>NC_052159.1:50137615-50445796 GCF_902713615.1 Scyliorhinus canicula | reverse complement strand
CCAGGCTCTCTGCTGGAGCTGACCCGCTCTCCAATCAAGCGCCAGGCGCTCGGCTGGAGCCTGTACCCGCTCTCCAATCAGCGCCAGGCTCTCTTGCTGGAGCTGAACCCGCTCTCCTATCAGCGCCAGGCTGTCTGCTGGAGCTGAACCCGCTCTCCAATCAGTGCCAGGCGCTCTGCTGGAGCTGAACCCGTTCTCCAATCAGCGCCAGGCTCTCTGCTGGAGCTGAACCCGCTCTCCTATCAGCGCCAGGCTGTCTGCTGGAGCTGAACCCGCTCTCCAATCAGCGCCAGGCGCTCTGCTGGAGCTGAACCCACTCTCCAATCAGCGCCAGGCTCTCTGCTGGAGCTGAACCCGCTCTCCAATCAGCGCCAGGCTCTCTGCTGGAGCTGAACCCCGCTCTCCAATCAGCGCCAGGCTCTCTGCTGGAGCTGAACCCGCTCTCCAATCAGCGCCAGGCTCTCTGCTGGAGCTGAACCCGTTCTCCAATCAGCGCCAGGCTCTCTGCTGGAGCTGAACCCGCTCTCCAATCAGCGCCAGGCTCTCTGCTGGAGCTGAACCCGCTCTCCAATCAGCGCCAGGCTCTCTGCTGGAGCTGAACCCGCTCTCCAATCAGCGCCAGGCTCTCTGCTGGAGCTGAACCCGCTCTCCAATCAGCGCCAGGCTCTCTGCTGGAGCTGAACCCTCTCTCCAATCAGCGGCAGGCTCTCTGCTGGAGCTGAACCCGCTCTCCAATCAGCGCCAGGCTCTCTGCTGGAGCTGAACCCTCTCTCCAATCAGCGCCAGGCTCTCTGCTGGAGCTGAACCTGCTCTCCAATCAGCGCCAGGCTCTCTGCTGGAGCTGACCTCGCTCTCCAATCAGCGCCAGGCTCTCTGCCGGAGCTGAACCTGCTCTCCAATCAGCACCAGGCTCTGCTGGAGCAGAGCCCGCTCTCCCATGAGCATCAGGTTCCCTCCTGGAGCTGAACCCGCTCTCCATTCAGCGCCAGGCTCTCTGCTGGAGCTGAACCCGCTCTCCAATCAGCGCCAGGCTCTGCTGGAGCTGAACCCGCTCTCCAATCAGCGCCAGGCTCTCTGCTGGAGCTGAACCCACTCTCCAATCAGCGCCATGCTCTCTGCTGGAGCTGAACTCGCTCTCCAATCAGCGCCAGGCTCTCTGCTGGAGCTGAACCGCTCTCCAATCAGCGCCAGGCTCTCTGCTGGAGCTGAACCCGCTCTCCAATCAGCGCCAGGCTCTCTGCTGGAGCTGAACCCGCTCTCCAATCAGCGCCAGGCTCTCTGCTGGAGCTGAACCCGCTCTCCAATCAGCGCCAGGCTCTCTGCTGGAGCTGAACCCGCTCTCCAATCAGCGCCAGGCTCTCTGCTGGAGCTGAACCCGCTCTCCAATCAGCGCCAGGCTCTCTGCTGGAGCTGAACCCTCTCTCCAATCAGCGGCAGGCTCTCTGCTGGAGCTGAACCCGCTCTCCATCAGCGGCAGGCTCTCTACTGGAGCTGAACCCTTTCTCCAATCAGCGGCAGGCTCGCTGTTGGAGCTGAACCCGCTCTCCAATCAGCGGCAGGCTCTCTACTGGAGCTGAACCCGCTCTCCAATCAGCGCCAGGCTCTCTGCTGGAGCAGAGCCCGCTCTCCCATGAGCATCAGGTTCCCTCCTGGAGCTGAGCCCGTTCTCCATTCTGCACCAGGCTCTCTGCTGGAGCTGAACCCGCTCTCCATTCAGCGGCAGGCTCCGCCGGAGCTGAACCCGCTCTCCAATCAGCGCCAGGCTCTCTGCTGGAGCTGAACCCGCTCTCCTATCAGCGCCAGGCTGCCTGCTGGAGCTGAACCCGCTCTCCAATCAGCGCCAGGCGCTCTGCTGGAGCTGAACCCACTCTCCAATCAGCGCCAGGCTCTCTGCTGGAGCTGAACTCGCTCTCCAATCAGCGCCAGGCTCTCTGCTGGAGCTGAACCTGCTCTCCAATCAGCGCCAGGCTCTCTGCTGGAGCTGAACCCGCTCTCCAATCAGCGCCAGGCTCTCTGCTGGAGCTGAACCCGTTCTCCAATCAGCGCCAGGCTCTCTGCTGGAGCTGAACCCGCTCTCCAATCAGCGCCAGGCTCTCTGCTGGAGCTGAACCCGCTCTCCAATCAGCGCCAGGCTCTCTGCTGGAGCTGAACCCGCTCTCCAATCAGCGCCAGGCTCTCTGCTGGAGCTGAACCCGCTCTCCAATCAGCGCCAGGCTCTCTGCTGGAGCTGAACCCTCTCTTCAATCAGCGGCAGGCTCTCTGCTGGAGCTGAACCCGCTCTCCAATTCAGCGGCCAGGCTCTCTGCTGGAGCTGAACCCTTTCTCCAATCAGCGCCAGGCTCGCTGTTGGAGCTGAGCCCGCTCTCCAATCAGCGGCAGGCTCTCTACTGGAGCTGAACCCGCTCTCCAATCAGCGCCAGGCTCTCTGCTGGAGCAGAGCCCGCTCTCCCATGAGCATCAGGTTCCCTCCTGGAGCTGAGCCCGCTCTCCATTCTGCACCAGGCTCTCTGCTGGAGCTGAACCCGCTCTCCAATCAGCGCCAGGCTCTCTGCTGGAGCTGAACCCGCTCTCCAATCAGCGCCAGGCTCTCTGCTGGAGCTGAACCCGCTCTCCAATCAGCGCCAGGCTCTCTGCTGGAGCTGAACCCGCTCTCCAATCAGCGCCAGGCTCTCTGCTGGAGCTGAACCCGCTCTCCAATCAGCGCCAGGCTCTCTGCTGGAGCTGAACCCGCTCTCCAATCAGAGCCAGGCTCTCTGCTGGAGCTGAACCCGCTCTCCAATCAGCGCCAGGCTCTCTACTGGAGCTGAACCCGCTCTCCAATCAGCGCCAGGCTCTCTGCTGGAGCTGAGCCCGCTCTCCCATCAGCATCAGGTTCCCTCCTGGAGCTGAGCCCGCTCTCCATTCTGCACCAGGCTCTCTGCTGGAGCTGAACCCGCTCTCCAATCAGCGCCAGGCTCTCTGCTGGAGCTGACCCGCTCTCCAATCAGCGCCAGGCTCTCTGCTGGAGCTGAACCCGCTCTCCAATCAGCACCAGGTTCTCTGCTGGAGCTGAACCCGCTCTCCAATCAGCGCAAGGCTCTCTGCTGGAGCTGAACCCGCTCTCCAATCAGTGCAAGGCTCTCTGCTGGAGCTGAACCCGCTCTCCAATCAGCGCCATGCTCTGCTGGAGCTGAACCCGCTCTCCAATCAGCGCCAGGCTCTCTGCTGGAGCTGAACCCGCTCTCCAATCAGCGCCAGGCTCTCTGCTGGAGCTGAACCCGCTCTCCAATCAGCGCCAGGCTCTCTGCTGGAGCTGAACCTGTTCTCCAATCAGCACCAGGCTCTCTGCTGGAGCTGAACCTGCTCTCCAATCAGCGGCAGGCTCTCTACTGGAGCTGAACCCGCTCTCCAATCAGCGCCAGGCTCTCTGCTGGAGCAGAGCCCGCTCTCCCATGAGCATCAGGTTCCCTGCTGGAGCTGAGCCCGCTCTCCATTCTGCACCAGGCGCTCTGCTGGAGCTGAACCCACTCTCCAATCAGCGCCAGGCTCTCTGCTGGAGCTGAACTCGCTCTCCAATCAGCGCCTGGCTCTCTGCTGGAGCTGAACCCGCTCTCCAATCAGCGCCAGGCTCTCTGCTGGAGCTGAACCCGCTCTCCAATTCAGCGCCAGGCTCTCTGCTGGAGCTGAACCCGTTCTCCAATCAGCGCCAGGCTCTCTGCTGGAGCTGAACCCGCTCTCCAATCAGCGGCAGGCTCTCTGCTGGAGCTGAACCCGCTCTCCAATCAGCGCCAGGCTCTCTGCTGGAGCTGAACCCGCTCTCCAATCAGCGCCAGGCCTCTCTGCTGGAGCTGAACCCGCTCTCCAATCAGCGCCAGGCTCTCTGCTGGAGCTGAACCCTCTCTCCAATCAGCGGCAGGCTCTCTGCTGGAGCTGAACCCGCTCTCCATTCAGCGGCAGGCTCTCTACTGGAGCTGAACCCTTTCTCCAATCAGCGCCAGGCTCGCTGTTGGAGCTGAGCCCGCTCTCCAATCAGCGCCAGGCTCTCTGCTGGAGCAGAGCCCGCTCTCCCATCAGCATCAGGTTCCCTCCTGGAGCTGAGCTTGCTCTCCATTCTGCACCAGGCTCTCTGCTGGAGCTGAACCCGCTCTCCATTCAGCGGCAGGTTCTGCCGGAGCTGAACCCGCTCTCCAATCAGCGCCAGGCTCTCTGCTGGAGCTGAACCCGCTCTCCTATCAGCGCCAGGCTGTCTGCTGGAGCTGAACCCGCTCTCCAATCAGCGCCAGGCGCTCTGCTGGAGCTGAACCCACTCTCCAATCAGCGCCAGGCTCTCTGCTGGAGCTGAACCCGCTCTCCAATCAGCGCCAGGCTCTCTGCTGGAGCTGAACCCGCTCTCCAATCAGCGCCAGGCTCTCTGCTGGAGCTGAACCCGCTCTCCAATCAGCGCCAGGCTCTCTGCTGGAGCTGAACCCGTTCTCCAATCAGCGCCAGGCTCTCTGCTGGAGCTGAACCCGCTCTCCAATCAGCGCCAGGCTCTCTGCTGGAGCTGAACCCGCTCTCCAATCAGCGCCAGGCTCTCTGCTGGAGCTGAACCCGCTCTCCAATCAGCGCCAGGCACTCTGCTGGAGCTGAACCCGCTCTCCAATCAGCGCCAGGCTCTCTGCTGGAGCTGAACCCTCTCTCCAATCAGCGCCAGGCTCTCTGCTGGAGCTGAACCCGCTCTCCAATCAGCGCCAGGCTCTCTGCTGGAGCAGAGCCCGCTCTTCCATGAGCATCAGGTTCCCTCCTGGAGCTGAGCCCGCTCTCCATACTGCACCAGGCTCTCTGCTGGAGCTGTACCCGCTCTCCAATCAGCGCCAGGCTCTCTGCTGGAGCTGTACCCGCTCTCCAATCAGCGCCAGGCTCTCTGCTGGAGCTGAACCCGCTCTCCTATCAGCGCCAGGCTGTCTGCTGGAGCTGAACCCGCTCTCCAATCAGCGCCAGGCGCTCTGCTGGAGCTGAACCCACTCTCCAATCAGCGCCATGCTCTCTGCTGGAGCTGAACTCGCTCTCCAATCAGCGCCAGGCTCTCTGCTGGAGCTGAACCTGCTCTCCAATCAGCGCCAGGCTCTCTGCTGGAGCTGAACCCGCTCTCCAATCAGCGCCAGGCTCTCTGCTGGAGCTGAACCCGTTCTCCAATCAGCGCCAGGCTCTCTGCTGGAGCTGAACCCGCTCTCCAATCAGCACTAGGCTCTCTGCTGGAGCTGAACCCGCTCTCCAATCAGCGCCAGGCTCTCTGCTGGAGCTGAACCCGCTCTCCAATCAGCGCCAGGCTCTCTGCTGGAGCTGAACCCGCTCTCCAATCAGCGCCAGGCTCTCTGCTGGAGCTGAACCCTCTCTCCAATCAGCGGCAGGCTCTCTGCTGGAGCTGAACCCGCTCTCCATTCAGCGGCAGGCTCTCTACTGGAGCTGAACCCTTTCTCCAATCAGCGGCAGGCTCGCTGTTGGAGCTGAACCCGCTCTCCAATCAGCGGCAGGCTCTCTACTGGAGCTGAACCCGCTCTCCAATCAGCGCCAAGCTCTCTGCTGGAGCAGAGCCCGCTCTCCCATGAGCCTCAGGTTCCCTCCTGGAGCTGAGCCCGTTCTCCATTCTGCACCAGGCTCTCTGCTGGAGCTGAACCCGCTCTCCATTCAGCGGCAGGCTCTGCCGGAGCTGAACCCGCTCTCCAATCAGCGCCAGGCGCTCTGCTGGAGCTGAACCCACTCTCCAATCAGCGCCAGGCTCTCTGCTGGAGCTGAACTCGCTCTCCAATCAGCGCCAGGCTCTCTGCTGGAGCTGAACCTGCTCTCCAATCAGCGCCAGGCTCTCTGCTGGAGCTGAACCCGCTCTCCAATCAGCGCCAGGCTCTCTGCTGGAGCTGAACCCGCTCTCCAATCAGCGCCAGGCTCTCTGCTGGAGCTGAACCCGCTCTCCAATCAGCGCTAGGCTCTCTGCTGGAGCTGAACCCGCTCTCCAATCAGCGCCAGGCTCTCTGCTGGAGCTGAACCCGCTCTCCAATCAGCGCCAGGCTCTCTGCTGGAGCTGAACCCGCTCTCCAATCAGCGCCAGGCTCTCTGCTGGAGCTGAACCCTCTCTCCAATCAGCGGCAGGCTCTCTGCTGGAGCTGAACCCGCTCTCCATTCAGCGGCAGGCTCTCTACTGGAGCTGAACCCTTTCTCCAATCAGCGGCAGGCTCGCTGTTGGAGCTGAACCCGCTCTCCAATCAGCGGCAGGCTCTCTACTGGAGCTGAACCCGCTCTCCAATCAGCGCCAGGCTCTCTGCTGGAGCAGAGCCCGCTCTCCCATGAGCATCAGGTTCCCTCCTGGAGCTGAGCCTGTTCTCCATTCTGCACCAGGCTCTCTGCTGGAGCTGAACCCGCTCTCCATTCGAGCTGAACCCGCTCTCCAATCAGCGCCAGGCTCTCTGCTGGAGCTGAACCCGCTCTCCTATCAGCGCCAGGCTGCCTGCTGGAGCTGAACCCGCTCTCCAATCAGCGCCAGGCGCTCTGCTGGAGCTGAACCACTCTCCAATCAGCGCCAGGCTCTCTGCTGGAGCTGAACTCGCTCTCCAATCAGCGCCAGGCTCTCTGCTGGAGCTGAACCTGCTCTCCAATCAGCGCCAGGCTCTCTGCTGGAGCTGAACCCGCTCTCCAATCAGCGCCAGGCTCTCTGCTGGAGCTGAACCCGTTCTCCAATCAGCGCCAGGCTCTCTGCTGGAGCTGAACCCGCTCTCCAATCAGCGCCAGGCTCTCTGCTGGAGCTGAACCCGCTCTCCAATCAGCGCCAGGCTCTCTGCTGGAGCTGAACCCGTTCTCCAATCAGCGCCAGGCTCTCTGCTGGAGCTGAACCCGCTCTCCAATCAGCGCCAGGCTCTCTGCTGGAGCTGAACCCTCTCTTCAATCAGCGGCAGGCTCTCTGCTGGAGCTGAACCCGCTCTCCATTCAGCGGCAGGCTCTCTACTGGAGCTGAACCCTTTCTCCAATCAGCGCCAGGCTCGCTGTTGGAGCTGAGCCCGCTCTCCAATCAGCGGCAGGCTCTCTACTGGAGCTGAACCCGCTCTCCAATCAGCGCCAGGCTCTCTGCTGGAGCAGAGCACGCTCTCCCATGAAAATCAGGTTCCCTCCTGGAGCTGAGCCCGCTCTCCATTCTGCACCAGGCTCTCTGCTGGAGCTGAACCCGCTCTCCAATCAGCGCCAGGCTCTCTGCTGGAGCTGAACCCGCTCTCCAATCAGCGCCAGGCTCTCTGCTGGAGCTGAACCCGCTCTCCTATCAGCGCCAGGCTGTCTGCTGGAGCTGAACCCGCTCTCCAATCAGCGCCAGGCGCTCTGCTGGAGCTGAACCCACTCTCCAATCAGCGCCAGGCTCTCTGCTGGAGCTGAACTCGCTCTCCAATCAGCGCCAGGCTCTCTGCTGGAGCTGAACCTGCTCTCCAATCAGCGCCAGGCTCTCTGCTGGAGCTGAACCCGCTCTCCAATCAGCGCCAGGCTCTCTGCTGGAGCTGAACCCGTTCTCCAATCAGCGCCAGGCTCTCTGCTGGAGCTGAACCCGCTCTCCAATCAGCGCCAGGCTCTCTGCTGGAGCTGAACCCGCTCTCCAATCAGCGCCAGGCTCTCTGCTGGAGCTGAACCCGCTCTCCAATCAGTGCCAGGCTCTCTGCTGGAGCTGAACCCGCTCTCCAATCAGCGCCAGGCTCTCTGCTGGAGCTGAACCCTCTCTTCAATCAGCGGCAGGCTCTCTGCTGGAGCTGAACCCGCTCTCCATTCAGCGGCAGGCTCTCTGCTGGAGCTGAACCCGCTCTCCAATCAGTGCCAGGCTCTCTGCTGGAGCTGAACCCGCTCTCCAATCAGCGCCAGGCTCTCTGCTGGAGCTGAACCCTCTCTTCAATCAGCGGCAGGCTCTCTGCTGGAGCTGAACCCGCTCTCCATTCAGCGGCAGGCTCTCTACTGGAGCTGAACCCTTTCTCCAATCAGCGCCAGGCTCGCTGTTGGAGCTGAGCCCGCTCTCCAATCAGCGGCAGGCTCTCTACTGGAGCTGAACCCGCTCTCCAATCAGCGCCAGGCTCTCTGCTGGAGCAGAGCCCGCTCTCCCATGAACATCAGGTTCCCTCCTGGAGCTGAGCCCGCTCTCCATTCTGCACCAGGCTCTCTGCTGGAGCTGAACCCGCTCTCCAATCAGCGCCAGGCTCTCTGCTGGAGCTGAACCCGCTCTCCAATCAGCGCCAGGCTCTCTGCTGGAGCTGAACCCGCTCTCCATCAGCGCCAGGCTCTCTGCTGGAGCTGAACCCGCTCTCCAATCAGCGCCAGGCTCTCTGCTGGAGCTGGACCCGCTCTCCAATCAGCGCCAGGCTCTCTGCTGGAGCTGAACCCGCTCTCCAATCAGCGACCAGGCTCTCTGCTGGAGCGAACCCGCTCTCCAATCAGCGCCAGGCTCTCTGCTGGAGCTGAACCGCCTCTCCAATCAGCGCCAGGCTCTCTGCGGAGCTGAACCCGCTCTCCAATCAGCGGCAGGCTCTCTGCTGGAGCTGAACCCGCTCTCCAATCAGCGCCAGGCTCTCTGCTGGAGCTGAACCCGCTCTCCAATCAGCGCCAGGCTCTCTGCTGGAGCTGAACCCGCTCTCCAATCAGCGCCAGGCTCTCTGCTGGAGCTGAACCCGCTCTCCAATCAGCGCCAGGCTCTCTGCTGGAGCTGAACCCGCTCTCCAATCAGCGCCAGGCTCTCTGCTGGAGCTGAACCCTCTCTCCAATCAGCGGCAGGCTCTCTGCTGGAGCTGAGCCGCTCTCCATTCTGCACCAGGCTCTCTGCTGGAGCTGAACCCGCTCTCCAATCAGCGCCAGGCTCTCTGCTGGAGCTGTACCCGCTCTCCAATCAGCGCCAGGCGCTCTGCTGGAGCTGAACCCACTCTCCAATCAGCGCCAGTCTCTCTGCTGGAGCTGAACTCGCTCTCCAATCAGCGCCAGGCTCGCTGTTGGAGCTGAGCCCGCTCTCCAATCAGCGGCAGGCTCTCTACTGGAGCTGAACCCGCTCTCCAATCAGCGCCAGGCTCTCTGCTGGAGCAGAGCCCGCTCTCCCAATAGCATCAGGTTCCCTCCTGGAGCTGAGCCCGCTCTCCATTCTGCACCAGGCTCTCTGCTGGAGCTGAACCCGCTCTCCATTCAGCGGCAGGCTCTGCCGGAGCTGAACCCGCTCTCCAATCAGCGCCAGGCTCGCTGTGGGAGCTGAGCCCGCTCTCCAATCAGCGGCAGGCTCTGCCGGAGCTGAACCCGCTCTCCAATCAGCGCCAGGCTCTCTGCTGGAGCAGAGCCCGCTCTCCCATGAGCATCAGGTTCCCTCCTGGAGCTGAACCCGCTCTCCAATCTGCACCAGGCTCTCTACTGGAGCTGAACCCTTTCTCCAATCAGCGGCAGGCTCGCTGTTGGAGCTGAGCCCGCTCTCCATTCAGCGGCAGGCTCGCTGTTGGAGCTGAACCCGCTCTCCATTCTGCACCAGGCTCTCTGCTGGAGCTGAACCCGCTCTCCATTCAGCGGCAGGCTCGCTGTTGGAGCTGAGCCCGCTCTCCATTCAGCGGCAGGCTCGCTGTTGGAGCTGAGCCCGCTCTCCTTTCAGCGGTAGGCTCGCTGTTGGAGCTGAGCCCGCTCTCCATTCAGCGACAGGCTCGCTGTTGGAGCTGAGCCCACTCTCCATTCAACGCCAGGCTCTCTGCTGGAGCTGAGCCCGCTCCCGTGAACAGCGGTCTGCTGGCGCTGAGCATGCTCTACCGTGAACAGCGGAGTCTTGGCTGGAATTAAGCCACTCGCCTGTGAACAGCAGAGTCTCTGCTGGAGCTGAGGCCGCTCTCCAGTGAACAGCAGAGTCTTCTGGAGCTGAGCCCGCTCTCCATGTTCGTCAGGCTCTCTGCTGGAGCTGAGCCCTCTGTCCCGTGCACAGCAGAGTCTACTGGAGCTGAGCCTGCTCTCCTGTGAACAGTCGCTGGCCTTGCTCTGCATCACAAACCAGCTGTCTAGCCAAATCTGCAGCAGCAACAAATGGGACAAATAAATTAAACAAAAAAAAAAAATGCAATAGAGCATCAAATAAAGTGGCAAATAACTAATATGGATGAGCTATCTCACTAGTATCACGGGCACTGCCAATTGGCTTTCTGGAATTGTGAATGAGCAGTTTCTACTGGAATATTAGATGCCCACCATTTCCCTGTTCAGAAAAGGTCCCTTCTGGTGCCAGTACTATGGGAACTTCCCTTTGGGATGGATTAAGGCAAGGATGCAGCCTTCCATAAACAACTACAGCCTGCTTGGGGATTTAACACATCATTCTGCATGCACTAGGCATCTAGCCAACTGAATATAAATGACCCTGATTTGCATTAAAAAATATTTGAATGTGCACTCGAAGACTATGGTTCAAAAGCTGGAAAGTAGGATTAGGCCTCTTTTAAGCCAGCACAAACACATGGATAAATGGGGGAAGGTGATTGTTTTGTGGTATTATCACTGGACTGGTAATCCAGAGACCCTGGGTAATGATCTGGGATCCTGGGTTCGAATCCCACCACAGCAGGTGTAAACTACCTGAAATTAATCTAATGATCTCCATGAAACCATTGCCGATTGTCGTAAAAACCATCTGGTCCACTAACCTTCAGGAAATCTGCTGTCCTTACCCGGTCTGGCCCACATGTAACTTCAGACCCATACAGTGATACAGTTGACTCTTAACTGCACCCCCCCCCCCCCCACCCCCCCAGTGAAGCTACTCAGTTCAAGGGCAATTAGGAATGGGCAACAAATGCTAGACCAGGAACACATTTTTTAAAATTCAGCCACTACAAAAACATGGAAAAGGAATAAATCCAAAGTTGGGAGTGCTGTGTCACACACTAGTCAAGCAACAGCCTGACATAGTCATACTCATTGAATCATACCTTACAAAGAATACCCAGATACCACTATCACCATTCCTGTCTCACCAGCAAGACGACACAGCAGAGGTGAGAGCCTAGTGGTATACAGTCGGGAGGCAGTTGCTCTCTGTGGAGCTAACAGTTGCACACAAAGACTCGAATCGGTAGAAGAGAGGCTTTATGACAGTGAGATGCTATTCCTTCGGCTGCAGCTGTAGAATGGCATCTCAGGGAAACTTATGAATATTTATACTGCTCCCTGTGGGCCGGGCTAGCCGGCAGGGGCTTACTGGAAAACCTGTAATACAGGTACTGTCGTACATCCCCTAATGCAAGCACACACATATATACAGTGGTAGATCACCACATTCACCCCCTGTAAAAAATGAGTCCGGCGGGGATGAAGTGAAACTAGAATATATAAATATGATCTATTTACAGAGGTAGGTGGGGGGGGGGGGAAAGAACCAAGTGTCCATCGGGCAACCCCGGTGCCCGTCACAGGTTGAGTCGGACCGGCGGTCGGATGTTCCGTTGTGAGCGACGCAGCAGTGGTGGCGACGTCTGCACAGGCGGTGTCGGCGTCGACGGCGTAGGTGCTGGCGATGTTGGTGCTGGCGGTGTTGGTGCTGGCCAGTGGCTGGATGACTCCGGGTGCGAGCCAAAATCTTCCATGTCCTCTAGTGTGGGCAGGGGAACGAGGGATGGACCTGGTGGGGCTGAAGTTGGGGGCGCCGGGGAAAAGGAGGGTGGTGCATGGGTAGGGAGGAGTGTGGGCATGGGATCGGCACCCGAGGGAGCCAGGTCGCTGAGCGGGACTGTATCCTGGCGAACTCCACGTAGGCATATTGGGGGTTTGCGTGGAGCAAGCGTACATTGTCCACCAGAGGGTCTGCCTTGTGGAGCCTGACATGCCTACGAAGAAGGACCGGCCCTGGAGCTGCTGGCCAAGTCGGGAGCGACACCCCGGATGTAGACTTCCTAGGGAAGGCAAAAACACATTCATGGGGTGTGTTGTTAGTTGTGGTGCGCAGCAGTGACCAAATGGAATGGAGCGGGTCAGGGAGGACCTGCTGCCAGAGAGCGGCTGAGAGGTTCCTGGACCGTAGGGCCAGCTGGACGGCCCTCCATACCGTCCTGTTCTCCCTCTCTACCTGCCCGTTTCTCCGGGGGTTGTAGCTGGTCGTCCTGCTGGAGGCGATACCCCTGCTGAGCAGGAACTGACGCAGCTCATCACTCATGAACGAGGATCCCCTGTCACTGTAGATATAGTCGGGGAAACCGAACAGAGCGAATATGGAATCAAGGGCCTTGATGATGGTGGCAGACGTCATATCCGGGCATGGGATGGCGAAGGGGAACCTAGAGAATTCATCGACTACACTAAGGATGTAGGTGTTGCGGTCGGTGGAGGGGAGGGGCCCTTTGAAATTCACGCTGAGGTGTTCAAAGGGGCGGGACGCTTTCACCAGGCGCGCGCGGTCTGGCCGGTAGAAGTGCGGCTTGCACTCGGCACAGACCTGCCAGTCTCTGGTGACTGTCCGTACTTCCTCGACGGAGTAGGGCAGATTGCGGGCTTTGACCAGATGGTACAATCAAGTGACCCCCGGATGGCAAAGGCTCTCGTGCAAGGCACGGAGCTGGTTCACTTGTGCACTGGCACATGTACCTTGGGAGAGGCCGTCTGGGGCTCGTTGAGCTTGCCGGGGCGATACAAGATCTCGTAATTATAGGTGGAGAGCTCGATTCTCCACCGCAAGATTTTGTCATTCTTGATCTTGCCCCACTGCGTGTTGT
This sequence comes from Scyliorhinus canicula, assembly GCF_902713615.1. NCBI lineage: Eukaryota > Metazoa > Chordata > Chondrichthyes > Carcharhiniformes > Scyliorhinidae > Scyliorhinus > Scyliorhinus canicula. The sequence continues at coordinate 50,433,104 of NC_052159.1, read as the reverse complement.
TAAACATGAAGGCTACCGACCGTTGGTCAGTGAGGAGAGTGAATCTCCTGCCGGCCAGGTAATGCCTCCAGTGCCGCACCACTTCAACGATTGCCTGAGCCTCCTTTTCAACAGAGGAATGTCAGATTTCGAGGCATGGAGAGTGCGGGAAAAGAATGCCACGTGTCTGACAGCCTGGTTTAGAGTGGCGGCAAGGGCGACATCTGAAGCGTCGCTCTCTACTTGGAAGAGCAGTGTCTCGTCTACTGCGTGCATCCCGGCCTTGGCTATGTATGAGCGAATACGAGCGAAGGCCTGTTGTGCCTCGGCTGGGAGGGGAAATTGTGTGGATGGATCAGTGGGCGGGCCTTGTCCGCGTATTGTGGGACCCACTGGGCGTAGTAAGAAAAGAACCCCAGGCATCGTTTGAGAGCCTTGGGGCAGTGGGGAGGAGGAGCTCCATGAGGGTGTGCATGCGGTCGGGATCGGGCCCCAGTAGTCCGTTTTGGACTACGTAGCCGAGGATGGCTAAGCGGTCTGTGCTGAACATGCACTTCTCCGTGTTATAAGTGAGGTTGAGGAGAGATGCGGTGTGGAGAAATTTTGCAAGGTTGGCGTCATGGTCCTGCAGGTTGTGGCCGCAGATGGTGACATTGTCTAAGTACGGAAATGTGGCCCGCAGTCCGTACCGGTCAACCATTCGGTCCATTTCTTGCTGAAATAACGAGACCCCGTTAATGACGCCGAAAGGAAACCTAAGAAATTGATAGAGCCGACCGTTCGCCTCGAAGGCAGTGTATGGACGGTCCGATTTATGGATGGGGAGCTGGTGGTAGGCGGATTTCAGGTCAATTGTTGAGAAGACCCGGTACTGTGCAATCTGATTGACCATATCAGATATACGAGGGAGGGGGTACGCGGCGAGCTGCGTGTACCGGTTGATGGTCAGGCTGTAGTCCACGACCATTCTGTGTTTCTCCCCAGTTTTAACCACCACCACTTGGACTCTCCAGGGACTGTTACTGGCCTCGATAATATCCTCCCGAAGCAGCCGCTGGACTTCGGACCTGATGAAGGCCTTGTCCTGGGTGCTGTACCGTCTGCTCCTGGTGGCGACGGGCTTGCAATCTGCAGTCAGATTGGCAAAGAGGGAGAAAGGGTCAACCTTGAGGGTCGTGAGGCCACAAACGGTGAGGGGAGGCAGGGGTCCACTGAATTTGAGGGTGAGGCTCTGGAGGTTACATTGGAAGTCCAGGCCCAGTAAAAGTGTCGCACAGAGGTTGGGGAGAACGTACAGGCAGATACGGTTGAATTCAACGCCCTGTACGGTGAGTCTGACCAGACAGAAGCCCCGGATTGGGACAGAGTGGGATCCGGAGGCCAGGGAGATCCGCTGGTTGGCGGAATGGACCGCGAGGGAGCAGCGCCTTACCGTGTCCGGATGGATGAAACTGTCCGTGCTCCCGGAGTTGATGAGGCAGGAGGTCGCGTGGCCGTTGTTAAGCACCATCGTAGAAGCGGTGGCCAGGTTGCAAGGACGGGATTGGTCGAGCGTCATGGAGGCGAGTAGCGGGCGATCGACCGAAGTGTCCAACGAGTCCGATGAGTAGCAGCAGCGACCCGGGTCCCGTGGTCCAGTACCGAGGGGAGGACAAAATGGCGGTGTTTGGGGTACCTGCGGAGAAGAAGATGGCGGCGCCCATGCAGCGCACGTTGCGGGGGAAGGGCAAGATGGCAGCGACCATGGAGCGCACGTTGTGGGGGCGGGACAAGATGGCGGCGACCATGGAACAAGCATGGAGTCGGAGGATCAAGATGGCGGTGTCCATGGTGTGCACATGGCGGGGGCGGCGAAAGGTGGCGGTGCCCACTGATCGCACGCGGAGTCGGGGAAAGAAGATGGCGGTGCCCATTGATCGCACGTAGCCCCGGGAGCAGCGGACGGCAGGGCCCATTGCGCAATCGGCTGAGGCGAGGGGGAGAGTTCGGGCGCGATAGCGGCAACTGCGCGGACCTGACACACCGCTGCAAAGTGGCCTTTCTTGCCACAGGATTTGCAGGTCGTGGTGCGGGCCGGGCAGTGCTGGCGGTGGTGCTTCTGCTGACCGCAGAAGTAGCAGCGGGGACCCCCAGGGTGCATGGTGTGGTGAGCAGCGCAGGCATACTGCGCGGGAGCGGCCCCAGTCGGGGGGGTCGGTTGCGGGGTCCACGAGGGGTAGGATGGGTGGGCCGCGCAGTAGGATGGGTGGGCGGGGTACGATTGCACATTACGGGAAGCAGCCGTCATTGAGAGCGCTAAAGTCTTTGTTGCCGCAAGGTCGAGAGCGGCCCCTTCCAGCAGTCGTTGCCGGATGGGGTCCGATGCAATACCCATCACAAAGGCATCTCGCATGAGGAGATTCGAATGTTCCGTAGCCGAGACAGCCTGGCAGTCGCAGTCCCGTACTAGAGGGATAAGGGCCCGCCAGAAGTCCTCAATCGACTCACCCGATTGCTGAACGCGAGTGGCGAGTACATGTCTCACAAACAGAGTGTTCGTCGACTGGGCGTAATTCTCTTTGAGAAGTTCCATTAACTGGGCGTAGTTAGGCGCATCCTAAATCAGCGGGAACACGCTGAAGCTCAACCTTGAGTATAGGAGTTGTACCTTCTGAGCCTCCGATGGTGTAGGGTCCGCTGAGGTGATGTAGGCCTCGAAAACAGCCAGCCAGTGGTTAAAGTCTTTCCTGGCGTGCGGCAACTGCGGATCCAGCTGCAGGCGATCAGGCTTAATTCTGATGTCCATGATGTTGGAAAATCTGACTGTAATAAATTGTGGCGCTAACAATTGCACACAAAGACTCGAATCGGTAGAAGAGAGGCTTTATGACAGTGAGATGCTATTCCTTCGGCTGCAGCTGTAGAATGGCATCTCAGGGAAACTTATGAATATTTATACTGCTCCCTGTGGGCGGAGCTAGTCGGCAGGGGCTTACCGGAAAACCTGTAATACAGGTACTGTCGTACATCCCCTAATGCAAGTACACACATATATACAGTGGTAGATCACCACACTCTCTTAGCCCTCAACATCGACTCTGGACCCCATAAAGTCTCATGGCTTCAGGTTAAACACGGGCAAAGAAGCCTCTTGCTGATTATCACATATAATCCACTATCAGCTCTTGAATTAGTACATCTCCATGTTGAACACCACCTGGAGGGTGATGAGGGCGTAGAATATGCCCTGGACCCCATCACTACTGAATACTATTTGTGGAATCGATGAGAGTACGATTAGTACGCTATCTGGGTCAGCTGCCAACAACCCTGCATTTGAGGATATAAGGATTTCAACCTTGATTACTGTGCTGAGGAAGGACGGTGTGCTTAGGAAAAGCCCAAATTAAGACATACTACAATTCAGCACCCATCTACAAGAAAATACCTGGACATCTTGGGCAACAGCTACGAATCAATAAAAATTCCTTTTCAAACCTTGTTTACAAGCTTACATTACATTGTGCATTCCAAGATGTTGAAATGTCAATTGAGTATGTCTATCGAACAAAATTAACTTTGTGATTACAGCTTTGATGCAGGTCTTTTCATTCTGATTGCAACAAAGTTTCAAACTTCTGCATTTTAAAGGTAGCAGAAGTGTTTTGCATTTTGTTTGCTTGAAGTTGTTAGAAGTACAAAGACCGAACATTTTGATAGTTGAAATAGTACTGGCATTGATCTGAAAGTAGTAGTCCCAACAACAATCTGCAAATCTAATGAGAGATCCCATTAGTTATTTAAAACAAGCTCAAACCATTTTGATTTGCAGCAGAGGGTTGGAGGTCCAGGTAAGGAAATTAAATGTTTTGAATACTGACTAACCACGAGGTTCCAGAAGGTGATTCTCTTGATACCTGTAGTAATTTTCACATTTGTTTCAATGTGTCGCTTAGCACAGCTGCAAGACATCTCTTGTGATCAGATGCTTCACTGTTGCCAGTTTCAGTTCAATAATTTGAGGATTTCCTGTGAATGTTACAAAGCAAACAAAGTTTTTTTTAAATGTATATTTACCAGTATTCCCAAACGTATAATGATTAGAAATCCTGCTTGCTTAATTTGTCTTGGTCTTTAACCAACTACAGTAAAGATAGTTCATAAAAGAACCATTCATTTATTGCCTTTTTAAAAAAAAGAATATACTTTGGGTGGGGGACTTCAATGTCCATTACCAAGTGTGGCTCAGTAGTTCCATAACAGACCAAGCTGACAGGTCCTAAAGGACATAGCTGCTAGACTGGGACTGCAGCGGGTGGTGAGGGAACCAACAAGAGGGGAAAATATAGTTGACCTCATCCTCACCAACCTGCCTGCTGCAGATGCATCTGCCCATGACAATATCAGTAGGTGGCCACCTTTGGAGACAACGTCCCGGCTTCACATTGAGGATACCCTCCATTGTGTTGTGTGGCACTTCCACTGTGCTAAATGGGATAGACTTTGAACAGATCAAGCAACTCAAGACTGGGCATGCGTGAGGCGCTGTGGGCCGTCAGCAGCAACGGAATTGTACTCAACCACAATCTGCAACCTCATGGCCTGGCACATCCCCATTCTACCATTACTACCAAGCCAGGGGGTCAACCCTGGTTCAAGAATGTGCAGGAGAGTATGCCAGGAGCAAAACCAAGCAAACCTAAAATGAGGTATCATGAAGCTACAACACAGGACTACTTGTGTGTAAAACAGCATGAGCAGTAAGTAATAGACAGAGATAAACAATTCCACAACTCACGCACGGATATAAGTCCTGCCACATCCAACTGCGAATGATAGTAGATAATTAAACCTCACTGGAGGAGGAGGCGCCACAAGTATCCCCATCCTCAATGATGGAGGAGCCAAACACAACCGTGCAAAAGACAAGGCTGAAGCATTTGCAACAACCTTCAGCCAAAAGTGCCGAGTGGATGATCCATCTCAGTCTCCTTTGGAGGTCCCCAGTATCACAGATGTCAGTATTCAGTCAATACGATTCACTCCATGTGATATCAAGAAATGGCTGAAGGCACTGGATACTGCAAAGACTATGGGCCCTGACAATATTCCATCAATAGGACTGAAAACTTGTCCTCCAGAACTTGCCGCACTCCGAGCCAAGCTGTTCCAGTACAGCTACAACACTGGCATCTACTCGGCAACATAGAAAATTGCCCAGGTGTGCCCTCTTCATAAGAAACAGGATAAATCCAACCCAGCCAATTACTGCCCTATCAGTCTACTCTCCATTATTAGCAAAGTGATGGAAGGAGTCAGCAACAGTGCCATCAGGCGGCACTTACTCAGCAATAACAAGCTCACGAACGCTCAGTTTGGGTTCCACCAGGATCACTCAGCTCCTGATCTCATTACAGCCTTGGTTCAAACATGGGCAAAAGAGCTGAATGCCAGAGGTGAGGTAAAAGTGACTGTGCTTGACATCATTTCACCGAGTATGGCATCAAGAAGCCCTGGAAAAACTGGAGTAAGTGTGAATCAGGGGAAAATTCTCCACTGGTTGGAGTCATACCTGGAACAAAGGAAGATGGTTGTGGTGGTTAGAGGTCAATCATCTCAGCTCCAGGACATTACTGCAGGAATTCCTCAAGGTAGTGTCCTAGGCCCAACCATCTTCAGCTGCTTCATCAATTAATTGTATTAATTATTGCATTCTCCCTTCCATTATAAGGTCAGAAGTGGGGATGTTTGCAGATGACTGCACAGTGTTCACCATTCACAACTCCTCATGTAATGAAGCAGTCCATGTCCAAATGCAGCAAGACCTGGACAATATCCAGGTTTGAGCTGACAAGTGGCAAGTTCCATTTGTGCCACATCAGTTCCAGACAATGACCATCTCCTACATGAGAGGATCTAACGATCGTCCCTTGACATTCAGCATTGCCATTGCTGAATCTCCCACAGTCAACATCCTGGGGATTACCATTGATCAGAAACTGAACTGGACTGGCCATATTAATACCGTGGCTACCAGAGCAGGTCAAAGGCTCGGAATCCTACGGGGAATAACTCACCTCCTGACCCTGATTTGGAAATATATCGCTGTTCCTTCACTGTTGCTGGAGCAACATCCTGGAACTACCTCCCTAACAGCACTGTGGATGTACCTACACGTCAGGGATTGCAGTGGTTCAAGAAGGCAACTCACCACCATCTTCTGAAGGGCAAGTAGGGATGGGCAATAAATGCTGGCCTAACCAGTAATGCCTACATCCTGTAAATGAAATTTTTGAAAATGGCCTCCTTCTGTACTGTAACCTTTTCTGATTATACAGCTATTGCCAAATTTGACACACAAATGCACGGGAGAAGCATCCAACAAAGTAAATCTAATTAATCAAAATAATGAAGTAAAGTCACAGGAGGTGTGTTAAAATAGTATTGATATAATCACACCTCTGCTGAATATTGTATCCATTTTCCCCTATGTTGGAGATGATGCGAAGAAGAGCTATTTAGCTTATTTCCTAGCTTCAGAAGACTGAATTATCAGGAGAGATTCAGAAATTAGCTCTTCAACTTTTAAAAGAAGCAATAAGAAGGACATTTCAGAGACTCAGCAAGTAGCAAATTATGTTAAAAAAATAAACGCACACACATAGAATCGTACAAGAAGTTAAACCATGGTTGATAAATATGATGAAAAGCATATTTTGGAAAGATGTCATGAAGTTTGATTTCAGACAAATCAGATTAACTAAATGCATTTCTTGTTAAGATAAACACCCATACATCAGACGGTATTAAACACCCTTCCTGTGGCAGGTGGCTTTTAATCAGGTGTGAGTCGGCAGATGGGACCCTGCCACTTTGCCACCTGCAGTCCGATACGTTCAAAGCAGCAAGGCAGCAGCTTCCTGCCCCACTGCTAATTGATGGCCATTTAAGGGCCTCAAGCTGCCACCACTGGTATGAACCCAGAACCAGCTGAGGGTTCTCCATGTGGGGAGCACGACACACAATCTCGTGCGGAGTGGCATTCAAAGGTTCGGTGCCTGATTAGGGCATCCAACATTCGGATGAGACCCACCCCCTGCCATTGCTGCTGACTCCACCCCCGCTGTCCCCTCAACCCTGTCATTGCTACCTGTGGCCAGGGATCCTGCGACAACCCTCCACCATGGGCGGTGTCATAGTGGCAGCAAGGATCACCTCTCTGGTGGCTCTCTTAGTAGAGCTACTGGCCTCTGATTGGCCAGCTGGTCTTGACGGGCATGACTTGCACCCCCAAGTTCCTTGATCTGAGGGAAGGCACATCACTGTCCAGTTAATTCAGTGGTTGTCGCATAAAAGAAGCAATGTGGTGCTCTTGCTGGCTCTCCAGCTGGCGTGTGAGATCCCTGTTGCCTCCCTTAAACCCTGCCCATCATTTAAAAAGCAAATTGTGCAGGGAATTGTAGGGTCTTTTGAGATGCTTCAGCTAGGAAGGGATTAAATTATTTTTTCGAATGTCCATAGCTACCTCGATAACATAACACTACATAAAACAATCATTTCATAGCGTATGGACACCTAGTCAGCTCTCAACAGTGACTTAGAGATGGACCAGATGCCATGGGCGCAATTCTCCGCACTCACGACGGTGCGGAGAATAGCGGGGGTCGTAAATTTTTACGGCCACGCTAGTCCGATGCCCTCCCGCTATTCTCCCCCCCTCCCCCCCACGCCCAACTCCCGACACGAATCGCTGCCGCCGTTTTTTTACGGCCAGTAGCGATTCTCAGCTGGCCGATGGGCCGAATTCCAAGCCCTTTACGGCCGTTTTTACGAACGGCAAACACACTTGGTCTGGCCGTTCGTAAAAACGGCCGTAAAGTCCCGATCTTGGCAACCATGGCACCGATTGGCACGGCAGTACCACGGCCGTGCCAAGGGTGCCATGGGCCCCCGATCGGTGGGCACCGATCGCGGGCAGCGGGTCCGATTCCCGCGCACTCTTTGTCCTTCCGCCGCCCCGCTGTATCAATTCGCGGGGCGGCTGAGGGGCACCCCGGCCCGCGCATGCGCGGGTTTCGTGCAAATTTGCGATGACGTCATCCGCGCATGCGCGGGTTGGAGTCTTCCAATCTGCGCATGCGCGGCTGACGTCATGTGACGCGTCAGCCGGCGCAAACTCTGGCAAGCGGGCTTAACGAAATTCGTTAAGCCCGCGATGCCGGAGTTCACGGCCGCGGCATACTAGCCCCGACCGGGGACCAGAATCGGTTCCCGGTCGGGGAGGGGGAAGCTGGCGTCAAACCCGCCCGGTTTTGACGCCAGCCTTACGATTTCTCCCTGTCTGGGAGAATCGCGCCCCATATCTTTTATTTAAGTTTTAAGCCAGAGTGGAAAGATTGATTTGTTCCAGGAGTGATAATCTAAGGAACAGGGCTTGGTTATTTTATTAACAAACTTTATTAAAACAAAAGAACACAATCAACTCTAACACATACAAATTACATGCAGTTTCTTAACCTTAACACACTAGTTCCCATGAAATAACTATGTCCCTCTTATGCCGGTTGCAGACTGGCCAAGGCAATACTTGTACTTACGAAGCAATTTTTCTACTGTTGGGGACATTTGTTCAGAACCCTTTTCCAAAGCCTTCCTCGGTTAGAACATTTACAGCCTCTCTGGTTGATTTCCTTCTGTCCTGTAACTTTTTAGCAGCATTCTCTCTCTCTCTCTTTATGTTCCACCCAGCCCCTCAAACAAAGGTTCTCTCGGGTTTCTAGACTTGAACCTATCATCGTTATCTTGGCTGATTTCCCACACCCGTTTATACAAACAGAGCTGTGCTATTGATATGTAACTAACCTTCCGTTGACAGACAAATAGGTTATCAGACTCTTTGATGGACTAATGGCTGGTCAAATTAGGGTTGTCCCGAAGAACAATGGATCTCGAGTGGATCATTCTGGCTGAACTGGGGAATCATACGTATCCCCACCAAAGATGTTAAGTCTGAATGGGACAAGGTAACTCAGGGTGTATTCCTCTGAGTCTGATGCTAGCAGTCTTTTCCCTCAGTCTATTTATCCCCTAAATTGCTTGCTACATCTTGGACCCCATATCTGAACCCAAGTTCCTAATATCTCCCCATCATGGGCAGCAGCACGGTAGCACAACTGGATAGCACTGTGGCTTCACAGTGCCAGGGTCCCAGGTTCGATCCCCCACTGGGTCACTATCTGTGCGGAGTCTGCACGTTCTCTCTGTGTCTGCGTGGGTTTCCAGGCCTGTGCCACGCGGCCGCCCAGCCACCATACTGCCCCAGCCAGCCACTATGCTGCTCCAGCCAGCCACTATGCTGCTCCAGCCTGCCATTTCTGCGGCCAGAATCAGCACCCGCGGCAGCACTGCCTGGCCCGCAACGCAACCTGCAGCAGCTGCGGGCGGAAATGCCACTACGCGAGAGTGTGCCTCGCAAAAAGGGCCCCAGCTTCCAACTCCCCAGCGGCATGAAGTAATCGCTCCCCACACCCGCAGGGCCGCGGGGCCCGAAACGCTGCGGCCTATGCCCCGACCCCTTCCGCCACGTACGATCCATGGGGCCGCCATTTTGGGAAACCTCCACCACGCGGCCGGCCATGTGCGACTCATGGGGGCCGCCATCTTGGACGCCATCTTCCTCGCCGCCCGCCACGTGCAATCCATGGGCCCGACCTGCATCTCCACGCTCGGACAACTCATCGGAAGAGTACGACTTCCCTGGGCGCTCGTCACGCGGCCCGCAACTCGGCGCAGTCACCCTGGATCAATCACGCCCGAAGCATCTGCAAAATTCGATGGCAGAGGTCCAAATCAACGGGTACAACATGCCATGCCTTTTCAACTCCGGGAGCACTGAGAGCTTCATACACCCAGATCTGGTAAGACGATGTTCGCTCCCCGTTTTCCCCGTGCGGCAAACTATCTCGCTCGCTTCAGGCTTCCATTCTGTCCAGATCCAGGGGCGCACCGCCGCGACACTCACAATCCGAGGCGCTAGCTACTCAAAATTTAAACTCTACGTTTTGCCCGACCTCTGCGCGCCACTCTTATTAGGCCTAGATTTTCAGTGTAACCTTAAGAGCCTCACCCTCAGCTTCGGCGGGCCCCTGCCCCCACTCACTATCTGCAGCCTCGCTACGCTGTGAATCTCCCCCCCTCCTCTCTTCGCCAATATCACAAAGGACTGTAAACCCGTAACCACTCGTAGCAGGCGATACAGCCTGCAGGACAGGGTATTTATCAGATCAGAGGTCCGAAGGCTACTCAGTGAGGGGATTATAGAGGCCAGCAATAGTCCCTGGAGAGCTCAGGTGGTGGTCGTTAAGACCGGGGAAAAATTCTGCATGGTTGTCGACTATAGTCAGACCATAAATAGATTTACGCTCCTCGACGCGTATCCCCTCCCCAGGATTGCAGACATGGTAAATCATATCGCCCAGTATCGGCTCTTTTCCACGGTGGATCTGAAGTCTGCATACCACCAGCTCCCAATCCGCCCGGAGGACCGCCACTACACGGCATTCGAGGCCGATGGCAGCCTTTTCCATTTCCCCCGGGTCCCCTTCGGCGTCACTAATGGAGTCTCGGTGTTCCAATGAGCAATGGACCAAATGGTGGACCAGTACGGGCTGCGGTCCATGTTTCCGTACTTGGACAATGTCACCATCTGCGGCTATGACCAGGAGGACCACGACGCCAACCTCTACCGTTTTCTCCAGATGGCTCAGAAATTAAACCTCACTTATAACAAGGAGAAATGCGTTTTCCGCACAAGCAGACTGGCCATCTTGGCTACGTCGTGGAAAACGGAGTCCTGGGCCCAGACCCGGACCGTATGCCCCCTCTTAGAACTCCCCCTTCCCCATTGCCCCAAGGCCCTCAAACGGTGCTTGGGCCTCTTCTCCTACTATGCCCAGTGGGTCCCTCAATATGCGGACAAACCCCGCCCACTCTTCAAGGCCACTCGATTTCCCCTGTCAGCTGAGGCACGCCAGGCCTTCAACTGCATCAAGGAGGACATCGCCAAAGCGGCCATGCGGGCGGTGGATGAATCCACTCCATTCCAGGTTGAGAGCGACGCCTCAGAGGTAGCTCTAGCAGCCACACTAAATCAGGCAGGGAGACCATTCGCATTTTTCTCCCGTACCTTCTCCGCTTCAGAACTCTGACACTCCTCAGTCGAGAAAGAAGCACAAGCCGTTGTGGAGGCTATTCATTACTGGAGGCACTACCTCGCAGGTAGGAGGTTCACCCTCATCAACGACCAAAGATCGGTTGCCTTTATGTTTGATAACTCGCAAAGGGGCAAAATAAAAAATGATAAAATACTTTGGTGGAGGATCGAACTCTCCACCTATAGCTACGATATTAAGTATCGACCCGGGAAGCTCAACGAGCCTCCGGATGCCTTATCCTGCGGGACATGCGCCAGCACGCAGATTGACCGACTGAAAGTCATCCACAAAGACCTCTGCCACCCGGGGGTCACCCGGCTCGCGCACTACATCAGAGCCCGAAACCTGCCTTTCTCCAACGAGGAGGTAAAAGCGGTCACCAGGGACTGTCCGATCTGTGCGGAGTGCAAACCACACTTCTACAGACCAGACTGGGCCCACCTGGTCAAGGCTTCTAGGCCCTTTGAACGCCTCGCGATTGATTTCAAAGGGCCACTCCCCTCAACTAACAAGAACGTTTACTTTCTAAACGTCGTAGATGAGTTCTCCCGTTTCCCATTTTCTATCCCGTGCCCCGACATGACCTCCCACACAGTCATTAGGGCCCTGCATAGCATCTTTACCCTGTTTGGTTTCCCCAGCTACGTGCACAGCGACCGGGGTTCGTCCTTCATGAGCGACGAGCTGCATCAGTACCTTGCCTCGAGCAGGACTACCAGCTACAACCCCAGGGGGAACGGGCAGGTGGAGAGGGAGAACGCGACGGTCTGGAAGACCTTCCTACTGACCCTCCGGTCTAGAAAGCTCCAAGTCTCCCAGTGGCAGGAAGTCCTCCCAGACGCGCTCCACGCTATTAGGTCCCTCTTATGCACAGCGACCAATCAGACCCCTCACGAGGCTCTTCATTTTTTCCAGGGGCACTACCACGGGGGTCTCACTTCCGGCATGGCTGAGGACACCGGGCCCGGTACACCTGAGGAAACACATCAGGGCACACAAAACCGAACCCCCTTGTTGAGAAGGTGCGCCTGCTCCACTCCAACCCCCAGTACGCCTTCGTCGAGTTCCCTGACGGCCGTCAGGACACAGTATCCCTCCGGGATCTGGCATCCGCCGGATCCAGCGCCCCCTCTACCCCCACAGAAGGACCCCTCACCCTACACCCCATGCTGCCGCCCCCTCGCCATCCCGAGCCCACAAGCTCGCTCCACCAGTTCCATGCACCCGCGCCGGCCAGCCCCCAGCACCCCCAGTCCCCGGTTGAACCAGAAGAGTATGAAGCTCGGACACAACCCTCTCTGGAGTTCGCCATCGTACCCCAGCACACAACACCCATCCAGCCACCACAAGAGGCTGCAACCCCGGTGCTCCGCAGATCACAGCGGACAGTTCGACCATCCGAAGAGACTTACTTCGTAGACCACCACCCCCGCCGGACTTGTTTTTTTGCAGGGGGTGAATGTGGTGAATGTAATTTAGTAATTCACACTGTATTTACCAATACCATTGTAAGCACAGTAGCGTTATCCGACCACTAGGGGGAGTAGCTCTGGGAATGCTCAGGAGTTTGTACAGGTCTCCACCCTTGGCTCCGCCAACGACTCCTCCCCCTGGACTGCTGTATAAATACCCTTGTCCAGAGCCAGCCTGCAGTTCATCGAGAGATCAACGGGTAACAGGCTGGCTCTGTAGTAAGTAGATTAAAACCACTGTTCATATCTTAAAGCACGTGTCTAGTGAATTGATGGTTCCATCAAAGGGGAGGTGGAGATTGTGGTGGCGCTGGATGCGGAGAAGGCCTTTGATAGCGTTGAGTGGGGATACTTGTGGGAGGTGTTGGAAAGGTTCGGGTTTGGGGAGGGGTTTGTTAGTTGGGTGAGGCTGTTGTATGAGGCCCCGATGGCGAGCGTGGCCACGAATAGGAGGAGGTCGCAGTCTTTTTGGCTATTCCGAGGGACGAGGCAGGGGTGTCCCTTGTCCCCTCTGCTCTTTGCGCTAGCAATTGAACCCCTGGCTATGGCGCTGAGAGAGTTGGGGAGTTGGAGGGGGCTGGTCCAGGGTGGGGAGGAGCACCGAGTGTCGCTCTATGCGGATGACCTATTGATGTATGTGGCGGACCCGGTGGGGGGAATGCTGGAGGTGATGGGGATTCTCCGGGTATTTGGGGATTTCTCAGGATACAAGCTCAACTTGGGGAAGAGCGAGCTGTTTGTGGTACACCCAGGGGATCAGGAGGGGGGAACTGGCAGGCTTCCACTGAAAAGGGCGGAGAGGAGCCTCAGGTACTTGGGGGTTCAGGTGGCCAGGAGTTGGGGGGCCTTGCATAAGCTTAATCTCACGAGGTTGGTGGAGCAAATGGAGGAGGGGTTTAACAGGTGGGACATGTTGCCGCTGTCTCTGGCGGGTAGGGTACAGTCAGTCAAAATGACGGTGCTCCCGAGGTTTCTGTTCCTGTTCCGGCGGGTGTTAATTTACCTCTTCCTTTGTGTATGCGTGCGGGGCGGGGGGGGGGTACTGTTTTTTCTTTTTTCTGTTCTTTGTAAAAAAAATTACTTTTTGTTGTTGATATTTTATGAAAATTTTGAATACAAATTATTTTTACAAAAAGAATCTCCTCAGACAGAATAAAGTGTGACATTTCTGAAACTGAGTGAATTATTTTCTTCTGGTTTCACAGAGTCAGTCATCTCAATTGTTTTTGTTCAGTAGAAAAGTTCAGTTTCAAAATAAGAAATAGCAATAAGAATTGGATTCAGTTCTGTAACAGTAGTAATTACCTGGGTTGGATTTTATCTTTTTCGGAAAGGATATACCTATGTAAATTTATCCATGCATTTTCTTGCATTGTCCGGTGGAAGGATCATGGCCATACTTGAACCTGTTGGTCAGAGCCACAACCCGTGCTTGTGTCCCTCTTCAGCATCATAACTTAGATGTGGTCACAGTCCCAAACGTTGTTGCGTCAAATACACTCAGTCGATTCTTAATGCTTCATGAAATGAACTAAGCTGTCAATAATGGTAGATACTGTTATTTTTTCGTATTGATTTCAGAAGCTGCTCTGAGCATTGTATAACGACATAGATATATGACTGCATGACATCACTGGAAATGACATCACCAATCGCTAGCCCGGGTAACTGTGCAGAGTAAAGAAGTAGCTTGTGTTGAACACACCTCATTAATAAAGCTCCTTTAGTTGGGCGGCACTGAGGAGCTGGCTTCGATCGCGGCCCCAGGTCACTGTCTGTGTGGAGTTTGCACATTCTCCCTGTGTCTGCGTGGGTTTCGTCCCCACAACCCAAAGATGTGCAGAGTAGGTGGATTTGCCACACTAAATTGCCCCATAATTGGAAAAAATAATTGGGTACTCTAAATTTTTTTAAAAATAAAGCTCCTTTAGTTTGTCAGTCTCTGTGCCTCCTAACATCAATCCTCCGGACATAATAGGTACCTCAGGAAGACCTTTGGCAAGAGATGCTGGGCTGGATTCTCTGCTTTGGGACACTGGAGGCGAGAATCGGAATAGGGTGGAGAATCGTACGAAATGCGAAACATCCATTTTGTGCCCGACGCCATGCCCCAGTCCCTCACAGGTGGCGATATTGAGGTTTGCTCCCCGTGCTGGCAGATCCATGCAAAACCATTATGTGCATGGATTTTAATATCATTGGCGGCTTGGACACTTCGTATTCCCTCAGCAATGCTCCGCTCCACTTAGGTGGTGGGGGAAAACTAGTGCAAGTATTTACAAGCGGGAACTGGACACCATCGCTGTGGAGGGGGCACGGGGCTAAGGAAACTCTAAAAAAGCCTCAAAGATTGTCGGGCTTGCTGGGTGGTAGCTACCCGGGTCAGGGGCAGTAGCATGGAATGACTTGGTGCCAAATCTGATTTGGGGTGTTCCCCATGGGATTGGGGTGACCTGACTCAGACTGCCATTGCTGCAGTATGTGTTTTAAATGCACCCCTCTGGTGCTACTTACAGGTTCCTGGCTGCTCACACTGCTGAGTGCTCACTGTGTCCTGTGACTGTTCAGAGAACCTCTTGTCACCTGGCCACTCCTCTGGGCACCCTCATACCCCAGCTGTAACATCAAGGAGATGGGCAGGGTGGAATGCTGGTGCACTGGTTAGCACTGCTGCCTCACAACACTGAGGACCCTGGTTCTATCCCGGCCCCGGTTCACTATCCGTGTGACATTTGCGCATTCTCCCCCTGGCTGCATAGGTCTCCCACACACCCAGAGATGTGCAGGGTAGGTGGATTGGCTACACTAATTTGCCCCTTAATTGTAAAAAAATTGGGTACTCTAAATTTAAAAAAAAAATTCAAGCGGATGAGAATGGCCAAGCTCAATCAGGGACCCACCAAGTATTGGCGCTCCTCAGAAACGCTGCCTCACTGCAGAGGAAGCAGGGGATTAACAACGTTTACCGCAACCAAAGGACGCCTGCGATGTTGCCTTTGGAACCCTCCCTGTTTCTCTGCCTTTCTCGGGGCATAGACTTCACCAGTGACTCTACCCCTCATGATCATCAGCTGTCTCTCCTGGTGAAGCTAACAGTGCTGTCTGTGCTATCTCCCCCCCCGGGCACTGTTCAGGAGGGCGGGTTTGAGTCCGCGGCATATCCTGCTCGAGTCACTGTTTACAGGTGTGATATCCTGCACCTTCTTCCCAATGAGCGAACCTCGGCACTTGTTTTAACTTTACAATCAACTTCACTCAGATCACATGACCTCCCTTCATTCCTTAATTTTACTCCAGATTGGAGAAACAGGCCAGAAACACAATTTTAAAAACCTCTTAATTGTAGCAAGTGTCCTATTCCCAACCATTCAGTTGTTTTTTCAATGGCCTTCCCTGCACCATAATGTTAGAAGTTAGGATGATCACCAATCATTAGTGTTTAGTTTCATTCACAATTCCTCAGATAATAAAGCAGTCGGTAGTTGCATGCAACGCGACTTGGACAACATTCCAGTTTGGACTAATAAATGGGAAGTAATACTTGTGCCACCTTAAATGCCGGGTAGTGACCATCTTCAACAAGAGAGATTCTCAGCACTTTTGCTTGACATTCAACAGGATTGTTATTACTGAATGCCCTACCATCAGCATCCTTTAGGTCACCATTGACGAGAAACTTAGGCCAAGTCAGAGATATTATGTGACTTGTAGGGGAAGTTACAGGTGGTGGTGTTCTTTCTGTGGAGAGATAAATAGAGTTAACGCTGTCAAGAAGTCATCGGGGCTCGCAATGTTAACTCTATTTCTCCTTCCACAAATACTGCCAGACCTGCTGAGTTTTCCCACCGTTTTCTGTTTTTATTGCAGTAGTATTACCCCTTGACTGGTCCTTCACTGTGTTTGTCCATAACTGGTCCTCTAGTGTCTTCATCCCCAACAGATCATCCTCCACGTTATCCCCTCATAAGGCCCTGTGTCAAAGCCCCGCCCCCAACGTCCAGCCGCATCCACTCCCCTCTCAAGGACCAGCACTCCTCCCGCCTCCCTCACCCAGGTCCTCCAGTATCCCGATGTGCCCCAGCAGCAACTTCCGGCCCGCCTGATCCGAGCCGCAGGAAACCCGCGGAATCGATGATCCATTTAAAATAATTGATCGGCGGCCCGTATGTCCGAATATTTTTTTCCGATTTGACGGCGGATTCTATTCGGTTGTTAGTTTGCGGATATTTTGTCCTCGAAGCGGTGTTTGGGTTGTATTCCCTCTCTGAGCAGAGGCAGGCCTGCGGCTCTTCAGTCCTGTTGTTAACCGGGAGAAAGCGGCGCTGACCGGACCGAAGAGGGCGGAAACCAAGGCCCCACCTCGGCTTCAGCTCGTCAATAAATACAGGATGACAACTGGATTTGGCTTCGGTACTCCGGCTGCTGCTGCCGGCAGCTTCACGCTCGGAGCTGCCAGGTAACTGATGGCGACGCGGATCCGGTGCGGGCTTTGTTCTGTTTGATTTATCATCAAGAGTAAAGCTGTCGGCTTGAGGCTCAGAGCAAACCTGTGGTATCTGAGTAACTAAGTTAACCAGCGCGTGTATCTAACAGGAGAGTAAACACTATTCCAGTCAGCAAACACATGCTCGGCATTGATGATCAGCTTTTAAATCCTCTTATTCGCCCGAGGACCCTCCCGGCCCCGGATCACTGTCTGGAGTTTGCACATTCTTCTCATGTCGGCGTGGATCTCACCCCCACAGCCCAAAGATGTGCAGGGTAGGTAGATTGGCCATGCTAAATTGCCCCTTAATTGGAAAGAAAAAGAATTGGGTACTCTAAATTTTAAAAAATAGTTTAAGAAAAAAGAAAAATAAATAAATTCTTGTCACACCACTTTACTGATATTTTGCTTTTATTTTACATTAGAACATAGAAAAATACAGCCCATGATGTTGTGCTGAACTTTTATCCTAGATTAAGAACAAATTAATCTACACCCCATCATTCTACCGTAATCCATGCACCTATCCAATAGCCGCTTGAATGTCCCTAATGTTTCCGACTCGACTAATTCCACAGGCAGTGCCTTCCATGCCCCCACTACTCTCTGGGTAAAGAACCTACCTCTGACATCCCCCCCCCCCCCCCCCCATATATCTTCCACCATTCACCTTAAATTTATGTCCCCTTGTAATGGTTTGTTCCACCCCGGGGAAAAAGTCTCTGTCTACTCTACCTATTCCCCTGATCATCTTATAAACCTCTATCAAGTCGCCCCTTATCCTTCTCCGCTCTAATGAGAAAAGGCCGAGCACCCGCAACCTTTCCTCGTAAGACCTACTCGCCATTCCAGGCAACATCCTGGTAAACCTCCTTTGCACCTTTTCCAAAGCTTCCACATCCTTCCTAAAATGAGGCGACCAGAACTGCACACAGTACTCCAAATGTGGCCGTATCAAGGTTTTGTACTGTTGCATCATCACCTCATGGCTCTTAAATTCAATCCCTCTGCTAATGAACGCTAGCACACCATAGGCCTTCTTCACAGATCTATCCACTTGAGTGGCAACTTTCAAAGATCTATGAACATAGACCCCAAGATGTCTCTGGTCCTCCACATTGCCAAGAACCCGACCATTAACCCTGTATTTCACATTCATATTTGTCCTTCCAAAATGGATAATCTCTCACTTTTCAGGGTTAAACTCCATCTGCCACTTCTCAGCCCAGCTCTGCATCCTATCTATGTCTCTTTGCAACCGACAACAGCCCTCCTCTCTATCCACAACTCCACCAATCTTTGTATTGTCTGCAAATTTACTAACCCACCCTTCAACTCCCTCGTCCAAGTCATTAATGAAAATCACAAACAGCAGAGGACCCAGAACTGACCCCTGCTGTACGACACTGGTAACTGGGCTCCAGGCTGAATATTTGCCATCCACCACCACTCTCTGACTTCTATCGGTTAGCCAGTTCGTTATCCAACTGGCCAAATTTCCCACTATCCCATGCCTCCTTACTTTCTGCATAAGCCTACCATTGGGAACCTTATCGAATGCCTTTCTAAAATCCATGTAGGGCAGCACGGTGGCCTAGTGGTTAGCACAACCGCCTCACGGCGCTGAGGTCCCAGGTTTGATCCCGGCTCTGGGTCACTGTCCGTGTGGAGTTTGCACATTCTCCCCGTGTCTGCGTGGGTTTCGCCCCCACAACCCAAAAATGTGCAGAGTAGGTGGATTGGTCACTCGAAATTGCCCCTTAATTGGGAAAAAATAATTGGGTAATCTAATCTAAAATCCATGTACACCACATCCACTGCTTTACCTTCATCCATGTGCTTGGTCACCTCCTCAAATGATTCAATAAGACTTGTGAGGCAAGACCTACCCCTCACAAATCCGTGCTAACTATCCCTAATCAAGCAGTGTCTTTCCAGATGCTCAGAAATCCTATCCCTCAGTACCCTTTCCATTGCTTGCCTACCACCGAAGTAAGACTAACTGGCCTGTAATTCCCAGGATTATCTCTATCCTCTTTTTTGAACAGGGGCACGACATTCGCCACTCTCCAATCCTCTGATACCACCTCAAATGACAGCGAGGACAAAAAGATCATTGCCAACGGCTCTGCAATTTCATCTCTTGCTTCCCATAGAATCCTTGGATATATCCCGTCAGGCCTGTGGGACTTGTCTATCCTCAAGTTTTCAAAATGCCCAACACATTTCCTTCCTAACAAGTATCTCCTCGAGCTTACCAGTCTGTTTCACACTGTCCTCCAACAATATGACCCCTCTCATTCGTAAATACTGAAGTAAAGTACTCGTTCAACACCTCTCCTATCTCTTCAGACTCAATACACAATCTCCCGCTACTGTCCTTGATCGGACCTACCCTCTCTCTAGTCATTCTCATATTTCTCACATATATGTAAAAGGCCTTGGGGGTTTTCCTTGATTCTACCCGCCAAAGATTTTTCATGCCCTCTCTTAGCTCTCCAGTGCCCTGTTGAATGTTGTTTCCTCAACCTTACATAAGTATCCTTCTTCCTCTTAACAAGACATTCAACCTCTCTTGTCAACCAGGTTCCCTCACTTCACCATCTCTTCCCTGCCTGACAGGGACATACTTATCAAGGACACGTAGTATCTGTTCCTTGAACAAGTTCCACATTTCAATTGTGTCCTTCCCTGACAGCCTGTGTTCCCAACTTATGCACTTCAGTTCTTGTCTGACAGCATCGTATTTACCCTTCTCCCAATTGTAAACCTTGCCCTGTTGCACGCACCTATCCCCCTTCGTTTCTAAAGTGAAAGTCACAGAATTGTCACTATCTCCAAAATGCTCCCCACTAACAAATCTATCACGTGCCCTGATTCATTACCAAGTACCAAATCCAATATGGCCTCCCCTCTGGTCGGACAATCTACATACTGTGTTACAAAAGTTTCCTGGACACACTGCACAAACACCACCCCATCCAAACTATTTGATCTAAAGAGTTTCCACTCAATATTTGGGAAGTTGAAGCCACCCATGACGACTACCCTGTGACTTCTGCACCTTTCCAAAATCTGTTCCTCCACATCTTTGCTGCTATTGGGGGGCCTATAGAAAACTCCCAACAAGGTGACTGCTCCTTTCCTATTTCTGACTTCAACCCATACTACCTCAGTAGGTAGATCCTCCTTGAACAGCCTTTCTTCAGCTGTTATACTGTCTCTAATTGACAATGCAACCCCCCCCCCCCTCCCCCATCTCTTTTACCACCCTCCCTAATTTTATTGAAGTATCTATAACCAGGAACCTCCAACAACTATTTCTGCCCCTCTTCGATCCAAGTTTCCATGATGGCCACCACATCGTAGTCCCAAGTACCGATCCATGCCTTAAGTTCATCCACCTTATTCCTGATGCTTCTTGCGTTGAAGTATATACACTTCAACCCATCTCCGTGCTTGCAAGTACTCTCCTTTGTCAGTGTTACCTTCCCCACTGCCTCACTCCACGCTTTGACGTCCTGAACATCGGCTACCTTAGTTGCTGGAGTACAAGTTCGGTTCGCATTCCCCTGCCAAATTAGTTTAAACCCTCCCGAAGAGTGCTAGAAAACCTCCCTCCCAGGATATTGGTGCCCCTCTGGTTCGGATGCAACCCGTCCTGCTTGTACAGGTCTCACCTCTCCCAGAATGCGCTCCAATTATCCAAATACCTGAAGCCCCCCTCCTACACCATTCCTGCAGCCACGTGTTCAACTGCACTCTCTCCCTATTCCTAACCTCGCTATCACGTGGCACCGGCAACAAACCAGAGATGACAACTCTGTCTGTGCTGGCTTTTAACTTCCAGCCTAACTCACTAAACTCGTTTATTACATCCACACCTCTTTTCCTACCTATGTCGTTGGTACCAATGTGCGCCACAACTTCTGGCTGCTCACCCTCCCCCTTAAGGATCCTGAAGACATGATCCGAGACATCCCTGGCACCTGGGAGGCAACGTACCTTCCGGGAGTCTCGCTCGTATCTCCTATCTATTCCCCTAACCATTGAGTCTCCTATCACTCTTGCTTTTCTATTCTCCCCCTTCCCTTCTGAGCCCCAGAGCCAGACTCAGTGCCAGAGACCTGGCCGCTAGGGCCTACCCCTGGTAGGTCATCCCCCCCCCCCAACAGCATCCAAAACGGTATACTTGTTTTGAAGGGGAACGGCCATGAGGGATCCCTGCACTGTCTTCCCGTTCGTTTTCTTTCCCCTGACTGTAACCCAGCTACTCTTGTCCTGTACCTTAAGTGTGGCTACCTCCCTGTAACTCTTCTCTATTACCCCCTTTGCCTCCCGGATGATCCAAAGTTCATCCAGCTCCAGTTCCTTAACACGATCCCTGAGGAGCTGGAGTTGGGTGCACTTGCTGCAGGTATAGTCAGCGGGGACACCGGTGGTATCCCTCACCACCCACATCCTACAGGAGGAGCATGCAACTGCCCTAGCCTCCATCCCCTCTTACCTTACAGAATCTAGCTGCACTGTGGACCAACTGGAACTCTGCTCTCCGACTCTGCTCCCAGTCAGCTGTACTCTCTGTAAACGCCCGGCTCCCTTCTTGCTCTTTTGAGGAAATGAAAGGAGGACCTTACTCCCTCAGTCACCAAACTCCCACTATAGTTCTCAAATGCACCCAAATTCAGCACTCAGTGCAAACAACATTGTGAAGTGATGCACCAGACTTCATCCTGTGCATTAAATTGTCAAAGCTTTCTTTCTTATGAGGCTTAGCAGATGGATAAAAGAATCATACAACTTGCTGCACCACAAGCAGGCCATTCGACCCCTCGTATTCTCATCGGCTCTCTGCCGGAGCAATATTCACCCAGTCCATTGCATCCTAACTAGACTTTTACAGGTTATATAAAAAGTACTTCCTTTAAGAGTTCTGCCAGTTTTGAAATATGGGGATAGTTTGAATATAGAATTTTGGGTAAATTGGAACTACTCCCAAGTGGAAATATAAATTATAGGTGAGTACCACAAAAATAATCCTGTTTTTTTCCCCAAATTCTTTAGTATTAATTTCAAAGAAAATATATAATAAAACTGGTTTCATTTGACCAATCTTAATAGGCAATAATGATCAGGTTTCATTGGCCAGTAAGAGTGTACTCTTAAATCATTGTAACCATTTTTTCTGTGTTGGTCAGTTTGCATCATGCTGCTTAATTTTTCAAGCAATCTTATTGGCTGTCGATAGGATTGTGACTGTGTTTGCTTGGTAGTACTTTGAATTACTGCTGATTAAATATGATTGCCAGGTTTGTGTTCACACTGTAATGATAGATGGCTTCATCTCAACTTTTTGATTCTGTTTGCCTAGGTTTTCTTCATGTTGTCCTTGTTCGATGTGTTCATCTTCCAGCTTTCGAGGCTCCTGTTAATCATATCCCACTTTCTTGGGCGCTATTTGCTCATGCCTGCTCCCTTATTCAGATTACTGGTAACCATGGTCTGGCTGTCCAATTAAGTTCTGGTCATTGGTAACTTCTGCAATACTGATGGTGGTGGTTGAGGTGGGGTGCGGGGATATAATAATATTGAAACTCAGAGGCAAGTGGTTGGTTGGCCATTTTCTTTTTGGAGATTGCCTTTTTAAAAAAAATAATAATAATTTATTAGCATACCCAATTCATTTTTTCCAATTTAGGGGCAATTTAGCGTGGCCAATTCACCTACCCTGCACATCTTTTTGGGTTGTGAGGGCGAAACCCACGCAAACACGTGGAGACTGTGCAAACTCCAGGATCGAACCTGGGACCTCTGTGCCGTAAGGCAGCAGCACTAACCACTGCGCCACCGTGCTGCCTCTGAGATTGCCTTCTTACACTTGTGGTGCCAGCTCTAGGTTGGATGTCGTCCAGGTCCTGCTGAAAACTATCACTGCTTAATTATTGGAGGAGTTGAGCATGAAACTGAAAACTACTTCCAACAGACCCACACCTGACCTTGTGTCACAGGAAATGTTATGGTTGGACTGAAAATGTTTCCTTTAAATTCCCGCAGCTTGGATTGGAGTGATTGACCTCTTGCTAGTAATAGCCATCATTCTTTGTGCCTTTTATGACTGTAGATTTGGAGGACTTTACTGTTAATCCTGACCTGCAATTTACTACAATCTCCTTGATTGCCAAGGGCATCTACCACCCCCATTCAGGCATCAAATAATGAGCAATAAATGTGCCTTTGCCAGAACTTTTCTCAGCCCCACCCAAAGGACAACATCTTATTAAAAAGAATAATGGGACATCGCAGCTTTATAATATTTTTTGTGTTTTTCCAAATCGTAATGTGGAGAGTTTCAGCAGCTGTTGCAAAACATTTTTCTGAATATATCATAAGAATTATTTTAATTTGGGTGGAGATGATTCTTTTCATGAGCTTCACATCCAGTTCATTGATGTGTGCTCCCATTGAGTATTCACAATCACAAAATTCACGCAATTTTACAGCACGGAACGCGCCGTCATATCTGCACTGGCTCTCCAAAAGAACGCTTCATCTAGTGCCATTCTCCCGTCTTCTCCTTGAAACCCTGCATGTTCTGCCTTTTCAGATAACGGTCTCATTCCCCTTTGAATACCTTCATTGAATCTGCCTCCACAACATTCTTGGGCAGTGCCTTCCGAATCTTAATCACTTTTTGCCTGTTACTTTAAGTCTGTCAACCCTTTCATAAGTGGGAACAGTTTCTACCTATCTGTCTGTCCTGACCCCTCGTCGTTGTGAATACCTTTATCAAAGTTCCTCTCCGCCTTCTCTAAGGAAATCTGTCTCAACCTCTTCAATCTAATGTAATAATAATCGCTTATTGTCAGAAGTAGGCTTCAATGAAGTTACTGTGAAAAGCCCCTCGTCGCCACATTCTGGCGCCTGTTCGGGATCTTCATAACTAAAGTTCTCCATTGCTGGAATCATTATTTTGAATCTTTTCTGCACACTAGTCCGGCACCCAGAACTGATCGCAATACTCCAGCTGAGGCTAAACTGGTGTCTTATACAAGTTCAATATAACCTCCTTGCTCTTTTACTCCATGCCTCAATTATTAAATCCTAGGATATTATATGCTTTATTAGCCACTCTCTCCCACTGTTCGTCACCTTCAATGATTTGTGTACATCTATGCACCCAGGTGCCTTTGCTCCTGCACCCCTTTTAGAGTTGTGCCCTTTCTTTTATATTGTTTGTCCAGTCCATGTTCTTCCTACCAAATGATTCACTTCACAGTTCTCCACATTGGCTTTCATCTGCTACCTGTCTGCCCATTCCACCAACTTGTCTATGTCCTTTTGAAGTTGTACACCATTCTCCTCACAGCTTACAAAACTTGGAAGAATTGTCTTATCTGCAAACTTTGGAATTGTACACAGCATTCTAGGTCATTAATATGTATCAAAAAAGCACAAGTCCTAATACTGACCACTGGGGAATTCCACGACAAAGTTCCTCCAGCCCGAAAAACATCCATTAACCACTACTCTGTTTCCTGTCATTCAGTCAGTTTTGTATTCGTGTTGCTACTGCCCTTTCTATTCCATGAGCTAAAATCTCAAGTTTGTCATGTGGCGTGGTATCAAATGTCTTTTGGGAGTTCATGCGCACCACATCAACAGCATTGTCCTCATCAAACCTCTGTTACCTCTTCAAAATATCTCAGCGAGTTAGTTGAACACTATTTTCCCATAATTAATCCATGCTCTCTTGCCTTAATGAACCCCCATTTGTCCATGTGACTTAAATTTTGTTCTGGATTATTGTTTCTGGAAGTTCACCCACCACCAAAGTTTGACAGGCTTGTGGTTACTGGCCTTATCTTTACACCATTTTTTGAACAAGAATGTAATATTTAAAATTCTCCAGTCCCCTGGCACCACCCCTGAAACTAAGGATGACTGAAATATTATGGCCAATGCTTCTGTAATTTTCACACTCATTTCTCTGAACATCCTTGGTTCATCTCCTGCTTAGTACAGATAGCGTATTAATACCACCACCTCATCAATTTGAACCCATTCTAGTGTCTGAATTTAAAAAAAAAAAAAAATTTTTTTTTTAGAGTAGCCAATTATTTTTTGTTCCAATTTAAGGGGCAATTTAGCGTGGCCAATCCACCTATTCTGCACATCTTTGGATTGTGAAGGTGAGACCCACACAAACACTGGGAGAATGTGCAAACTTCACATGGACAGTGACTCGGGCTGGGATTGAACCCCAGTCGTCAGTGCTGTCAGACAGCAGTGCTAACCATTCTGCCATCGTGCCACCTCTTCTAGTGTCTGAATTACCTCCTTTTTCACCATGGCCTGGATAGCACATTTTTCCTTGGCAAAAACAGATGTGAAATGTTCTTTTGTTCCCGCAGCTATGCCCTCTGTCTCTGTATGTAAACTCATTGTCAGTTCCCTTTTTGGTCACTGATCGACCCTTCTCTTCCTATTTATATGCCAGGAGAAGATTTGGGACTCCCTTCTAACTCCCTGCTGGTAGCAGACTGTCACAATTGCATGCCTATTGTCTATAGCATAATGATGGCTTTCAAAGCAATGCAAAATCTTTTTTTGAATTCAGAGTACCCAATTTTTTTCCCAATTAAGGGGCAATTTAGTGTGGCCAATCCACCTACCCTACACATCTTTGGATTGTGGGGGTGAGACCCATGCAAACATGGGGAGAATGTGCAAACTCCACACAGATAGTGACCCGGGGTTGGGATTGAATCCGGGTCCTTGGTGCCGTGAGGCAGCAGTGCGAACCACTGCTCCACCGTGCCACCCAAACCAATGCAATATCATCACTAGGGTTTCAGTAAAGCATAAAGATGGCCACGTGTTTATGGGGATACGATGCGTAGTATCCACCTGAATTGCAACCAATCCTGGAGATTTTGCTCTTTCACGTATTACATTGAGGAAGTGTTTCGGGCCAAGTAATGCAAGGTGCATGCAGGTTGTCACTCATATTAGTAATTTTAGTGAATAAATTTTACAAAATAAGTTATTTTAAAAATTTATTTTAATTAATGGCTACCGTTGGTTACCATACTAACATTTTGTTAATTAAGAGAAGATAACAAATTTGCTGCATTTTTATTTCTTTATTGTAGCTTCTTCCCTTCCCCGACCCATTTTCTTCCCCTGTTTAGTGTGTGTTTTACATTTCTTTGGCTATTCCACAGTCCCTTGTTTCCTTAATGTTTTTCTGTGTGCGGTGTTCATTTATATAATTGAACAATGCCTTTTTGTTTAAGGAGGTTGCAGGTCACCTATTAATTTCCCCTCATCTGAATGTTTTATAAAATTTTAATTTCTTCTGGTATTATCATACATTTTTCCCAGCTGAAGAACCATCTTATCTTTTCTAACAATAGGTGCATACTAACTTGCTGTATGTTTCTGGCATTTTCTGGTATTGTTTCAGATTCTCATCATTTGCAGCTGGTTGGTTACATGATGTGTTCTTATCTTCCACCTTTTTCCATTTATATAAGTTATATCGTAAAATACCATGGTGGCTGCGGAATATCCATTAATGCTTTATATGGTTGGGAAATGCCTCATCAGTTTTAGAATTTAAAGGTTGGTAGTAGACCAACAATTTTATCCCACTTGTTTCTCCCAAAATTTGTTCTGAATTACTGAAACGAGTGGATGGAGGTGATTTTTTAATTCTCTAGTCCAGTGCATCTCAAACTATCTGATGTGGCGTACCGGCAGTTTTTTTTTTCAATGTGCCAGGGACTGGTGAGCGAAACAAGCCAATCCAGGATTACTGTCTCTTTCTTTTCTGGAAACACTCAAGTACCGGCAGACGATGGCTCGCGTACCGGCACCGGTACGCGTACCGCACTTTGAGAAGCACTGCTCCAGTCCATGCTGCAAACAGCTGTTGAAATACTGGCAGAGATTACAAATAGATGTCCAGAAATTTACTGGCTTGTCACAAAAGTAGATGGCCTCCTGATGAATAACGGTCTGCCCTTCATTTTATTGCAGCAATCCTGGTGGCACAGGAGGATTTAGTTTTGGAAACCTTGGTACCACAGCTCCAACCACAACCACAGCTGCATCAACATTTGGGGGTCTTGGGGGTGGACTGTTTGGGCAGAAGCAAGCTACTGGATTCTCATTTGGAGCTACCACAACAGGTAGGATATTGTAGCTTTAGCACCCAAATTTATGCTCCCCTGTATTACTCATGAAATTTATATACCACAGAAAAAGGTTGTCACTAATGTGGCAGATGCATATGCAAGCAATAGAATAGCGCATTGATCAGAACATGTAGGTGGGTTTTATTCAAAAATTGCCTGGAAATCTTTTCTGACTTAATTTTTTTTATCCCACTGCTCTGTCTGTGTTCTGCCTTCAAACACTACTCTCACTCAACCAATAAAACGTTTGCTTGTAAATTTGTTCCATAGCTGGATAGATTGCAAAGCAGTGTGTTTGAAGCCAGGATATTGGGTTCAAAGAAGAAACAAGTAGATGGAATAATGTACATTCTGAAATTGCATATTCTGGATGGAGGACAAAAGGTTTAGATGAAGACAAATCCCATTTTGTGATTTTAGAAATTCCATTAGGAGGCCATTTGGATCATGTTTTCTGGAACCAAATGGAAAGCAAAATACTGCAGGTTCAGGAATTCCGATGTAAAAAGAGAAAAACACTGGAAACAGGCATCATCTGTAGAGAGTGAAACTTTGGTTTCATGACATTACACCTGAGCTTTTTATTCCCACTCTTTTACTGAGGAGAGTAATGGGGCTCCAAGATAGTAGTATGGGAAGAAATGAAAAGACAAGACTTTGTCCCTCGCCACTTCAAAGATGTAGAGATGGGGCAATGTACTAGGTTGTCATGGTGGGAACCCCTTCAGAATATTGAAAGGAAAAGAGAGGACGAGGTGCTTATGTTGGAATTGACAGAGGAATGGTTTGTCAACTGCAGAGGCTTAAGGAGTGAAATGTGAGGACAAGGTGTACCTAATCATGGTTGTTGTATCCGTAGAATCTCAGACACTTTCGACTGGTGTATTAAGTTTTACCCAGTTGTCTTTATTGACGAGGCAAACAAGACAACAGAAGTGTAAAATCAAACCAACTTTAATGAACAACAATATTTACCCTTCAGTTAACCCAGCAACATTAACTAAAGATGACTTTGGTTGAACCGTGGGCATGATTCTCTGAGGCTCTCGGGTCCGTTGATGCAAAGGTGAGTCTCGCACACTGCTTCCTTCTGCCTCTGGTAAGGCGCCTCACACTCACACACTCACTCACTCACTCACACTCACTCACACACTCACTCACTCACTCACTCACTCACTCACTCACTCACTCACTCACTCACTCACACTCACTCACTCACTCACTCACTCACACACTCTCTCACTCTCTCACTCTCACACTCTCGCACTCTCACACTCTCGCACTCTCACTCACTCACACACACTCACTCACACTCACTCACTCACTCACTCACTCACTCACTCACTCACTCACTCTCTCTCTCACTCTCTCACTCTCTCTCACACACACTCACTCACTCACTCTCTCTCTCACACTCACTCACTCACTCACTCTCTCACACACACTCTCACACTCACTCTCTCACTCACTCTCTCACACACACTCACTCACTCACTCACTCACTCACTCTCTCACTCTCTCACACACACTCACTCACTCTCTCACACACACTCACTCACTCTCACACACACACACCCTGTGGTGTTGCTTGCACATGGCCTGTTGCAGGAACTCTTGATGGGGCAAGTCCAGACATGCACTGGCAGTTTGTCTTCGGGTTGTGTATTATACTTTGGTCAAGTCTGAATTCCCATCAACCTGCCTGAGGTTTGGACCGCAGTTTATTTTAAAACTGTTCAATTCTTTAATTTATGATATCCAATACAATCGGGCTCTAAACTAGGTCCTGTCAGGTTACCACATGGTTTTGAGAGGAAGGAGAATGTCAGGGTGGAAGTAGGGCAATGGATGGGATCAGTCAAGGGCCACAATGGAGCAGAACCCTGGTTGAGAGAAACCAGGATGTTTCAGAAACACTGGTTTGGGAAGTGGCATCAGAACAGACACAAAAGAGATCGGGAAAAGGGAATGGATTCTTTGATGGCCTTTAATCAAAACATGCACTTTGCTATGTTAACCCAACACACCATAGATGTTGTCTGAACTATGTATTTGAAGCATTTTTGCTTTTAGTTCACATTGTGACTGTTTACTAAAACTGTTTGTTGTCTACAACCCGTCATATCTTTCTTCCTGGAATGCTTTTCCTTCTGTCCTCTTAAATATTTGATTGATTTGGCTTCAATAAATAATCTTTATAATGCATTCCATTTTTTGATCGCTCGCCACAGGTTCTTCTAACGGCCCCATCATGCTTTAGTACTAATTCCTAAATGTATAACTCCTTCATGTTCCAGATAATTGACAAGTGGAAATAATCTTTTGTTTTTTTACCTTCTGAACAGCTATGCAATCCTGTAACTTGTGTTGAAATTTCTGGAACAGCTAATACTTCTCTACTCTAACGATTCTACATTTTACCCTTTCCATAACTTGTAATACTATAAACAGTTATAATCTTGTTATCGAAACTTTCTATAATGGGGATTCCAAAATCTGCAAGCAAGCACTTTGCTGAAGTCAAATCAGTGTCTTGTACAAATCTTCATTACCACCTTGTTTTATATTTAATGCCTCTGTGGATAAAATCCTCTGTGAATTACTATGTCATGGTATTGTAAGAAAAGCATAACTGAGGAGTTGAACCTTAAAATAATTCTTGTTCGCTAAACCGTACAGATTGAAAGACTTTGCATTTCACTCTGTTCTAGATTATCTGATATGTTTGGGTGACTGGTTTGACTTTTGTATCTTCAAATTGGGGAGAACAAAAGTTTCCTGCCCCTAATTACTTCTGTGTGACATTTGTTTTAAATTACAGGGGCTACAACAGCAGCATCTACAGGACTAACTTTAGGTAAGTTTAGTCAAATGGCAAAATGATAATCTGGTTGAGAAATTATTTTGATAAATATTTTCATTACATTTCTTTGATTAAATATGGCAAATCATTTGCAATCTAGACATCCTAATGACTTGGTGTATTGTGACATTAATTGTTGTACTTGATACTGGGCTTTAATCAATTCATTTTCTAGGAGCACCTGTGACTGCAACTTCAACTGGTTTTAGCTTGGGATTCGGCAAACCAGCTAGTTCAGCAACACCTTTTGCAATGCCAATTGCACCTTCTACGGCTGGAGGACTGTGCCTTTCATCTGTACTGCCAACACCTACAGCAGGTAAAGGTTTGCAGACTTTGAGTTTAATTCTTCCTGGTCATTAAACTTTTGTTCAGACTTTGATTTCCAATATGCGTTTCTTGTTTCTCTTTCACCTTCCCAGGCTGAGTACTTAAAAGAAAAAAAAATGACTCCTTCTAGACTATCGATACCAGTAGCCTTTTTCTTTTGCTGAACTCTCTGGTAAAATATTTCTGGAAAGCAGTCTGGATATCCATGATGCATATTTTTCACAAATTTTACATTGGGTGTTGAAGGGTTTCAAATAAGTCACACTATTTTTATAATGTATGAAGCGGTAAACATACATAAGTTTACCACGAACTAGCCTTTCATATAAAATAGTGTGTATATACTTTTTAATTGTGTAATTTGGACAAATTTTGACCAATTTATTGGAGCTCTTATTGGTAGGCAGTTTCAATCAGTTTACAATTAACTGAACTTGGCAAAATGTAATAAAATACCAACAGATACAACGAACATTGCGTTCCAAAAATAATTGACCCCTTAATGTGCCTTATTTCTCCCTATTTAAAGAAAAGCAATTCCACTAGATCCACCTGATTCCTTTGGTGTTAACATGTTCATCATTACAGGTTCTTTCACTATTGTAAGCTGGAAATGGTACTGCTCGATCACCTTAAACAATCCAGACACATGGGGCAGGGTTCTCTCACCCCGGGGCCAGGGCGGAGAATTGGCGCGAATCGCGCCCCAACGCCATTAACGCCAGTGCAGCACTGGTCAGGGGGCCGCTTTACGCCCCCGCCCGGGGGCAATGCTCCGCCCGGGATGGGCTGAGCGGCCGCACAAAAAGAAACAGAGTCCCGCCGGCACCGTTCTAACCTGATCTTAGCCAGTGGGACCTCGGTGTGGGAGGATCCGGGGGTGGCCTGTGTGGGGGGAGGGGGGTCCTCCGCTATGGCCTGGTTCGCGAACGGCGGGCCGGCCTCTCGGGCTGGAGGCCTCCTATGTTCTGCGCCGGCCCCTGTAGCCCTACGCCATGTTGCGTCAGGGCTGGTGCGGAGAAGGGAGACACCGCGCTTGCGCGCAAATCGCACCGGCCCCACTGCGCATGCGCAGACCTGCGGCCCCCATCTGACGCAGGGATCGGCAGCTGGAGCGGCGTGGGTCGCTCCAGTGCCGTGCTAGCCCCCTGTAGGGGTCAGAATTGCTGCTCCTGAGGCTATGTTGATGCCGTCGGGAAAAGCGACGGCGTTTATGACGGAGTCAACACTTAACCTCAGGATCAGAGAATCCCGCCCAAGGTACATAAAGTAACATTATTTTTAATGTTTTCATGACTCTATGCCAGGTAGCAACAATTGTTCAGTTGGTCTGTTTGCATACAATCTTGACCATACATGTTTGATGACCTCTTGGACTTGACAACTGGAACAGCGATACTAGTGACTAGCGTATTAGTATGCATTTTAGTTAGAATACAGTTATCCCGATTATCATGTAATTCCATATTGGGTGGGGTTGCCAAAGTTTTCAATCCCCCTTTCGTTTGTTGTGTGGCTTGGCTCAAAAGTTTGGTTTACCCCTACACTAAGCACAAAGAGTACATTAATTGGCACAGGTCACGGCATAAATTTAAATTGAAAGCATTAAAATATAGATTGGAAGCATTTAAATAAATAAATAATGGCTTGGATCTTCCAACGGCAACAGCAGCAGATGTTTAAGAATTTGGCCGATGTGCATTAGGATCCGGAGGAAGTTCCAACCTGTGTGTATGTGTGATATTTAACCGGCAAGTTCAAAAATCCAATAGATAGAATTATATTGTCCTGGGGAGGCAGTAGCGCAGTAGTATTGTCGCTAGTAATTGGCAGTTGGTAAAATTTGAATTCAATGGAATTAAATGAATACCATGAAACCATTGTCAATTGTCATAGAAACTAATGTGCTTTAGGATCTGCCTGGTCTGGCCAACATGTGACCCCAGATTCAAAGTAATATGGTTGACTCTCAAAATGTCTCTGAAATGTTAGGCAGTTAGGTACAGGCAATAAATGCTGGCCCTGGGGCAGCACGGTAGTACAGTGGGTAGCCCTGTTGCCTCACGGCGCCGAAGTCCCAGGTTCGATCCCAGCTCTGGGTCACTGTCCATGTGGAGTTTGCACATTCTCCCCCTGTTTGCGTGGATTTCGCCCCTACAACCCAAAGATGTGCAGGCTAGGTGGATTGGCCACGTTAAATTGCCCTTTAATTGGAAAAAATGAATTGGGTACTCTAAATTTATTTTTAAATAAATAAATAAATGTTGGCCCAGCCAGCGACCCTCGTGTGCCGTAAAATGAATTTAAAAAAAAAAAAGTCCCTCCTAAGAATATCTTCAACACTTAGCATAGTATTGGAGACTTGCGCTTGATGCAGTAAACCCAAAGTCCATAGTCCATAAGTAACGCCCTACCACCCCACCCTCCCTACCATGCCCCTATATCCCCCTGAGGTCACTCACTCACACCTTCGGTTTCAGCCACCCGAGTCCCTCTATTCCAACAAGATCTGTCTCCGGCCTACCAGGGACGAAAAGGCAAGACGCGGCCTCTCTTGCCCTCCTGGATTCCCGGGTCTTCCGACACTCTGAAAATTGCCACCTCTGAACTCCAGTACCTCCGACATAAAGTCAGCAAACCCCTGCCAGAATCCTTCCAGCTTCGGACAAGCCCAAAAGATGTGGTTTGCGGGCACCCCACGCACTGCCCATACCCATCTCCACCCCCTCAAAGAACCTGCTCATTCTGGCCACCGTCATATGCGTCCTGTGAAGCACTTTGAATTGATTAAGGCTAAGCCTAGCGCACAAAGAGGATGCGTTCACTCTCTTCAGCCTCCTCCCATAATGCAGTCTCCACCTCCCTCCCCAGCTCTTCTTCCCACTTCCATTTAACGTCTCCTATCGGGGCTCCCTCCCAGTCCATTAATTCCTTATAAATCTCCGACACCTACCTTCGCCAGCCCCTGTTTTCGACACCACCTTGTCCTGCAATCCTGGGAGCGGCCAGTCGGGGAAGGAAGGCACCTGATTCCTGAAATAATCCTGTTGTAAGTACCGGAACCCACTCCCGCTGGGCAGCTCGTACTCCTCTTCCAATTCCTCTAGGTTCAAGAAGCTGCCCCCCACAAATAGGTCCCCAAACCGCTCGATCCCTGCCCACTGCCACCCTTGGAACCCCGCGTCCCACCTCCTGGAGCAAATCTATGATTCACAGAAACCGAGACACCCTCCACCCTCGGAGACCCCTCCCACCCAGGCTTTGACTTCTTCCAGACCCTTCCATCAGGCAGAAGTATGAAGACCCGCACATCCAAACATAGGAACAGCTTCTTCCCCGCAGTTACTAGACTCCTCAACGATTCTCCCTCGGACTGATTTGTTCCCTGTAAGAACACCATTCACGACGCCCTAAGCTAATCTTGCTCATGGATTTGCTTTGTTTGGCCCCTTGTTCCGCACTGTAACTGACCACTGTTTGTCGATGTACCATACTCGTGTCGATTATTCTTTTTTGTCTACTATGTGCGTTCCCTTGGCCGCAGAAAAATATTTTTCACTGTACTTCGGCACATGTGACAATTAATCCCCCTCAATGACCCCGCTCCAGCAACACCTTCTTTA
Organism: Scyliorhinus canicula; assembly: GCF_902713615.1. Taxonomy (NCBI): domain Eukaryota; kingdom Metazoa; phylum Chordata; class Chondrichthyes; order Carcharhiniformes; family Scyliorhinidae; genus Scyliorhinus; species Scyliorhinus canicula. The sequence continues at coordinate 50,398,960 of NC_052159.1, read as the reverse complement.
CCCGGGGGGGATTTCCCCATCCAAACAAACCCCAAAATCAAGGCATTAACTTTCCTAAAAATGACCTTTTGGATAAAAATCGGATTGTTCTAAAAAAACAAATAGGAGCCTCAAAAGCACGGTCATTTTCATGGTTTGCACCTGCCAGTGATAGTGGGAGCTCGTCCCATCTCTTAAAATTCCCCTTCATCTACTCTACGAACCCTGCCAGGTTCAATTTGTGCAATTGTTCGCATCCCCACACCACCTGAACTTCCAAGTATTTAAAGTTCGTCGCCACCACTTTAAACAACAGCTCGCGCAGCTCCCCTCCTGTCCCCTTGAATCGGGAAGACCTTACTCTTCCCCATGTTTAATTTATACCCAGAAAACCAGCCAAATTCCTCTTAAGATGTTCATGATCTCCCCCCCCCCCCCCCCCCCCCCCCCCCCCAAAATGCCTCCCAATGCGTCCAAAATGTAAAGTGACAGATCGGCCGTGTATAGCGGAACTCTGTGCTTCCCCCCCCCCCCCAACTCTTGATGCTCTAAATGACTCTATCGCCAGGCAAAAAGCAAAGGATGAAGTGGGAATCCTGTCTTGTCCCACAATGCAATCCAAAATACCCGATTCGTCCAACATTTGCTACCAGTGCCCTATATAGCAACTGAACCCAATCCACAAACCACTGCCGAACCCAAATCGTCCCAGTACTTCCCATAGATATTCCCATTCTACCCAATCAAAGGCTTTCTCCGCATCCATAGCAACCTCCACCTCCTGGCCCACCAGGGACATCGTAATCACATTTAACAAGCACCTAATGTTCACCAACAGGTGCCTCCCCATTACAAAGCCCGTCTGGTCTGCACTATCACCCCCGGCAGACAGTCCTCGATCCACGAGGCCAAGATCTTTGCCAACAGCTTGGCATCCACATTTCGCAGCGAGATCAGGCGGAAGGATCTACGCTGCTCTGGGTCCTTATCCTTCAAAATTAGGGATATCAAAGCCTGCGATAATGTAGGGGGAAGCTCCCTCTTCTCCCTCATCTCATTATATGCCCTTACCAACAGACGGGTACACTTTTAAACAGTCAGGAGAAGTCACTGTGATATTACTGCTGATTGGAAGATCTGGCCCAGCATAAATTTAAGTCAAAGGATGACATTTAGTTGTGTGTGATTAGAAATGTTCAGAAATAATTGGCTTTGAAGAATATGCATTCTAAAAGCTAATTTGGTTACTTCTACATATTTTCCTTCTGAATTTAGCAATAACTTGTTCTTTTGCAGGATCGACAGGATTTGCATTAAATTTAGGTGGAGCACCCACAGCCACCGCATCAGTTCCAACAGGCCTAACATTGGGAGGTGCTTTGACTGGTTTAGGTGGCAGCCTCTTTCAGGGTGTAGGAACCTCCACTGCAGGTTGGTATGCTATAATAGACCTGTGTGTGTGGTCAGTGTGTTCCTTGTCAAATATCAGATGTAGCTGAAACTATGAATTTCTTGAAACTATTGAGCCATGCTACCAGGAGGCTTTGGAGAGGATACCGGATAGGTTTACCAGGATGTTGCCTGGCATTGAGGGCATTAGCTATGAGAAGAGGTTGGATAAACTCTGTTTGTTCTCACTGGAATGATGGAGGTTGAGGGGCGACCTGATGGAAGTCTACAAAATTGAGGGGCATGGGCAGAGTGGATAGTCAGAAGCTTTTGTCCTAGGGTGGAAGACTCAATTACTGGGGGATTATTAAGATACGAGGGGCAAAGTTTAGAGACGTGCAAGGGAAGATTTTTTTTTTTTACAGAGAGCAGTGGGTGCCTGGAACTCATATCGGAGGAGGTGGAAGCAGGTACGATAGTGACATTTAAGGGGCACCTAGACAAATACATGATCAATAGAGGGATAGGGACCCCAGAATTATAGAAGGTTTTAGGTTAGACGGACAGCATGGTCGGCACAGGCGTGGTGGGCCGAAGGGCCTGTTCCTGTGCTGTACTGTTCTCTGTTCATTTTCAGCTGTTCAGAGAGATGGAATTTGAAATAAATTTGAATCTGCAGTTTGAAAATTTGTTCCAAAAATGTGAAATTTGCTTTTGTCTGTGCGGAGTCTGCATGTTCTCCCCAGGTCTGCGTGGGTTTCCTCCGGGTGCTCCAGTTTCCTCCCAGAAGTCCAGAAAGACGTGCTGTCAGGTGAATTGGACATTCTGAATTCTCCCTCTGTGTCGGAGGGAGCCGGAGTGTGGCGACTCGGGGCTTTTCACAGTAACTTCATTGCAGTGTTAATGTGAGCCTACTTGTGACAATAAAGATTATTATTATTATTACTACTTTGGTTAATCACTGTTTCGTGTTATGTGGCAGTTGGGTTTCACACAAAAGTGTGTTACATTTCATTTGGTGGCATGACTGAGTCGGGCAATTGTTGGTAGAAATTCCACTTCAGGTCTTCAGCCTATTATGGAATCTTGGAAGCTCCCTTGAATCCGCTTCCATCTCTGCCACAGTACTGAAATGGCCCTAATGCAAATCACAGAGCAACACAATTTTACTGTGGTTCTCCATCCCCCCCCCGCGATGATCTATGCTTGGCTTATTCCTATTTTTCTTCTACATGCTGCCCTCAATGACATCATCCAAAAACACCACGTCCGATTCCACATGTGTGCTGATGATCCCCTTTCTGCCTCTGAAGTATTGCTCTGCTTGTCCTACATTCAGCTCTGGATGAGCAGAAATTTATTCCAATTAAATATTGGGAAGGTGAAGCCATTGTCTTTAGTCACCACGACAATTCTAGTTTCTATCCACCATTGCCAGCATAAACTCTATTCCTGAGGCAGTATTTGTTTCCCTGACCACAATCTGTGGCTCAACATTTAGCTTTCACAGACCTGATGTCCTTTTTCACTGAGTTCTTTAACTGCATCTGTAACACTGAGATCGCTCTGCCTATATCTGCTCTGCATCTGCTAACCTGTTGTTGCAACTCTCCTCCATATCATTGTTTCCACACACTTTAGTTAATAAAGATTTCATGTTATGGGGTAATTGGTCTTCACAAAGAACAATACAGCACAGGGACAGGCCCTTCGGCCCTCCAAGCCTGCTCCGATCACGTATGCTATCTAGACCAATCACCTGTATCCTTCTATACCCCGTCACCGTCTGTTCATGGGCCTACCAGATAAGTCTTAAAGGTCGCTAACGTATCTGCCTCAACACCTCATTTGGCAGTGTATTCCAGGCCACCACCACCTGCTGTGTTAAAAAAAAAACTTCCCCTGCACATCTCCACTGAACCCCCCCCCCCCCCCCCCCCCCGGAACCTGTACCCTCTTATAATTGTTATTTCTGCCCTGGGAAAAAGCCTCAACTGTTCACCCTGTCAATACCCCTAATAATTTTATAAACTTCTATCAGGTCGCCCATCAGCCTCTATTTCTCTAGGGAGAACAATCCCAGTTTATTCAATCTCTCCTCGTAGCTAATACCCTCCATACCTGGCAGCATCCTAGTAAGTCTTTTCTGTACTCTCTTCAAAACCTCCATGTCCTTTTGGTAGTGCGAGAGGTGAGCCTGCTTGGTCCTCATGATCTCACTCCAATCAGGTTCACAGCAGGAGAATGTGGATTTTGTACCTCAGGCCGTAAAGTGTGTGTAGCTTCCCTGTTGACTGATCATTACAGTAACTTCAAGCGGATGAAATCCACTGTCGTTGGGATTGACTGGTCACTGTTTCGATTCAGTGCTTTAATGTAGTCTGAAAGGTCAGCAAAAAACATATAGCCACCCTTCAGTACACAGAGGGAGACGATGTGATGATTTCCCATGGCTTTCATTATATCCCTTGCCAAACGTTCAATTCTGTCCATGATTAAACCATGAGGAATATATACTCTCTCCAGATCATTACAGCAATGTTTAGGGATGCAAAACAGATCAAGGTCATAGCCTTGTTCTTCATCGGTGATCACCATGCAGTTAGTCACCACCTTGCCGCGATCACACTCTGACCCTGGGTTCAAGTCCCAACACTCCTGGGCTGCATGCGCAGTGTGCCCGCATTTTTATAGCTGGTTGCAGCCGGCATTTTCAAAGCCGCTCGCAACTGGCATTGATAAAAGCCGGCTGCTGTGGCTGTTGCGCGTGAATTCCCGCCATCGGGAACGCTGCGATGGCTGGCTCCGTGATCCACCCACAGGTCGCGACCCCCACTTTGAAAATGCCTGCCTTAAGGGGGTTCCCACAATGTGGAAGGTGAGATTGACTCGCTTTTATTAAACTTAATATATTCCTCAATGGCAGTGGACTTTCGTTCGCAATTTTTTATCCGCTAATAATGCCATATCCATTCTCCATGACGGATGCTGGGAGGGACCTGATTCCAGTGCCAAATCAACAAAATGTGAGACGTGGTCTGAAATTCCAATTGCTGAGTAACCTGCTGTCTCCCGTGCCCTGGCCACCCCTGATGGAGTCAGAGATTTGGGCCTGGAACCATCCAGCTTGGGTTCCAGAGTACAGTTTAAGTCACCACCCAAAATAAGCTGATGCAGATCCAACAAGGAACATGGGGAGAATGTGCTAACTCCACACGGACAGCGAACCCGGGTCCTCAGCGTGGAGCATAGATATTAACCAGAACCACCGAGGTGCCTGCCAAAGAACCACTGACAATGACATAGCTACCATTGGGCTCAGCCAAAATCATAGTGGCAGAAAACTGAACCCTTTTATTGATTAAAATGCTGGACCCCAAGCCCCTGCCATCAAAGCCCGAATGAAAAGCATGTCCACCCACCCCTTCCGTAACTTTGGGAGGTCTCCGACCCGCAAATGAGTCTCCTGCAGAAACATCACATCGATGTTTAAACTGTTATGGTGAGCAAATACCTTCAACCTTTTCATGGGGCCATTCAACCGCCTGATATTCCAGATGATCAGGCGAATTACCCCCCTTCCCCCAATTCAGAGTCAGCCATTTCCAGCAAGAGGGAATATCCAACAGTTACTTAGGTACAGCAACCAGGCCCACCCAAGGTGGCCAGCAGACCCACGAAGATTAGACAAAGAAAAATCTGCAGTCACTGTCAGCAAACTACCCCTACCCCGCCTCATCCTCACCCTCAAGCACTGCCACACCCAAATACGCATACAAATACAGCAGGTCATGAGCAACTAAACCTACTTTAGTAAACTTAACTCCAAAATGAACAAAAACAGAGCTACTATAATGAGCTGCTGTCAACCCCTCAACACCGCTTCCGTTAGCTAACTCTTCGGCTATCACGGCGGCTCCCACCCAGAGTGAAGAAAAATGACTACAAAAAATAACAAGTATAAAAACCCCTTAAACACAGTACTCCAACAGAGAGATACACAGTTAGAACAAAAATCCATCTAAACCTAAACGCCAGACCTAAGCCCAAATTGGAAAACATTTAACCCTAACAAGATCTGACAAAACATAAATAACGATCCCCAACAATTCAACCTGCCCATCCGAAATATACAAAAACTTCTACAACCCTGTGCCCAGCCCATGCTTCTTTACAAATGAATCCACCTCTCCCGGTGCATAAAAATGTCTGTTCATTCAAAATTCACTCTTCGCCACGTCGGGGATACCACCCCAAACAGGGCTCCACTTTTATATAAGGCGGCCTTGGCTTTGTTGAATGTAGCCCTCTTCGGCAGCTCCGCTCCCAGATCCTGGTAAAACCTGATGGCGTGTCCTTCCTGTTTGTCGTTGTGATGCTCCCTCTCCCTTCTCAGGACCTGCTCTTTTGCTTTGAAGTAGTGAAGCTTCACGACTACCGCTCCTGGTGGTTCGTCGAGACAAAGCTTCTGTCGGAGTGTCCGGTGGGCTTGGTCCAACTCGGGAGGAGACATGGCTCTCTCTCTTTCTCTCTCTCTCTCTCTCTCTCTCTCCTCTCTCTCTCTCTCTCTCTCTCTCTCCTCTCTCTCTCTCTCTCTCTTCCCCCCCCCCCCCCCCCCCCCCCCCCCCCTTCCTCAAACATCTCCACAAAAACTCTGTGGGAGTTGGGCCTTTCATCTCCTCTGGCAGCCCCACAATTCAGATGTTTTGCCTCCTGGAATGATTCTCCAAATCATTCACTCACTTTGACCGTCAGTGATTTATTCACTTCATCCATAAGAGACATCTCTGCTTCCAGAGAGGCAATCTTATCACTATCCCTCGAAAGGGCCACCTCCTCCATGCTTTTTATCGTGGCTCCTTGTGCCTTCACTGTTTCGTTAGTCATCTCCAACGACAAAAGGATGGGAGCCAAGGTCTATTTCATCGATTTGCAGAGGCTTCCCGACACAACCCGCCAGTGTTCATCAAACGCCCAACGCCAATTTGCTCTTGAGCATCTTGGCCGTCAGTGGAGTGGCTGGAGCCCCAAAGGCTGCTCCACCATTTTTTTCACCAATGAGCCTCTGAAAACCTCTGACTCTGTTGATTAACTTCTACTCTGTCTCTTTTCCCTTGTCTTTTCTGGCCATTTCACCTATGTTGGTTCCATATCTCATTTACATATGTGGGTTTTCAAAGGAAAATATCCCCTGAAACTGAGCAAAAAGGGCTGGAAGTGCTATACTTTAGCAGGGGCTGCCTTGTGCAGAGATAAATAGGAAAGCCAGTTGTGAACCATTTACATTGATTTACATGCCCTTTGGATTTGATGGAGAAATAACGGGGACCATACCAGGGTGGAAGAGAGTCAGGAATCTGCTAAGGACAGAGGCATTTAATACAAAGATGAGTGGTTAGATAGCGGCAGACATTTCGTAACTAGATTTGCTTCCTCATGGTGTTAAGTATCCTGCAGTAGCTGTTGAGTGTTTAAAATAATGGGAAGCACACTGATTAAATTCAGGTAGTATGTTTTATTTTGTGTTTTTAGATGAAAGCTTAAATTGTGTATTACGTAATTTAATTGGAACAGTTATAAGCTTTGACAGTAATCAAATGATTTTCTCAAATTTAGGACTTGGTCAAACACTGGGATTAAATCTTGCACTAGCTACAGCTGTTCCAACCACTACAGCTAGTGAAGGACTTGGTGGAATAGATTTCAGTGGATCTTCAGATAAGAAAAGTGAGTAATATCTACTGGACTTCATATCTTTTAAAATTAATCTAAGATTAAATAACTACCTATTCTGGGATAAACAATTTGTGTATATGTCTTGAATATCAGATGGAGGATTCATACGAACATACAAATTCAAGAGCAGAAGTCCACGCACCGCCCTCGAGCCTGCTCTGCCTTTCAATAAATTCGGATTGTGACCTCAACTCCACATTACCGATAACTTTCACCCCCTTCCTTATCACAAAAATATCTACCTAATCCTTAAAGATATTCGGAGTCGGGCAGCACGGCGGCACAGTGGTTAGCACTGCTGCCTCACTGAAACGAGGTCCCAGGTTTGATCCCGGACCTGGGTCACTGTCCGTGTGGAGTTTGCACATTCTCCCCGTAATGTTCTATTCTATGATGTAACAAACAGATCTCTTGTTACAAAGCCGGGAGTCAAACCCGGGTCCTTGGTGCTGTGAAGTAACAGTGCTAGCCACTTTGCTACTGTGCTGCCCAAGTGTGCTGTATAGATTTAAGAACTCTTAATTTGGTGAGAGACAATAAACACGATATATTGTGGTGCATAAGTGGCATGCAATGGGCCCCAAGAACTATGATTTTGCAACCACCCGGCGTGTAGTCGACCCCATAGTCACAGCCAGGACATACTAGACACACGTTACTAATTTTCACCCACACAAATGCATGCTTTACTTACAGTACCTTAAAACTACCGCAAAGGATCAAGCAGGGTATACAGGCTGTGATGTGAAGATGTGTGGGAGTTTAAGAAACACCCACTTTTTGTGTCAGTTGCCAGTGGCATTTCAAAATGAGGACCACAAAAACCCATGCCAGTGTTTCGGAAGTATTACTGTCGACAGATGAAAGGTGTAGTGTATAGGTGTAAATGATGGATAAATTAGAGATTTTTGAGGTATCATGTGGGGAAACGGGTAAATATAAAACTTGCTTTGTAATTTTGACATTTTAACTTCCAATCAAGAACAAATAACAACCAACTAATGGTTTTGCACCATTGCTGTCCCCAGTATTAAATGAAATTGCTTGGATGTTCTTGATTCCTTTGGAAGAAAAATGGAGTGCTCCATTCTTAGCGACAATTATTCTATTTGTCCTGTATATTTGGGTGCATTAATAGATTGTATATTTATCCTTTACAGATGATAAATGTTCAACTGGAGTTCGGCCTGAGTAAGTATTTATTTATTTTTTAAAAAATAATTTTTATTCAAATTTTCAACAAGTTTTAACCAACAAAAACAGAAGAAAAAGAGAGATAACAGTAACCCCCCTCTCAAATACAGAAGCAATAAATTAACAAAAATAATTACCATGAGAACAAACACACATACCCAATAAAGGAACCCCCCCCCCGGGCTGCTGCTGAAATTGACCATCCTCTAATACTCCACCAGAAAGTCTAGGAACGGTTGCCACCGCCGGAAGAACCCTTGCACCGCCCCCCTCAGGGCAAACCTGACCCTCTCCAGTTTGATTAAACCCAGCCATATCATTGATCCAGGATTCCACGCCCGGGGGCCTTGCGTCCTTCCACTGCAAAAGAATCCTGCGCCGGGCTGCCAGGGACGCAAAGGCCAGAATACCGGCCTCTTTCGCTTCCTGCACTCCCGGCTCCGCTACTACCCCAAAAATTGCGAGCCCCCAGCCCGGCTCAACCCTGGAACCAACCACCCTTGATAGCGTCTCTGCGACACCCCTCTAAAAGCCCTCCAGCGCAGGGCACGCCCAGAACATGTGGGTGTGGTTTGCTGGGCCCCCAGAACAGTAATAATAACAATAAACAATAATAGACTGAGTAAGTATTTGTGTGTATAAACTTTTTCAAATCTTGGTCAATGGTGTAGTTAATTTACTTCTAAAGCTCATGTATTCTTTTGGTTTTGTCAATTTCAGTAAAATGAAATTAACTGACTGCGGAGTTGGCAGGTTCTCTCTGTGTCTGCTTGGGTTTCCTCCGGGTGCTCCAGTTTCCTCCCACAAGTCCTGAAAGATGTGCTGTTAGGTGAATTGGACATTCTCTGAATTCTCCCTCCGTGTACCCGAACAGGCGCCGGAGTGTGGCGACTTTGGGATTTTCACAGTAACTTCATTGCAGTGATAATGTAAGCCTACTTGTGTCACTAATAAAGATTATTTAAAAATATTCTGTTATGTTTATACTAATATTACAAATATAAGCATATTTCATGGAAGGTATAATATAAATGATACATTGCTGTCTCATGGCACCGAGGACTCGGGTTCGATCCCAGCTCCGGGTCACTGTGCAAACTCCACACGGACATTCTCCCATGTCTGTGGGTCTCACCCGCACAACCCAAAGATGGGGAAGCGGTGACGTAGTGGTATTGTCACTGGACTAGTGATCCGGGGACCCAGGTTAAAATCCCGCCACTGCATATGGTGAAATTTGAATTCAATAAAATTCTAAGGATCATGAAGCCATTGCCGATTGTCTGATCTGGCCTATATGTGACTCCAGACCCAGAGTTTTTAGGGCAGCAGGGTAGCATAAGTGGCTAGCACTGTGGCTTCACAGCGCCAGGGTCCCAGGTTCGATTCCCCGCTGGGTCACTGTCTGTGCGGAGTCTGCACGTTCTCCCCTCGTCTGCGTGGGTTTCCTCTCGGGTGCTCTGGTTTCCTCCCACAGTTCAAAGATGTGCAGGTTAGGTGGACTGGCCATGATAAATTGCCCTTGGTGACCAAAAATGATTAGGAGGGGTTATTGGGTTACAGGGATAGGGTGGAAGTGAGGGCTTAAGTGGGCCGGCGCAGACTCGATGGGCCGAATGGCCTCCTTCTGCACTGTATGTTCTATGTGCAGAGTAGGTGGATTGGCCAGGCTAAATTGCCCCTTAATTGGGAAAAAAAATAGGGTGGTCTAAATTTTAAAGAAAGTTATTTTTTTTTAAATGTAAATTATATGGGGACAGGTGTCAAGCTGCAAAATATCACCTGATGGTAAAACTAATGAAGGAGTTTGCTGAGGCAAACCAATATTTAAAAAAATAAATACTGAAACGAAGTAAAAATCAGGTGGACACAGTAGGCAAGAAAATCAGCGGGAAGCACTAGATATAATTTAAGTTTACACAAGTGAACAAATGGGAGAAACAAGACTGAAAGGCTGGTATTTGACGGAAGTAAAATTAAGATGAAGGCTATCCTATGTGTTCACTGGAATTTTCATGGAGAATAAAGTCAGAAGCTTTAAAATGAAAATGAGATGTGCTAACTTTGGTCTCTTGGTCTCGGCCAAAAAGATAATTCACCCACCCCTGATCCCACTCACCCACCATTATCACAGACCAGTTCAAACTGCTCACAATCTATTAAAGTGATCTATGGGAGTTATTGCAGTGCTTCCTGCAGATCTTGTATATCACATCCACATTGTGTCAGGGAATATTCTGTTCGATGTCATGGCTCTATTGAAACAAACTGCGCCATCCTGGCAGTGCCAGATTTCTTGCATTCCTGTAACTTCACCCATCCAACAATACGGTGGGTATTTCTTTACACCCCAAAGTTCTTTTCGATTCCAAGAAGAGTTTCTCACTCCGTATGTGTTAATTATATGCAGCTTGTGGGTATTAGTCAGGATTCACTTCTGCTGCTATCAATGGGAACAGCCAAACTGTGGATTAGGCAGTGCAAGTTAAATATCTATAAAAAAAATTTTTTTAATTTGCTTGAGGTCTGTCCTTCACGTCCTTACCTTCTGGAATTCAAGAATATCTTTCCCAATGTAGTGCAGTGGTTTGCACTGCTGCCTCACAGCGCTGTGAACCTGGGTTCGATCCCAGCCCCAGGTCACTGTCCATGTGAATGTTTGCATATTCTCCCCATGTCTGGGTGAGTCTCGCCCCCACAACCCAAAGATGTGCTGGGTAGGTGGATTGGCCATTCAAAATTGCCCCTTAATTGATAAAAATTTGAAAATTGAAAAGAATATCTTCCCCATCATAAAGACTGTTACTCCCTATTCCAACATTACACAGAATATCTCACTGGCTTGTCTTTCATTCTATAAACGTCAGTTCATCCAAAACTCTGATGGCTATATTGTTCTCAACTCCTGTTTTTAAAAAAATAATTTGATGGGTTATGGACATTACTGGCTAGACCAGCATTTTTAGTGCCAATTCTTATTTACCCTTGAGATGGTGTTGGTAAGCTGCTTTCTTGAACTGCTGCATTCCCTGAAGTGTAGGTACACCCAAAGTGCTGTTCGGGAGGAAGTTCCAGGATTTTGACCCAGAGACATTGAAGAAATAGTGATATATTTCCAAGTCAGGATGGTGAGTGGCTTGGAGGGGAATTCCAGGTGATGTTCCCAGGTACCTGCTGCCCATGTCCTTCTGGATGGAAGTGGTCATGGGTTTGGAAGGTGATACCGTAGAACCTTGGTGAGTTCCTGCAGTGCATCGTGTCGATAGTACACTGCTGCCACTGTTCGTTAGTGGTGGAGGGAGTGAATGTTTGTGGAAGGAGTATCAATCAAGCGGGCTACTTTGTCCTGAATGACGTTGGAGCTGTAGTCATCCAGGTAAGTGGAGAGTATTCCGTCACACTCCTGACATGTGCCTTGTGGATGGTGGACAGGCTTTGGGGAGTCAGGAGGTGAGTTACTTGCTGCGAGATTCCTAGCCTTTGACCTGCTCTGGTAGCCACAATATTTATATGGCTAGTCCAGTCAATTTCTCGTCACTTGTAACCCCCAGGATGTTGATAATGGGGATTCAACAAATGTTGATGGTGGTGATGGTTCGACCCTCTCTTTTTGGAGATGGTCATTGCCTGACACTTGTGTGGCGTGAATGTTATTTGGCATTTGTAAGCACAAGCCTGGATATTGTCCAGGTCTTGCTACACTTGGACATGGACTTTTTCAGTATCTGAGGCGTTGTGAATGGTGCTGAATATTGTGCAGTCATCAGGGAAAGGTTCAGTCATCGTGGGATTTGAAAACAAAAATGAGAATTTGAATATGGAGGTATTTCTTGTATCGGTGCATGTGGGTCAAGAGCACAGGGGTGCTAGGTGAACATTGCAAGTTGGGACATGGGCAGCAGGCTTTTGATGGCATCAAGTTTGCAGAGGGTAGGGGACTTCAGGTGACGGCGGGCGGGAGGCGGCCGCGCAACGGAGGGCTCCTGATCAGGAACGGCATTTTCGGGGCTTTAAGCCCGGTCCCAGGGTCCACGGAGGCGTCAAAGGCAGGGAGAAGGCACTGAGGAGGCACAGTAGAAGATTATGTCCAGGATCAGCAAGAAAACAGCCGGTAAAAGAACAGCTGAGGGCCCGTCGGGGAGTGGAGAGGTCACCACGGAGTCACTGGGAAAAAAGAGGCTGGAGCACTAGGTCGGCCGCATTGCTGAAGGCTGAAGAAATAACCAAGGTGATGGCTGCAGAATTCGAAAGGCAGTTTACAAAACACCTGGAGGAGATGAGGGAGGTTTTGAGTGTGCTGGTGGAGGCGATTTCCTCAGTGATGGTGGTGGCGAGTGCAATGGCAGAGGTGCGGGCGCAAGGGGAGGCGCTGAAGGTAGTGGAGGAGACGGTGGCGCAACACGGTGATCAACTTACCTCGATGGGGAAGGAGATGCGGAAGGTGATGGAGGTGAACAAGGATCTGTGAGGAAAATTGGAAGACCTGGAAAGCAGGTCCAGGCGACAGAATTTGAGGATTGTGGGGCTGCCCGAAGGAGTTGAAGGGCCGAGGCCGACAGAGTATTTTGCCGCTCTGCTGGCGAAACTATTGGGGGAGGGGGAGGATCCCTCCCGCTATGAACTGGATCGGGCTCATCGGTCGGGGAGGCCTGTACCAAAGGCGGGTGAGCCACCAAGAGTAGTGACTTTGTGCTTCCGTCGGTACTGTGTGAAAGAGAAGGTCCTGTGCTGGGCCAAGCAGCAGCGGGTGGTGCAGTGGGCTGGAGCTGGTATACGTGTATACCAGGACTTTACGGTGGAGCTGGCGAGGAGGCGGGCTGCTTTCAACCGGGTGAAGAGGGCACTGTACATCAGCAAGGTGCAGTGCGGCATTGTATATCCAGCGAAGCTGAGGGTGACTTATAAGCTCAAGGACTTTTATTTTGGAACAGCGGAAGCAGCGGAGGAGTTTGCGAAGGCAGAAGGACTGTGGCAGAATTGAGAAATGGCCATGTGCCGATGTAACCTCAGGACTGTATTTTCTTCTTTTTTGTCTCTTCTTTTTTTGTTTCACTGCGTCCGGGTGTATGGGCTAAAGGAGCCAATGGTGTATATATTTGGACAAGGGAAGTGATGGAATTTGCACTCGAAGCGAGGGCTCTTTGGGGTGTTGGTGGATATGCGCGGTGTGCGTGCTAAAAGGGGATTTCTGGGCTTTCCTTGGGCCGGGCAAGGGGAAAGGGACCCGGACGGGGGCCTCCGCGCTGGCCGGTTTAAACCGGCCAGTGAATGGGAGTGAAGTGGGGGGAGGGGCTGCGGCCATCGGAGCCTGGCAGAACAGGGTCCGAGTGGTCTAGCCGGAGTGGAAAGTTGGGGGGAAGGAACCGAGGTTGGGGGAAGGAGTTTTACAAGAGGCAGTGGGCGGGAGGAGTTGGAAGGGAGGGTGGGGGGGGTTTACAACTCTTTGGTATCACAAAGGGTACTCTTTCGGAGGTTGGAGGCGTTGAGTGTGGGGGGGGTGGAGTCTAGGGTGGCGGGGGGGGGGGGGGGGGTGAAATGGTCTCTAGGGTGACCATGGGCGGTCCCGGACTCCTTTCTTTTTTCTCCCTTGTTTTTTTGTTTCCACCGTGGGAGGGTTTGTTTTATTGGATGCACATATTGACAGGTGGGCCGTTGTTTGGGGTGGTGGGAGGATGGGATCGTTGTTATTGTTAAGGGGATTGACTTTGTATTTGTTACCGTTTACTGTTTGGGGGCGGGGTGGGAATTTTGGAGGAAAATGTGAAAATGTAGAATAAAAACATTTTCTTTTTTTTAAAAAAAGTTTGCAGAGGGTAGAATGTGAGAGGCTGGCCAAGAGTGTCCCATCTAGAGGAAACCAAGGTATTGATGAGTTTCATTACCAGGTGAGCTGAGGCAAGGGCAGAGTTGGGCAGTGTTCCAGAGTTTGAAATATGCAGTGATGGTGCATATGTAGTTGAAAATACATATTTGAGACACATCCAACACTCGGGTTGCAAAAGTCTTATTCATCTGACTGAGAGAGGGAGTGGGGTTTGTAGCAATGATCAGAATGGAATGGCTTCCATTTTCTTTATACTCAATTGGAAAACATTTCTGATCATCCAGTACTGTTTGTCAGACCAGCAGTGGAGGAGTCGAAAGAGGCGGTGAGTTTGGGCTGGATGTCATCAAAGTATCTGTGCAAACTGATGCTGTGTTTTTGGCATTGCAATACCCGATTAGTGGAAGTTGTAATTTTAATATGGTGCAAAAGTCACATTGCTGCATTATATAAAATTATGGAAAAGGTCTTTCATGGGATGTATGTACCACGCACCATCTTACCAGTTTCTAAAAATAATGTAGTGAAATAATGTTGTTTGGCTGTGAAACTTCAAATTTTCCTGAAAAACATGTTTTGACAAATCTTATTATATTGTAGTATGGCTGTTTACAAAGTGTTAACTTTTTAGTCCCTTTTTGTTTTACAGTGATAGCAAGGCTCTTAAGGATGAAAATCTGCCACCTGTTATCTGTCAAGATGTGGAGCAATTTCAGTGAGTTTGTCAAGTTTAACATCCAAACAATCATTAATTCATTCACCATTTTTTTTAATGTATCAGGATTTAAAGTTGTGAATCTGTTTGCTCTTCTGCAGGAAGTTTGTGAAAGAACAAAAGCAGGTCCAAGAAGAAATTAGTCGAATGTCGTTTAAAGCTATGCTGAAAGTACAAGAGGATATTAAGGCATTGAAACAATTGTTAACAGTAGTTGCCAGTGGGCTTCAGAGAGATTCACTCGCCATCGACAAACTCAAGATAGAATCTGCACAGGTAAATGAAAATTGCCAGAATTGTTTGATGTAGGAATGTAATGGAATCAGTTTGAAGAAATAAAGTAGACTCATCATTTTTGCTGCCAAAGAGGTAAAATCTGATACATTTGTAACTTCAATTACTGATTACAGTCAGTAATATTTTACAAATGATTATTGAGCTGTATTAAAGTTTTTATCCATTATTTTAATGGAAGCCTGATTTTATATGGGCAAATGCTTTGTTAAAATAATTGTGAAAATAATTTTGGCATGCTGACATTGAGAGAAGTATCTTTTTATTCTCAAATAACATTATTTGTGTATGCCCACAAGAATATAGGGGTTGACACAGAATCATAGCGTTGAATAGTCCAGCACAGAAAGAGGTAATTAGTGACTCTTGACAATACTTACTAATACTGAGGAAATGAACAGAAAGGCATGGCACTAGAGCTTGATGGGTAATTAGGCCAAGTCAGGAGTGGAACTTGCTGTAGGGGAGTGAGGAGCTAGGTTGTCGGACTTTGCAAAGATCTCTGGCTTGTGCTTGCAAAGAGGTGCAGTTCTGCAGCTGTGGAATTCTGAGAATGTATGACGCGGAGTGGGTAGCCACTGAGTTGCTCTGTGAAGACAGGTACTGGCAAAAGACCGTTAGACAAAAGGAATGTAAGAAGAACCTATCGGAACCCTATAGTTGCCAAGTTACCTTATTTGGTCATGTATGAAACATCATTCAATTTACTGAGAAGATAACGATGTATATGTAGAAGCATGTTCGTTTTTTTACTTACTTACTCTGGTGGATTCAACAGACTCCGGTGGAGTCAGTGCCATTGTATCAGAGTACGTCCGCCAGCGGGCCGCGCAAATAAAGTAACTCATTTTACCTACAATTCCGAATCAGTATATTTACTGAACCAGACTGAGGGCAAAAAGAACGTGAATTCTCAATACCATAGGGAAGGTTTTCCTCTCCAGTTACATCAGCTATTTGTGTGACTTAAGTTGGGTTAAATATTAAATAGGCACCTGTTCCAACGAGTCTCCACCTCGTTCTATCCCGTTATCTTCTGGTTTAAATCCATAACCATGTAATATCGTGATGGAGTGGAATGCTATATTATCAGTTATAACACCATGGGACATAAGAATACCTGTTTCAAACAGTTATCCAGTATTACCACAGAAACCAGAGGCGTTTTGAAAATTTTAAAACTACCTCCTCTGCAGAGGAACAGTTGACTTGAGATCACTTGTGACCACTTTATGTGACGTATTGCAGAGGTCAGATGCTTTGTCCTGGTCTGGTGAAAAACAGACTATTTAAGCTGCTGTATGCAGATGAAAAGGCTTCTTGGAGTCTGCCAAGAAAGACTAAATTACCCTGACTAGAAGAAATTCATCAGCATGAGCATCATATCTTTTGGATGGATGTATCTTCCCACATAGCCACCAAACTGAGAAATTCTCATGCCATATTTCCAGAAGTGACCAATGGTAAAAAGAAAAACTTTGAAACTATCATGGGAATGGAGAGTCAAAGATCAGAGAAAAACAACTTTAAATTTGTTGGCATTTTGAATTTACTCCTAGGAGCTTAAAAATGCTGAAATAGCATTAAGAACACAGAAAATACCACCAGGACTTCAGCATGAAAATACAGCACCTGCAGAGTAAGTTTGTGAATGTCTTGGAAAAGGAGTGGTTTAAGATATGGTTGTACAGTTTTAAACTGAAATCAGTTTATGGTAAAGGTTGTTTAATGATACATTGGCAATAAGGTCTGTTGAGCTTAGT
Organism: Scyliorhinus canicula; assembly: GCF_902713615.1. Taxonomy (NCBI): domain Eukaryota; kingdom Metazoa; phylum Chordata; class Chondrichthyes; order Carcharhiniformes; family Scyliorhinidae; genus Scyliorhinus; species Scyliorhinus canicula. The sequence continues at coordinate 50,382,066 of NC_052159.1, read as the reverse complement.
TACTACTTTGCTAATTAATTGGCTAATTGGCTGCACTTTGCTTTTTAAAAAATTGTTGCATTGTCCAGTTTCACTGCCGGTGCAAAATTAAGTGACAAGCAATAGGCTGACTCACTTCAGCTGATGAGAAGGTGAGTGACAATTTGTACTTTCAGAAAGTACCATGGCAAGAAATCACAGCCTAGGCTATCTGATTCTGTGTGCCTCTGGAGCAAGGTGAGGATTTTCTGATTTCCATGGAGATAGCCACCTGATCCTCAGTAAATTTCCTGCCCTGTGTTCATTTGCATGCAATATCTCCTAGCTTTCATTTAGAGACCTGTAGAACTGAGGCCAGAGACGTGCTGGGGAAGAGAATTGCAAAGACCTCTTTCCAGACAATAACTGCAGCACCCTTTCTGCTCGCTATTGAATTCTGGACCTGGCTCCTTGCAGGCTCCTTTTGAGGTTCCGCATTCAAATATGCCAAACAGCAGATAACGCAGCCAGCACACAAATCCGATTGAGAAGGGAGAAAAATTGCTCAATGCCTCCCCAAGCAGTTTTCTGGCCCTGTCCATTGTAGATCCAATCTCAAACTGGCAGGAGGGGATGATGTGCTTTGCTTTTAAAATTACATAGCTAGCTGCTTCTAGTTTATTTTATTAAATTGTCTTGTAGACTTGCAGATTGTTTGAATATGAAACTCATTGATTAGATAGTATTGTCTTCATAAAGTATTAATTGTATATTCTCCTGAATATACTGTGATTGTGCTAAAGGGATTTTAAAAGAAACATGCTCAAATTTGTGCTTGCTATCTAGTAATTTTCACAGCTATTTGTTTCTTACATTAGCTACACTAATAGCATAGCAAGTGCAGTTTAAATTTGTAACTTAATAAATAATTGATAGTTGAACTTAAAAATAAATAGGAGCATGAATAAGCCAATTGCCCCTTTGGGCCTGCCCCACAATTCAATAATATATCTGACTGTGATATATATGTACTTTCCTGCCTGCTCCTATAACTTTTGACTCACTTGTGGGGAATAAAAATCTGTCCAACTCGGCCTTGAAAATATTTAATAACGAAGCTTCCACTACTCTCTTTGAACAGAATTTAGAAGACTAGCCACCATATGAGGGAATAAATTATTTCTCATTTTTAAAAAAATGGAATCTCTTTACTTTGTAGCCTTTTGGCTCAGATCTGGTATGTCTCTTGTGGGGACCATGAATTGGATTCAATTTGAAAACATGTCCCCTAGTTCCCCACAAGGGGGAAACATTCTCAGCATTTATCCTATTGAATCTTCTATTTCAATAAGATCACCTCTCAATCTTCTGAATTTCGAAGTATGGGCCCAACCTGCTTAACCTTTCCTCATAAGACGAACCCTTCATCCCAGGAACCAGTCTAATGAACTGAGCTGTTTTGAATGCAAGTACAGGCAGTCCTCGGACTTGCAACACGACTAAAAAATGCATCTCAAGTTAAAACATTGTTTCTCAAGGGAAAATCGGTTCCAAGGAAAGAACAGCAAAGGAACAGGCCCTTCAGCCCTCCAAGCCTGTGCCGATCATGATGCCCTACTTTTTTTTAAAAAGGTCAGCACGGTGGTGCAGTGGTTAGTATTGTTGCCTCACAGCGCCGAGGCCCCAGGTTCGATCTCGGCTGTGGGGTCCCAGGTTCGATCCCAGCTCTGGGTCTCTGTCCGTGTGGATTTTTAACATTCTCCTCATGTTTGCCTGGGTTTCGCCCCCACAACCCAAACATGTGCAAGCTAGGTGGATTGGCCACGCTAAATTGCCCTTTAACTGTAAAAAATGAATTGGGTACTCTAAAAAATTTTTTTTACCTTTTTTAAAAAAAAAACTTCCTTCCCTTACTCAGTCCGTATCCCTATATTCCCTCCCTATTCATGTACCCATCCAGGTGCCTCTTAAATATTGCTAATGTGCCTACTTCCACCACATCCTCTGGCAACGTGTTCTAGGCACCCACCACTCTGCGTGAAGAACTTACCTTGCACATCTCCCTTAAACTTTCCCCCTTTCACCTTGAACCTGTGCCCCTTCTAATTGACACTCCCACCCTTGGAAACAGCCTCTGACTATCGCAGCTGTCTATGCTCTCATAATTTTGTACCAACTTACAATGCTACAAAATGGGGGGTATTGACATACCCTATTTTCAACAAAATAATCCAGAATTTTGTATTCATTAGCTTGTTCTAGATCAATTAAAGGCGCATAATGAATCAACAGTAACATATTGACATTTTAATGTACAGGTATATACTCTATAGTACTGTACAGTCTTGTCCACTGTACATCTACAAATTATCTAAAAAGCACAGATTTGGGCAGCACGGTGGCGCAGTGGTCGCACTGCGGCCTCAGCGCCGAGCTCCCAGGTTCGATCCTGGCTCTGGGTCACTGTCCATGTGGAGTTTGCACATTCTCCCTGTGTTTGTGTGGGTTTTGCCCCCACAACCCAAAAGATGTGCAAGCTAGGTGGATTGGCGATGCCAAATTGCCCCTTAATTGGGGGAAAAAAGGAATTGAGTACTCTAAATTTTAAAAAATTAAATAAAGTGCAGATTTTTAAAAAACCTTAAAGTTATTTATCATCTTCATTCTTGGGCTCATGGGTTGGACTGGGCTTTGATTAGAGATTTTGAAGGGTTGTTGTTTGGAGGTTTCTTGGGATTCTTGGCTTCAGGTTTTTCTGGAGTCTTCTCTGCTTTCTTAAAAGAAGTGTCCAAGGAAGTTTGGACAAATATTCTCCTCTTTGTAAATTTCTCTGGAGCAGCTGTACATGTTGTATGTGCCCCTATTCACTGCATTCAATGTTTGGGTCATGTTCCTAAAACTGGGCCATCGCAGCTTCTGAACGTTGAAACGTCTCAGTCTCAGTGCTGTTGAGGCTTTATGAGGAGGAATCTCTTCTATAGCGGGTACATCTTCTTCCTCTGCTGCTATTTGCTATTCCAATTCAATGAGGTCCTCATTAGTTAGTTCTTCAGAATGTGATGCTAGCAATTCATCAATATCCTCTATGCAGTGTCTAAGTGGCGTTTTTCACCCATTTCAACAACATTTCTGGTCACTTCCCAGTATCCATAAAGCCTTGGAAGTCATGCACAAACATGGGATACAAATTTCTCCAGACACCATAGCATAGTGGTTAAGGTACAGGACGAGCAAACTTTGGAAGTAATTGTGGTAATTTTGTGGAAAGTTAGGGGTTTACTCTTGGGACAAGACTTTAATTCCTTCAAATCACAAGTGTTAAAATTGGACCTTTGTGTCCTAATGGAAACTGTCAATGGAAATTAAATATGGTCTTGCCCGGATCATTCACATATTCCAAACAAAAGAGTAAACTTTTGAAATAAATCTTTGAGTAAGTACCATCAATTGCTTCCGGGAATGTTCCTCCTTCATCTTGTTTCTTCAACCACAGTCCATCCCTCCACCCATTACAAGTTATCTGTTTCTCGCCAAGGTTCTCCATTTGCCCACTGAGCGTATTTCATTTTAGTTCCCAAAGTAGCCTTTAAACTTGGTGCAAACAAATATTCATGCACTTGAAAATAGTCATGCTATAGTGAATATTAACAGCTAATTTTGAATTATGTTTTGACAGCTATTTCAGACAGCTGGTTGAACAGTTTGAGGTTCAGTTACAGCAGTACCGACAACAAATAGAGGAATTGGAAAATCACCTCGCTACTCAGGCTAACAGTTCTCATATGACCCCACAAGGTTTGGATAATTAAAAAAGTTCAAATGTTTTGCAGTACAGGTAGAATGGTGATGAATGTTAACGAAACAATATGTTCTACCATTTTACTATAGGGTGTCTGACTTCCCCAATGTATAGGTGCATATGTAATTAAGTTTGTTTGCTGTAGTGGAGTGAGAAACTGTTCTTCCCCCATGGAGGGTTAAGTTGAAACACAAATAAAAAATTCTCAGTGGTTAAGACAGAGCAAAGAGTCAAATGCAAAAAAGGGAAATCAGGAGTTTGAGCTTCCACCCACACCCTTTGACAAGTGCAATTTGTATTTGCATTTCCTCTTTAGAACATTTAAAGATAGAACTTCCAAAAACACGCAACAAACTTGCTAATCTGGAGTACTGTGAAACAGAAGCTCTCCACCGGTCAGGTAACATCTGTGAGGAGAAGATAATAGAGTTTATATTACAGGTTTATGGGCGACACGGTAGCATAGTGGTTAGCACTGTTGCTTAGAGCTCCTGGGTCCCAGGTCAGGTTCCCGGTTTGGGTCATTGTCTGTGCAGAGTCTGCACGTTCTCCCTTTGTCTGCGTGGTTTTCCTCCGGGTGCTCCGGTTTCCTCCCACAGTCCAAAGATGTGCAGGTTACGTGGATTGGCCATGTTAAATTGCCCTTAGTGTCCAAAAAGGGTTATGTGGGGTTAATGGGTTAGGGGGTAGAGTGGAGGTGTGGACTTGTGGGGTGCTCTTTCCAAGGCTGGTGCAGATTCGATGGGCCGCATGATCTCCTGCACTATACAATTTATGATCAGAACCTGTTTAATCATCCGTGCAGCATATCCTTGTAACTTGTGTCCCATTCTAGCTAATTGTCCAAGTATACACATCCACTCGTGGAAGAAAAAGGTTCTAGCCTTGCATAACAGTTGACCCAAAGCTAATTGTCCAAGTATACACATCCACTCGTGGAAGAAAAAGGTTCTAGCCTTGCATAACAGTTGACCCAATTTTGTATATGTCTTTTTACTTTGCAGTCACAGTTTTAAAACACCAATTTGCATTGATCATATCCATCGCTTTCATCATTTAAATAAATTCAGTTTTTAGTCTACTATAGCTTAACATCTTAAATCTCAGAATTGCTTTCATTCTTCTCCAAAGCTTCTGTTGAAATTTATAATCACATGCTCTTAGTGAGGTTCGTGATAGAGAGCAGAAAAAAATAATAGTGCAGCATTTAAGAGCAGCTTGTCAGAAGTAATTAATGCTCCTTATGGGACCACAAATCTTTTCAGAACAGAAAGAACCCTATTCAGCTTGTCTCCGATTGGCAGTTTGTGACAAGTCTCAATGTCACCATATATTAGTGTCTTGAATGAATACATAGAAATTTACATTTTAGTTTGCAGATAACACTCAGTTGAGAGTCACAGTAAATTGTGTGGATGGGAACAGGAAAGGATATGGTCAGACTAGATGAGAGTGCAAACCTATGAGGAAGGTTACCCATTTTTGATCTAGAAGAGATGAGGTGAAATATTTATTTCAATGGTGAGAGACGAGGGACCATGAGCAGAGAGGTTCATGTGCACATCACTATAAACTGGTAATCTAAAAGGTTAATCGAATATTGGCCTTTATCTCAAGGGAGTTGGAATTCAAAGGTGAAGAAGTGATGATTCATGTGTAAAGAGCTTTGATTACATCCTCTCTGACATTTTGCATTCAATTTTAGGTGTCAACCATCAGGATAGTTATACTTGCCTTGGAAGTGATAAAATGCAGGTTCACCAGAATGATACTAGAGCTTAAAGATGGGCTCCATGGGTTTGGCTTGTATTCCCGTGAGTTTAGAAGGTTGGGGATAATTTAGTTATCATGTTGAAAAAATTCAAAAAGGTTACAAAGGCATACTGGATACATTTTAACCAAGGCGTAGAATCTAAAAAACAGTTTGCTGGAACTGTAAAAAGCACTCTTTAGACCATAGCTTGACTACTGTGTAGAATTCTGATCACTGCATTACAGAGGGTTTATCAGAATGTTTTTCCAAGACTGGAGAGCTGGAAGACTGGAAATGTTGAGGAGGCTGAGGGAAAATATCATTGGGGTGTATAAAATTGTGACGACCTATTTCCCTAAGAAGATAAGACGAGCATGGGGAGCTGGAAAGTAAGATCAGACTGGATAGCTTTTTTCTGGCTGGCATGAACCTGATGGGCCAAAGTGGTTTCTTTCTGTGCAGAAAATGTTTTTATTTATTTTACTCCTTTATAAAGTCCTGGAAATGTTCTTGGATAGGAACTTGGAAAATGTATTTTCTGGATAGAGATTTTATTTAGAGCAGTTGTTTACATGGAGACCTACATATAAAATTTGTCTCTGACAAAACCAATAATTTGAAGAAAAATTGCTATTTGTTGAACTTGAGGGAAATCAGTGGGACGATATTGTATACTTTCTCTCCACTTCCCAGTTTCAATATCAGGCCTTGCCAGGTCAGAGGAGTGTGTTTACAAAAGTAAAGCTTCCATTTTCCCAACAGTCTTTTTTCAATTTTTGTCAGGAATTGAGAGGAAAATAAAACTTGGCTGTGTCAGTAGCTGGGAAAGTGGGAATAGTAATAGAACAAACATCCTAAAGAGGAGATTCCAACATTTTGGCTCAACTTCACAAAGTAGCTATTACTCGTAATTACCTTCCCCCTTGAACAGAAAAAAAATCAGTATAACAATCGGACAGTGCGATTCTTGAAAATGTATGAATGTTGATTAAATATAATTGTATTTGTCTATCATTCCTCCACAATAAAATACTTAGTCAATGCTTGCACCTGAATAATGACCAATGTGTCGTTGGAGAGTGCCCATGAGCCATGCCTCAGAGAAATCATCATCTTTGGAGAGAGGGATAACATATGGCAATAAACATTAAATGAACAAAATATTTGTTTTGATTTTTGCTGTTTAACTATTTTTGTCATTCTTACAGACTTATCTCTTGCAATGCAGAAAGTATACCAGACATTTGTAGCTTTGGCTGCCCAACTCCAGTCAATACACGAAAGTGCAAAGGTAGGGCTTGAGTTTGAGTATTTGCTTATAGTCTTGAAAATCCGAAAAAGTTAATATTTTTGAAGGCTAACAAAATATATATATATAGTAGCTGTTGATAATATTTAGTGGAATAGTATGCTAACTTCCTGTTTAGCATATATTCATGAACAAAGCTAATATCTATGGAAAAGTTATTCCAGGAAGTTATGGTACTACTGAAGAAAATATTGCTTGAGGTTTGATTTCATATGTATTTGTATATTAAAATCAATGGGTATTTCACCATATTCCATTTCAAAATACTTTTTTTAAAAACCCTATGACAACTTTGTGTCCCCAAAAATCAATGCCTGAAGGTGGTGCTGTGATGCTATCATAATAACAATCCTGGTATGTAACTGGTCTCAGTTTGTAAGCCATTGTTCACATCCTTTCCATTTAGTGACTTGACAAAAATATTTGCTCAAGCCCGTGCTATGATTATCAGTTGATGTGCAAATTATTTAGAATTCTTATTGCTTAGTGTTACGCTGCTCCCCGTTATTTTTTTTAGATAAATTTGGAGTGTTTCATTATAAAAATGATTTACAGTCCCATTAAAAACGGTGACCTTTTAATAAGTTTTGAGAAAGCCAGTGCTTGCTACGAGTTTGAATAATTGAGCCTCCTCAGCAGTAATCTATGCAATACCTCATTGAAGCACTAATGTTCCTAAAATCATAGTTAGTAACACTTCTAAAAAGCAGCATGAGAAAACATTCAAGGATCCAAGGATTCACTTTCCATTTTAGTGAATAGTCACCAGAGTAAATAAGAGAAAGTATTTCCAATGACAGAAAGATCAGGAACCAGAGGACATTGATTTGAGGTAAATCATAAAACAACCAAAGGCAATATGAGGGGAAAACATATTTGTAGCAAGTTGTTAGGTTGGGGGCTGCAGGGCTGCACGGTGGCCCAGTGGTTAGCATGAAATTGCCCCTTAATTGGAGAAAAAAAGAATTGGGTACTTTAAATTTCTAAAAACGGATTGGGAATGCACTGAAAACAAATTCAATAATAACTTTTTTTTAAAAATTTGACAAATACCTGAAGAAAACTTGCAGAATGACAGGGAAAGAACAGAGGAGTGAGATTGATTGTATTGCGGTTTCAAAGAGCTAGCATAGGCACAATGACCAAATGATAATTTTTGATTTCTTGCATTTTGGTTATATTCCATTTGGGAAGGGAGAAACTGAATCTGCATGCAAAACAATTCTTACAGCACCATCATTCATCATCCTGATTAATCAATCTTCTGTGGTATTGTACATGACTAGTCTTGGCCAAGTACTTATTTAGGTCAAGCAGAGAAACTGGACTGAAGGGTATGGGGTTAGGAAGGTGAAATGGGAGTGAAAGAGAGGAGAAGAGACTTCTTAAGTTGTGAGATCACGATCCTTGCTTTTAATTATAATAGGAGACCATGCAGTTTTACTAAAATTGGGAACTCTTCACTTGGCATGAAATTACCCATTCCACCCATTGAAGTTGTCCAACATTCACTTTTCAAAATACATCTATCCCACTTGGGGACCTCCTTAACCACTTCTGCTGTAATACATTGTGGTTGACTATTAAATGCGCTCTGAAATGGCCTAGCAAGCCACTCCGTTGTATTCAACCGCAAAGAAAACACAAATCGGAATGAAACCGGGCAGACCACACCGCATCGACCTAGGCACTGGAAACGACAATGGCAAACTCAGCCCTGCAAACTCTTCTTAAAAAAATAAATACATTTAGAGTACCCAATTCATTTTGTCCAATTAAGGGGCAATTTAGCGTGGCCAATCCACCTAGCTTGCACATCTTTGGGTTGTGGGGGTGAAACCCATGCAAACACGGGGAGAATGTGCAAACCCCACACGGACAGTGACCCAGAGCACGGATCGAACTTGGAACCTCGGTGCCGTGAGGGAACAGGGCTAACCCACTGCGTCACCGTGCTGCCGCCAAAGTCCTCTTTTTACTAACATCTGGGGGCTTGTGACAAAGTTGGGAGAGCTATCTCCCAGGCTAGTCAAGCAACAGCCTGTGTTGCTTGTTATGCTTTCCCTTAATTTGCTCTGTTTTAATTACCTTTGCTCAAGAGTCGCCAGGTATCTTTCTGATACCACCACAAGGTTCAAACCGAATACTGATCAATGACTCGATACACCAGTTAGTAAGTTTGAAATCAATGCACATTTATTTACACACACAGTCAATTATTACTCATGCATAAACTCTACTCGCTAAACTACAACTACTACTAAAAGCCTATACTTGGCTTCGAACTGGTATAGAATAGTAGCTAGGAGCGTCTATCTCGTAGCGTGCGTTGACCTTAGACTTACTTGGCTGGTGCTTGGCGGGCCTCTCGTCACTGAGAGCCAAATGCCAAGGTGAAGATGGAGAAGCTAAGAGTTCTCAAGAGCGAGAACTGACCTTGGGGATTCTGTTTTATAGCCCCCAGGGTTTCGCGCCCTTCTGGGCGGACCCTGGACTTGGTCCCAATTAATTGGACCATGTCCCAATCATTTGTATCGATTCTCTCCAATAACGGGGTCGTTCCCTGATCGTTGGGCGGGCTCTATCCGTTGGCCTGCCTTTGTTTTGGCCTCCACTGGCGCCGGGAAGTCTGTCCTGGTACCGATTGTTTCAATGTTTCTTTTTGTCCCCTGAGATAGCTCATTACAATGCTAATGGCTACTAGTTTCAGTTCTGTCTGGGTTCTGCAAGTTCCAATCCACAGGAACCTTGCACCTGCTTGTTTTTCTAGTGCTGTCCATTTTTCCCTGCATTCTTTGCGAGTATCCATTTTGAAATCGGGACGTGGCTACACCTGGCATAATCATACTCATGGAATGATACTTTATAGACAATGTCCCAGACACCACTATTACTGTTCTTGGGTATGTCCTGTCGCACCAGCGTTCCAGACCCAGCAGAAGTGGTGGTATACAGTCGAGAAGAGTTGCCCTGGCAGTCCTCAAATCGAATGGACCCCATGAAGTCTCATGGCTTCAGATTAAACATGGGCATGGAAACCTCCTACTGATTACCACGTACCATCCACCACAAGCTGATAAATCAGTACTCCTCCATGTTGAATGCCATTTGGAGGAAGCACTGAGGGTGGCAAGGGCACAGAATGTACTCTGGGTGGAGGACTTCAATGTCCAAGAGTGGCTCGGTAGAACTGTTACAGACCGAGCTGGTCAGGTCCGAAAGGAGGTAGCTGCTAGACTGGGACTGCAGCAGGTGGTGAGGGAGCCAACAAGAGGGAAAAACATACTTGACCTCATCCTCACCAACTTACATGCTGCGGATGCATCTGTCCATGACCATATTTGTAAAAGTGACCACCGTACAGTCCTTTTGGAGACAAAGTCCTGTCTTGTGACTAATAGAGGTTTTTAGCAAAATTTGTTTCTAAATGTATTGGGCAATTTAAGGGTTAATAGCCTGGGGCTAAAGTGTGATTGGCTGCAGTGGTCCTGTTTTCAACGAAAAGCATTATCTTTTGCAGATGCTGGGAACTTTTAGCAGGGGGGGGTGAAATTGACAAAGGAATGTATTTTTCAGTCTGCTAATGCACTGTGGGTTTGACTGGGGACAGTCTCTGGGGAGTTGTGTGTTTTCAGCACCTGGAAATGTTTTTTTTCAGCTTGTTAGATGATGTCAGTGCTGGGTGGAGCTAGGAGAGAGATTTAAAAAAAGCTTTTGAAGCGATATGATCTGGCTGCCACAAGAATCCAGAAGTAAAAGACAATTCTCTCCCAGTAGGGTAGTTTAAAAAAGAATAGTAATATTTTAAAGCAGGACAATCTTTCTGAAGACAAAGAAGAGGTTGAAGCAGCTATTTGAAGATATTCAGCCATAGTCTGCAGGGGTTCGAACTGAGGCCCAAATCTGTTCTGCAAAGCAAATATTATTCTATGCCCTGCTGATTTTAAGCTGGATTGAGAGCTGTATGTTTCTTGTTTAATGGGGAACTGAGTAGTAGTGTTACGGGGTAATTGTAAGCTGTTCTTTTCAGGTGTGAAGTTAAAAGTTTAATACTGTATTCATAACAAAGTTTTGTTTTAAAATACCAAATTCCTATTTTTCATGCAATCAGTCCTGGAGTGAATCATTGTTACAAAATAAACTAGAATATTAGGGTTTCGATCCAGTATCCTAACCACTGTTGGGGCCTGGTCTGGGAATTTTGGAGCTTGTCTAGGGTCTTAAAGTATAATTCCTTGTTTGGCTTGAGGTTATTTAACTTAAAGGCAATGAGTATAGGTGGAACGATTGCATTCTTCAGGTTTTGAAATTTAAATAGGGAGTGTCTATGGATGGCTCTCTCGGTTGCACAAATTTTCCTGGTTGTGGGTGAGATTACTTGGGTGGTTTACAAAGAGAGACTAAAGCAAAACTCTTAGGTTTGTCGGAGAAGCTGCAGCTAACCTTATCTAAAGGGGCGAGAAAGGTAGAGATAACACAAGCAATAGCTCAATATTTAAATTTGCCAGAGACACAGCCTAAAGCATTAGAATAAGCCAAAATTCAATTACAAATAGAAGTGATGAAATTAGAAATGAAAGAAAAGGAGAGATTGACAATGGCGGAAGAAAAGGAAAAAAAGGGCTTTTCAAAAGGAACTGGGAAGGAGGAAGATTGAGGTAGAAATGGAAAGGTTCGCAATGGAAGAAAGGGATAAGGAAAAGAGAATTTGAACTTCAGAAACTGGCACTGCAAAGAGAACATCATAACGGTTGGAGTTAAAGGCAGAAGCTAAGGATGGCCTAGAGGAGGAAGGAATGCCTCTTACTGAAAAGCTTAGATGGGATATGTTTAAATATATTCAAGCATCACCAAGATTTGATGAGAAAGATTGAGCAGCCCGTTCCATCTCATTTGGGAAAGTGGCTAAACAACATTGGCCAAAGACGCTCTGGGTAGTGTTGGTTCAAACAAAGTGGGTAGGTAGAACTAGTGAAGCGTTTGCGTCGCTATCTGAGGAGGCATCTAGGGATTATGATGAGGTGTGACAAACCATATTTTTTAAAACTAAGTTTTAGAGTACCCAATTAATTTTTTCCTATTAATGGGCAATTTAACATGACCAATCCACCTACCCTGCACATCTTTGGGTTGTGGAAGAATGTGTAAACTCCCCCCGGACAGCGACCCGAGAAAAAACATTGAGTGCATATGAACTAGTGGCAGAAGCCGACAAACAGAAGTTTAGAAATCTAAAGGAAGAACCACGTCATACATGTATAGAATTTGAAACAATTAAACAAAATAATTTTGCTAGGTGGATAAAAGCATTAAAATTAAACCAAATGTATGAAGCTCTTGGGGAAACAATTATTTTGGAGGAATTGAAAGATTTACTTCCCGCAGTAGTGAGAAATTGTGTGGACAACACGGTAGCACAGTGGGTACCACTGTGGTTTCACAGCTCCCGGGTCCCAGGTTCAATTCCCGGCTTGGGTCACTGTCTGTGCAGAGTCTGCATGTTTTCCCGATGTCTGCGTGGGCTTCCTCCGGATGCTCCGGTTTCCTCCCACAAGTCCCAAAAGTTAGGTGAATTAGTTATTCTGAATTCTCCCTCAGTGTACCTGAACAGGGGCTGGAGTGTGGCGACTAGTGGATTTTCACAGTAACTTCATAGCAGTGTTAATGTAAGCCTTTTTTTTTACAATTTACAGTACCCAATTCATTTTTTCTAATTAAGGGGCAATTTAGTGTGACCAATCCACCTACTCTGCGCATCTTTTTGGGTTGTGGGGGCGAAACACACGCAAACACGGGGAGAATGTGCAAACTCCACACGGACAGTGACCCAGAGCCGGCATCGAACCTGGGACCTCGGCGCCGTAAGGCAGCAGGGCTAACCCACTGAGCCACCGTGCTGCCCTATGTAAGCCTACTTATGACACAAATAAAGATTTTAATTATTGGGCAGCATGGTAGCACAAGTGGATAGCACTGTGGCTTCACAGCACCAGGGCCCCAGGTTCGATTCCCTGCTGGGTCACTGTCTGTGCGGAGTCTGCACGTTCTCCCCGTGTCTGCATGAGTTTCCTCCGGGTGCTCCAGTTTCCTCCCACAGTCCAAAGAGGTTAGGTAGATTGGCCATGATAAATTGCGTTTAGTGACCAAGAAAGGTTAGAATTGGGTTACGGGGATAGGGTAGAAGTGAGGGCTTAAGTGGGTCAGTGCAGACTCGATGGGCTGAACGACCTCCTTCTGCACTGTATGTTCTATGTTCTCCGAGCAAAGAGTTAAAACTGCTAGACAGGCAGCAGAAATGGCAGATTACTTCAAATTTGTTCTCAAAGTTTGGTTTCCGACATCAATTTCAATAGATGAAGGATAGAAAATGGGGAAAAGAGAAATTTACAGATGGTCAATGCAAAGGAGATTTAGTTGGTCATGTTAAGGAGAGTTTTCCTCAGATTAAAAAGGAAACCTATGAAAGTGGCTGAGATATGAGGTGTGTTTTCATTGTAATAAAGGTGGATATGTGAAGTCGCAGTGTTGGTGAATTCAGAAAAGTACTGGAAAGACAGACTTGGCAAAATAGGATGAGCCGGTGGGTTTTATTAAAGTGGGAAGACCCCCACAATTCAAAAGACGTGGATTGGCCATGTTAAATGTCCCTTTAATTGGAAAAGAAAAAATAATTGGCTACTCTAAATTTATAAAGAAAAAATTAAAGTGGGAAGAAAAAACAGTCTCAGTGGAAGAGGGACAACAGGGTGTACAGCCTGTTCAAAGGTTGGTGGATAAATAAGTGCCAGAACGTTTAAGGATTTTATTTGTGAGGGTAAGGTTTACTCCGGTGTACAAGGTGGAGTAGGTAAGGCGATTAAGATCTTGAGGAATACGACATCGAGTCAATCTTTAATGGTGAGAGATAAGGGGCTATGTAGGTTGGAAAGAGTATTGCGAGAAAAGGTGGTAATATGTGCAAATAGTGGTGAAAGCAGTAGTGTGCCACTATGTAAGATAAGATTGGAGAGTTTGGTGAAGTGTAGGAGTAATAGAAAAATTACCTTTTTCAGGGGTGCAATTTATCCTAGGTAATGATATAGCTGGATCGCAGGGGGAGTGCAGCCTACTGTGGTTGAAAAGCCAGTGGAAAGACAAACAACTGAAATGTTGCAAGTATATCCTGGAGTGTTTCCTGATTGTGTGGTAACAAGATCACAGCCACAGGTTGAGAAAGAGGAAGAGAACTTGAGGCATACTGATAGGGGGTGCTGAGGTTCAGTCGTCAGAAACCATGTTTGATCAGCTGGTAAAGATTGCGAGCAGGTTGTGGATATTTTTAGTTCAAACAAATTGGTCGAATTGCAACGGAAAGATTCAGCAATAAAGCAGTTGTATCAGAAAACATACGGAAAATCAGAGCATATTCCAGAGTGTTATTACATTAGAAATAATGTATTAATGAGAAAATGGAGATACATTCAAGCAGATGAGAAAAGGGCAGAATTTTATTGAGTGGTATTATCAGTGGGTTATCGAAAGGATGTGTTTCAGGTAATGCATGAGGTTCCAGTGGGGATCTGGTCTAGGATTTAAATAGTCTTCACATTGATGTTATCCTCTATCGTGTTGTGCGGCTCTACCACTGTGCTAATTGGGATAGACTTCGAATAGATCTAGCAACCCCAGACTGAGCATCGATGAAGTGCTGTGTGCCATCAGCGACCTCATGGCCTGGCAATCCCCCACTCGACCATTACTACCAAGCCAGGGGATCAACCCTGGTTCAATGAAGAGTGCAGGAGAGCAAGCCAGGAGCAACACCAGGCAAACCTGAAAATGAGGTGAAGCTGCAACACAGGACTACTTGCGTGCCAAACAGCATAAACAGCAACTAATAGACAGGGCTAAGCGAGTCTGCAGTTCTGCCACATCCAGCTGTGAATGGTGGTGGCTAATTAAACAACTCGCTGGAGGAGGAGGCTCCACAAATATTCCCATCCTAAATTATGGAGGAGCCCATCATATCTGTGTGATAAACTTCAGCCAGAAGTGCCAAGTGGGTGATCCATCTCTGTGCCCTCTGGAGGTCCCCAGCGCCACAAATGTCAGTATTCAGCCAATACAATTCACTCCACATGGTACCAAGAAATGGCTGAAGGCACTGGATACTGCAAAGCCAATAGGGCCTGACAATATTCCGGCAATAGTATTGAAGACTTATGCTCTGGAACTTGCCGCACTCCTCGCCAAGCTGTTCCAGCACAGCTACAAAACTGTCATCTACCCGGCAATGTGGAAAATTGCTCGGGTGTGCCTTGTTAAAAAAACAGGACAAATCCAAGCCAGCCAATTGCCACCCTATTGGTCTACTCTCCATCATCAGCAAAGTGATGGAAGGAGTCATCAAAACTGCTATTAAGTGACACTTACTCAGCAACAGCCTGCTCACTGATGCTCAGTTTGGGTTCTGCCAGGGTCACTCAGCACCTGACCTCATTACAGCCTTGGATCAAATGTGGACAAAAGAGCTGAATGCCAGGGGTAATGGGAGACTGACTGCCCTTGACACCAAGGCTGCATTTGGCCGAGTATAATATTGAGGAGCCCTCTGTAAACTGCCGTTAATGGGAATCGGGGAAAACTCTCTGCTGGTTGAAGTCATACCTAGTACAAAGTAAGTGGTTATGGTGGTTGGAGGTCAATAATCTCAGTTCCATGACATCACTGCAGGAGTTTCTCAAGGTAGTGTCCCAGTCCCAACCATCTTCAGCTGCTTCCTCAAAGACCTCCCTTCCATCATGAGGTCAGAAGTGGGGATATTCGAAGATCACTGCACATCACAGACAACTGCACAATGTTTAGTGCTATTCGTGACAAACTCATAATGAAGCAGTCCATGTCTAAATGTAGCAAGACCTGGACAATATCCAGGCCTGGGCTGGAGGTTTCCCTCGAAGTCACTCACCATCCCCATTTAGAAATATATTCCGTTCCTTCACTGTTACTGGATCAAAATCCTGGAGCTCCCTCCCTAACAGCGGTCTGGGTGTACCTACAACTCTGGGACTGTTGAGGTTCAAGAAGGCAGTTCGCCACCATCTTCTGAAGAGCAACTAGGGATGGGCAATAAATGCTAGCCTACCTAATGACAGCCACATCCCATAAATTAATTTAATTATTTTTTTGCAAACCATGTCCCTACCAAGTCCCTCACTTGCTGCTTTCCACCTCTCTCATTTCATCTTTTACCCTCTATTTGTTCCTTTGCATCTTCCCTTTCCTCCCTCACCCGTTATTTCTCATTCTTCCTCTCTCATCTCTCTCCTAACCTCTTTCCTCTTACTCTAGTTTTTTTTTCTCCAAATAACTCATCTTGACCTGTACGTTGCCCTTGTCTTATCCAAACATGTTCAATGCCACGGAGGTTTAACGAGTCATGATATGAATGGTGATGCAGTGTGGTTGGTCGTTTCTTCCTTTGCGCACTAAATTCCCAGTTTCTGTTATTTTGTAGTGAAATACTGTTCAGAAACCAGTTAATTGATGTCATAATGTAGTTGTCTTCACTGATGGAATAGATATATTTAAGAATGATCAGGTGTTGTAATATACTTTATTTGTTAGCACTGTAATAAGCGATCTATTGCTTTCATTCTATTAGCTTCAACGCAAAGTAAGCCTCTTTTACTTGTAATATCGTTTGGAGTTATGCAGTGGTGAAACTTATTTTTCTTCAGATTCTAAGAGAACAGTATCTTGGCTATCGGAAAACATTCCTTGGAGATGCTACTGATGTCTTTGAAGCAAGGCGTGCTGAAACTAAGAAATGGCAAAACGCTCCACGTGTCACAACTGGGCCAACTCCCTTCAGCATACCAAATGCAGCGGCAGTTGCCATGGCTGCAACATTATCACAGCAGCAACAGCCTGCTACAGGTCTGAATGTCTTCAAGTTATAGATGAATAGTGTTGAGACAAATATCTGGTTACAATGGGTCATACCATATAGTGAACAAGTATTGCTCTTTCTTTCTCGTCTTCCTGGATACATCTCCGTGGTCTTACTGCTGTATTAGAAAGCAACTAAGACTTTGTACTACTTTTGTATTTAAATAAAATGATTGAGATAAAATTAAATATTCATACCTGCATATAAAATTGCTAATTGATTATGCAGAGTATACAAAGCAATAATCTTAAAGCTACAAAGTACTTAATCTCTTAAATTGATGTTTCGAAGATCATTACTACAGTAATTTAGAAAATGTGAAGTGACTTTTTATACTGTAAACATGACTAAGAATTTAGTTTGAAGTGACCAGTGAGGCTTTTGAGTGTTGAATTGTTGAGTTGCCAAATTCTGACTAATTTCAGAAAATTTCAAATATTTATTGTTTTTGTTCAAAAAAACTTGATCAAAATATCGACCTAAAGGATAGCTAATGGGTGAATTTTGGGCATCTTGAGCTCCAAGTTGTTTTGGGTTTGATTTTTGCTTTAATTAACCCATAGGCCTGATACTACTGAAGGACAATATTACATACCATATCCATTATATTTATACAATGAGGTATTTTTTCCCTTCATTTATTCAAAGAGTGTTGTATAATATATTGGTATAACAATGTACTCTGCAAGAGATAGATTTGGGCTTAGGTTCCCACGTGGTATATTCCTGATTGGAGGTGAAAGGTGACCTGCAAAGGCTAGACACTTTTTTCCATAAGGATATCATTTGAGGAGTAGCTCATTCCAACCTAACTGCAACCCACCCCACAGCATGGAAAACCTGTCACAGGCCATGGCAGATCCTATGCCCATCAGTGGCGCAATGGGTTGACAGGGAATTTTTAAATGGCCTTGATTATGTTTGAGTGAAATACTCCTCAATAAAGGTAGCAGATTCCCATTGCAGGTGCTATTCCAAACTGAAACAGGTGCCAGAGGTACAAAATTAAACTGGCATTTTTTCTTTAAATTGAAGTTTCAGGGATATAATTTTAGGAAAATACAGTGAATAAAAATACTATATGTCTATCTTGTGTGAAGGTGTAACAAAAGTTTATACCAGGCTGGTTCTACAATAGTATTACCATGTTGGTCTTTTTTAAAATAAGTAATTAGATACAGCAGAAAGTAAATTATGTTTACAAAAGAAAGGAGGTAAAGGAGTAATTAACCAGTATTAACATGCTGCATTTTCATATACTTGCACCAATAAGATTCTGCCTTGTTTAACATATTCCAGAGCAGCGTTTAAAATGCAAGTAACTGAAATTGGCAATTTCAACCACAATCTTTCAGTTTTGTACAGATTTAAATATTTATTAACTTGTTAGCTCCCCAGTCCCCCCCACCAGTAAAACTGGCTGGTTAGTATGTGTGATAAATCAAAATCAAGGTTCTTTAATCAAATGTGAAAAGTAATCATTGCTGTAACAGCAATATAAACATTTAAGTTAATTTAACTTGGTATAGTATTTACAAAATGAAGCTGCTAAAATAATGCGCAGGTAAGTTCATGCACTTAATATGTGCTAAATTTTAATCCGTAAATACAATTTTTATAACTTTGCTTTCTGATGAAGCAGTAACAAAATTGTTGTTCTACTGAAAAGTAAGATGTCTTAATGGCCAAAAAAATCCACTTCTGCCTGGTATTGTAATGTTACAAACGCACTATGCGATACTATTTCTTTTATATACAAACACGCAGTGCCACAGTTGCCTTCCGTATAACACTAGATAATGATACTGGTTTGATTATGAAATCAGTCTTTGTAAATTATATATTATACAGTACTGCAATATCTGTAAAACTGTTATGTTAAAATCATTTGTGCGTTTGGCTCTTTTCGTTGTTCATTGAAATCTTTATATGATAAAAAGAGACAGTGTCAGTTTACTTGACCTAATATGGAGGCTGAATTATTGAATGATGTTGAAGATCAAATTTGCTTAGATCTCTTCAACTTGAACCATCTTACAATTAGCGTACCAGCAGTACCTAAAAAGGTAGATACTAGTATTCCTTATTTGAATATTCAAAAATGATTTGCTGTATATGTTAATTTTAAACTGAAATATTTATTGATAGCCGCAGCTATTAAAAAATATATTTTATATATAATATGAAATTGTTTAAGAATAGTCAAAAGTTTTAAAATTAAGCCTAAATAGGCACATAAAATGATTCTGTCTCTTTGATTAAGGATTTGATCCATAATTCGCTTATGTTTCCTGGCTTTTCTTTTGGCTTAATTTACTATTTTCTAGTTCTCTACACCAAATTCTCTCTTTGACACTTAAAAGTCTTCTAGATTATCAGAATACAAAAGCAATATTATGTTCTACCTTTTAAGCAGGGCAAAATAAGTAGTGTGGTTGAACTGTGAAAGTCTGGATATGTTTAAATCTACATTTGGAGTGTAAATTCAGTGGTGCCTTTTCAAACTGCGCACGCAAAGAAATTCACTTCTCGTTTGTAACTGCCTTGAGAACATGGATGATTTATTCCCTCAGTTTATAAAAGTTTGCCTAATTTCAAACTGTAGTGCACTAAAATCAAGAGTATAGCAATTATGGTTTAAAAAAAATGAAAATTGCATTGTTATATTGCCATGTAATTGAGATGTTTCAAAACTAAACAATAAATTGAGCCGTGAAAGATCTTATTGTCTTGCTTCTTTATGTATTTTGTTCATGTAAGAAGTATTACTAAATTCATTCACAAATAAGTGCAATGCATGTAAAATCTATCTATTGGGGTTTTGTCACTGGATCTAAGCTTTTTTAAAAAGTAACATTTGGAACACACCATTAGCTTATGCTGACCATATTATATATACTACAGTACTCATGAAAAAGCAGGGAGAAAATTGTTGGTAGAATAGTTTTGATAGGGTTTTATATGATTCAGTTTGCGTACCATTAAGGTAGATGAATTGGCGTAGACAAAGAGTTGAGTTAAAATTTAAATAGCATGAATATGGATCAATCTATTTTTAACATTTTATTAGGTTAACAATCTTTGGTCCAGTTTTAAACTAATCATTTTTATAATATTTTAAGTCTGATTGATGTACTTTTCCATTGTTTACAAATAGCAGACATAAAAAATTGGAGAGTTTTATATAGTCAAAAAAACTATTTCTAAGAGTAAGGCAAATTTTCTGATCTTTCTATAATAGGACCGCAACCAGCTCTGGGAGTTAATTTTGGAACACCGTTTGTCTCGGGTATTGGAGCAGGCTTGCAGTCAAGTGGCTTAGGTTCTTCAACCCTTGGAGGTACCATTTTAAAACCTTTTTTACTGTCTAATTTTCCAGTTTAATATTTAGTAAATGTTGGTTTTCATATGCATTGATAATTCCGTGACTACAAAATAGATCCGAAATGCAGTTTCCTTTCGAAGAATGAATAGTTATCGCCTCTCTAATGTGTATATGTCTGAGAACTATCATTGTCTTACGCTTTGTAGTTAACTGTCCATATTTAGTTGTTAACTGTCCATATTTGAGAGCAACGTGTCTACTCAATTTTTAATAAACTTTCTTTTAGGGATTTTCCCTTTTTCTTTGCCCTCCATTATGAGGGAAATTTAGAAATTACTTGATCACTTCTATACCCATTACAAATTTGATTTCATTACTTAAACGTCATATAATTTTAAATATTTTTAACAAGTATTTTGGACAGATGTGGAATTTATTTAAGAAATCACATATATGGTGGAATTGGCTTTTTAGCCATTTAAAACTGATTTCTGACTCTAGGGCAGTTGCAAACTTTATATCTTGTTCTTCTCCATCTTATTTGCTGTCCTTTCCTGAAGCCGTCTCAACAATATTATAATCACAACTATCCAATATAGTCACAAATATACAATATCAAAGCTGAAAAGGCAAATTGAAGTAAAAACAGAAAACAATAGATATATACAAGTCTGTCAGTATTTGAACAGAGCAAAAACCAGTTTAACATCAGTTGATGATGAGTCTGCTATTTATTTTTGTTTCTTCATTTTCATAATTTTGAACGCCTCTATTAAATCTCCCCTTGAAGCCTTGCCTTCTCTAAGGAAAACTGCCACCTTTAGTCTCTCCACATAATTAAAGTATTTCATCCCTGGCTGCATTCTGGTAAATGTCATCTCCACTCTGTCTAAAGTTTGACATCCTTCCTAAAGTGTGATGCCCAGAATTGGTTTGAGTGCTTCAACCAGGGCCTAACCAACATTTTATAAAGGTTCAGCATAACTTCCTTGAGTTTGCATTTTATGTCTAATTTACAGGCCAACGATGCCTTGTGTCTTTTAACAGCCATCTCAACTTTGGCTGTGAACTTTGGGTCTCTGTTCCTGCACCCTGTTTAGAATATACAATTTTAATTCGTATTGCGCCTCCTCATTCTTCCTGCCAAAATCAATTATTTTGCACATGTCTACGTTTAATTTAATCTATTTCAACAGTTCGTCATCGACCTCCTGAAGTCTGCTACTATCCTCAATTGTTACTGCATTTTTGACCGTATAATCATGACCTGTATATCCATGTCCATCTTAGGATGTCTCTTTCTCACAGATCCTCCAGTTCTGAATACAAGTTGACAGTTTCATGCCAAGTTATTATTGTATAGACAATTATGCCGTTACTACTTTTGATTGGCTTCATTATTTTACACCAGATTGAAGTAAGACCAATGGATATCTAATAGCCTGGACCTGTGGTGCCATTTTTAAAACATGGGCATCATGTAAACCCTGTTCCGATTAACCAGTACCCCTCCATGTCCTTTTACAATGATTATCAATGCCACAAAAATCAACAATCTAATCTCTCCAGCCTTCAATCTAATCTCTATAGCCTTCAGGAATAGACACCAACTATTGCTGGAGATTTATTGGTTTTTGAACCATTTAACATGCTGAGGGCTTTCACTTGATTTGTACCAGCCAATGGTATTTCCTTTGGGTCATTTCTGTTTTCAGAGGTATATCATCCCGTGTGAAATATAGAAAAGAGGAGCAGGAGTAGACCATTCGTCCCTTTGGGCCTGCTCTGCCATTCATTATAATCATGGATGATCATCCAACTCAGCAGCCTCTTCCCCTTCTTGTCTCTTTCCTCCCTCTAAATGTCCTTTGATCTCTTTGACCCCAAAAGCTTTATCTAACTCTTTCTTGAAAACATGCATGGTTTGGGCCTTGACTGCTTTCTGTGGTAGAGAATTCCACAGGCTTGCCACCCACTGGGTGAAGGAATTTCTCGTCCTCTCAGTCCTAAATGCAAACCTTGTGTTCTTAGATTGTGACACCCTTGTTCTGGACTCCCCTCCATCAGGAACACTTTTCCTGCATCTACCCTGTCTAATCCTGTAATGTTTCTATGAGATCCCCCCACCCTTTGCCCAACCACCACCATCCAATTCTTCTAAACTCCAACAAATATAATCCTTTTTTTTTTTAATAACGAATTTTCTCCCCACAATTTAAAACAAACAAGGTGTGTTTCCACACCAACACAAGAAAAGAACTCACCCCCCCCAAAATAAATATTAACAAAAAAACAACAGCAATACAAGAAAGAAGAAAATAACAACATAGCAAAAACAAACCCCCAACCATCCCCAAACCCCCCCAAGTTGCTGCTGAGACCGACCACTCTCTACCCCTTCGCCAGGAAGTCGAGAAAGGGCTGCCACCGCCGAAAGAACCCCTGTACCGACCCCCTCAGGGAAAACTTCATCCTCTCCAACTTGATGAACCCAGCCATGTCATTGATCCAGGCCTCCGAACTGGGGGGCCGCGTATCCCTCCACTGCAACAGAATCCTGCGCCGGGCTACTAGAGACGCAAAGGCCAGAACGCCTGCTGCACTCCCGCTCCGAAGCTACCCCAAAGATCGCGAGCCCCCAGCCCGGCTTGACCCTAGACCCGACCACTTCCGAAAAAGTCCCCGCCACCCCCTTCCAAAACCTCTCCAAGGCCGGACAAGCCCAGAACATATGGGTGTGGTTCGCCGGGCCTCCTGAACACCTCCCTCACCTGTTTTCCCGGCTCATCCTTGCACCTGTCATGTGAGCCCTATGCAGCACCTTCAGCTGAATTAGGCTGAGCCGTGCGCAAGAGGAGGAGGAATTCACCCTCTCCAGGGCGTCCGACCACGTTCCATCTTCAATCTCTTCCCCTAGCTCTTCCTCCCACTTTGCTTTGAGCTCTTCTACTGAGGCCTCCTCCTCCTCCTGCATCAGCTGGTAAATAGCCAAGATCTTTCCTTCACCGACCCACGTCCCCGAAAGCACCCTATCGTGCACCCCCCTTGGCGGTATCCGCGGAAACTCCGGCACCTGCCTCTTAACAAATGCCCTGATGTGCATATATCTAAAAGCGTTCCCAGGGGGAAGGTTCCACTTCCCCACCAGCTCCTCCAGAGTCGCGAACATCCCATCCAGGAAGAGGTCCCCAAACTGTCTGATGCCTGCCCTGTGCCAACTCCCAAATCCCCCACCCGTTCTCCCCGGCGCAAAACGGTGATTACCCCGTATCGGGGCCCAAACTGAGGCCTTCACTTCCCCCCCTATGCCGCCTCCACTGTCCCCAGATTTTAAGGGACGCAACCACCACCGGACACGTAGAGTACTTTGCCGGGGGGAGTGGACGTGGGGCCGTCACCAAAGCCTCCAGACTCGTACCCGCACAGGACGCCACCTCCAATCTCTTCCATGCGTCACCCTCCCCTTCCGTCACACACCTGCGAATCATTGCCACGTTCGCCGCCCAATAATATCCACACAGGTTGGGCAGCGCCAGGCCCCCTACCTCCTTTCTTCGCTCCAAAAATACCCTCCTTACTCTCGGGGCCTTCCGCGCCCACACGAACCCCTGAATCGACTTATTCACCCTTCTGAAAAAAGCCTTTGGGATCAATATGGGGAGGCACTGGAAAAGAAACAAAAACCTCGGGAGCACCGTCATCTTAATCGACTGGACCCTGCCCGCCAACGAAAGCGGTAGCGCGTCCCACCTCCTAAACTCCTCCTCCATCTGCCCCACCAGCCTTGAAACGTTAAGCCTATGCATGCCCCCCCCCCAGGTCCTAGCCACCTGGACCCCAAGATACCTAAAGCTCCTCTCAGCCCTCTTCAATGGGAGTTCACCTATCTCCCTCTCCTGATCCCCCGGGTGCAGGACAAACAGCTCACTTTTCCCCACATTGAGCTTATAGCCCAAAAAGTCCCCAAACTCCTCAAGTATCTTCACCTCTGGCATCCCCTCAGCCGGATCCGCGGCATACAACAGCAGATCATCGGCGTACAGTGAAAACCTGAGCACAAACCCCCTCCAACTCTTCAAGTCCCTCAGCGCCATGGCCAGGGGCTCAATCGCTAACGCGAAGAGCAGGGGAGACAAGGTCCCCCTGGAAAGCCGAAAGTCCGCCGACGACCTCCCATTCGTCACCACACTCGCCACCGGGGAGCTGTACAGCAACCTCACACAACTTATGAACCCCTCACCAAACCCAAACCTCCGCAACACCTCCCACAGGTAACTCCACTCCACCCTATCAAAAGCTTTCTCCGCATCCATGGACACCACTCTTTCTGACTCCCCAGCCGTCGGCGCCATCATCATGACATTAAGGAGCCTCCGCACGTTGGCATTCAGTTGTCTCCCCTTTACAACCCCCGTTTGATCCTCATGAATCACCGTCGGGACCACATCCTCCACCCTCCTGGACAGCACCTTTGCCAACAACTTGACATCTACATTAAGGAGCGAGATCGGCCTGGAAGACCCACACTGAAGGGGGTCCTTGTCCCGCTTCAGGAGCAAAGAAATAATTGCCTTGGACATCGTTGGGGGCAGAACGCCCCGCTCCCTAGCCTCATTCAGGGTCCTCACAAGCAGAGGACCCAGCAAATCTGAAAATTTCTTGTAAAATTCCGCCGGGAACCCGTCAGGCCCCGGTGCTTTCCCTGTCTGCATACTTCCCAACGCCTCCACCAGCTCCTCCAACTCTATTGGGGCCCCCAAACCCTCCACCCGCTCGTCCCCTACTCTTGGCAACTCCAGCCTATCCAAAAAGCGGTCCATCCGACCTGCTTCCCTGGGGGGGGCACCGCCCGGTACAGCCTCTCGTAAAAGGATCTGAACACCCCATTGATGTCCTTGCCACCCCGCACCAAGTTCCCTCCTGCATCCGTGGCCCCCCAATTTCTCGAGTTGCCTCCCGCTTCCGGAGCTGGTGAGCCAACATCCGACTTGCCTTCTCCCCGTACATATACCGCCCCCTGCGCCCTCCTCCACTGCGCCTCCGCCTTCCGGGTGGTTAAAATGTCAAATTCCGCTTGGAGATTGCGCCGCTTCCTCAAAAGCCCCTCCTCCGGGGTGTCTGCATACCTCCTATCCACTCGTACCATTTCCTCCACCAGCATCTCCCTCTCGGCCCCCTCCCCCCCCTCTCCCTGTGCATCCGAATAGATATCAGCTCCCCTCTGACTACTGCCTTTAGCACTTCCCAAACCACCCCAACTCCCCGTTATTATTGGTTTCTAGATACCCCTCTATGCCCCTACGGATCCGCCCGCGCACTTCCTCCTCTGCCAAAAGCCCCACATCCAGCCTCAACAGCGGGCGCTGATCCTTCCCCTCCCCCAGCTCCAGATCCACTAAATGTGGGGCATGATCGGAAATGGCTATCGCCGAATACTCCGCCCCCACTACTCTCGGGATTAGCGCCCTGCTAAGCACAAAAAATTCAATCCGGGAGTGCGCCTTGTGAATATGGGAGAAAAAGGAGAACTCCCTAACCCCCGGCTCCAAAAACCTCCAAGGGTCCACCCCCCCCCCCCCCCCCCCCCCCCCCCACCATCTGATCCATGAACCCCCTCAGCACCGAGGCCGCTGCCGGCCTCCTGCCCGTCCTAGACTTCGAGTGATCTAGAGCCGGATCCAGCACCGTGTTAAAGTCCCTACCCAGGATCAATCCCCCTGTCTCCAGGTCCGGGATCAGGCCCAGCATTCGCCGCATGAAGCCCGCATCGTCCCAGTTGGGAGCATAAACATTAACCAAGACCACCCGCTCCCCCTGAAGTCTCCCACTCACCATCACATATCTACCTGCACTATTCGCCACCACTTTGGACGCAACAAACGACAGGCTCTTACCGACCAAAATTGCCACCCCACGGTTCTTCGCATCGAGCCCCGAGTGAAACACCTGTCCCACCCAACTTTTTCTTAGCCTCACCTGATCCATAACCCTGAGGTGCGTCTACTGGAGCATAGCCACATCCGCTCCCAACCCCCTCAAGTGAGCCAAGACCCGGGATCGCTTCACCGGACCATTCAGCCCCCTCACGTTCCATGTGACCAGCCGAACCCGGGGGGCCATCGCCCTCCCCCTACACCGATCAGCCATAGCTCTTCCCCAACCCGCTACGCGCCCAGGGAACCCCCCAAACCCGCTCCCCTTGGCAGCAGACCCCCCTCCCAACCCCCCCCCCCCCCCCCCCCCCCCCTTCACCATCCATTCCCTCACAGTCCCTGCAGCAACAACCCGGTAACCCCCCCCCCTTCTTCCTCTCACCCCCAAGCTAGGGCCCCCCTAGCTGCGTTACCCCTAACATTGTGCTTCCGTGAGTCAGCTGACTTCTGCTGACCCCGGCTACTGCCGCCATAGCCACGACCGCCCCCACCACGATGCAACACAGCCACCAATCCCTCCCTACCAGCGCCAGCCCCGCCCCCACTTCCTCCGGCGCGGGAAGAAAGCCCGCGCTTCCAACCCGAGCTCCGCCCCTCAACCCAGTACGCGGGAAAAAGACGGACACATGACCCATCGGGACCCCAAACTACTCCCCAACCCACCAGTGGATAAAACAAAAAAAAAACACCACAGTAAATAAACAACAGCCCAGAAAACAACCCCGAAAAAACCAAAATAGCGAAAACGAACAGGCAACATCAATCAGCAAACACAGCCAATATAAACGACAGGATACCCAGGAGGGCAAAGCCTCCAAACAAAGTACATTTTTCCCCAGTCCTCAGTTCGAGTCCAAGTTCTCTGCCTAGACAAAAGCCCAGGCCTCCACCGGAGAGTCAAAATAGAGCTGGCAGTCCTTGTAAGTGCCCCAGAGGCGAGCCGGCTGTAGAAGGCCAAATTTCACCCCCTTCCTATGAAGCACTCCCTTTGCTCGATTGAAGCCAGCCCTTCTCTTCGTCACCTCCGCGCTCCAGTCCTGATAAATCCTAACGTCCGTGTTCTCCCACCTGCTGCTCCTCTCCTTCGCCCATCTCAACACGCACTCCCGGTCGACCAAGTGGTGAAAACGGACCAGTACTACCCTGGGCGGCTTGTTCGGCCTCGGCTTCCGCTGCAGCACTCAGTGGGTGCCCTCCAGCTCCAGGGGACCACAAAACGACCCCGCACCCATCAGCGAGTTCAACATTAGGACCACATAGGCCCCCAAATCCGAGCCTTCCAGCCCCTCCGAGAGGCCCAAAATCCGCAGATTCTTCCGGCGGGAGCAGTTCTCCATCTCCTCCATCCTCGCCAGCCATTTCTTGTGCAGCGCCTCGTGCGACTCCACTTTCACTGCCAGGCCCAAAACCTCATCCTCATTGTCCGAAGCCTTTTGCTGCAGCCCCCGAATCTCCACGGCCCGGGCCGTCTGAGTCGCCACCAGCTTGTCCAGCGAGGCCTTAAACGGCTCCAAGATCTCAGCTTTGAGCTCCTTGAAGGAGCGCTGAAGCAGCTCCTGCTGCTCCCGCGCCCACTGCTGCCACGCTGCTGCTGCTTCCCCACCCGTCGGCATCTTGCTTTTTCTGCCTCTCTCCTTCCTCTGCTGTAAAGCCGACTTTTGGACCGCTCCACTGCGAGTCCAGTTTATCCACCAGCCGCTGGGCACACTGGCTGTGTTTCCCCCCGGGGAAAAGTTAAAACAGCGCCGTTGCGGGCTCTTAAAAGAGTCCGAAAAAAGCGGGAGCTGCCGAACGTGTGGCTTAGCTCCGCATCGCCGCCACCGGAAGTCAACAAATGTAATCCTAACTGACAGAATCTCTCCTCAAACATCAATCCTGCCATTCCAGGAATTAGTCTGGTAAACCTTTGCTGCACTCCCCGTATGGCAAGAACATCCTTCCTTACATAAAGAGACCAAAGCCCCACACCGTATTCTCGCTGTTTTACCAAGGTTCTGTATAATTGCAGCAAGACATCCCTGCTCCTGTAGTCTAATCTTCGCGCTTTGAAAGCCAACATAACATTTGCCTTCTTTACCAGCTGCTACCCCTGCATTCTTAGTGTCAGTAACTGGTATACATGGACACCCAGGGCTCATTGTGCATTTCCCCATTTTTATTTTATAGCCATTCAGATAATCTGCTTTCCTGTTTTGCTACCCAAGAGGATAACCTCACATTTATCTACGTTATACTGCATCTGCCATGCATTTGCCTACTCATTAACCTTCCAAATAAGACAGAAGCATCTCTGCATCCTCCTCGTAGCTCAAGCTTCCACCCAGCTTTGTGTCATCTGCAAATTTCCCGTACCAGCCTCCCCGAACAGGTGCCGGAATGTGGCGACTAGGGGCTTTTCACAGTAACTTCATTGAAGTCTACTCGTGACAATAAGCGATTTTCATTCATTTCATTTCAAATTTGGAGATATTACATTTAGTTCCCTCATCTATAAATCATTATTAATTGTGACTAACTTGAGGTCCTAGCACTAATCTCTGCGATATTCCACTAGTCACTGCCTACCATTTGGAAAGAGACCTGTTTATTCTTCCTTTGTTTCTGAAATTCTACCCATCTCAAGTGTCCATTCAATTACCTTTTGAAATTATAGATTGTCTCCAACCTATAGACAGCGTGTTCTAGGTCCGTATCGCTGCGTAAACAATACCCCCCCCCCCTTCCCCCCCCCCCCCCCCCCCCCCTCTCTCTTTTACCCCCCAACCCTGCCATATTTCCCCCCAAAAAAAATTTTCAATCTTTGCTCCCTGGTCTTTGCACCATTGGCTAATGGGAAATAGATGTTCTTTGTCTGCCTCATCTAAACCTCTGATAATCTTGTACACCTCTTGTCAAATCTCCCTTCAACGTCCTTTACTCCAAGGAGAACAACCCCAGATTCTCCAACTTAACCTTGTAGCTAAAACCCCTCATCCCTGCAATGATTCTGGTAGATCTCTGCTGCACCCTCACATACTTCCTAAAATGTGGTGACTCAAATTTCACGCAACACTCTAGTTGTCGTCTAACCAGAGTTTTGTGAAGATTCAATATGCATTCCTGCTTTTATACTTGGATCTCTATTTAAGAAGCGTAAGAACCCATGTGCTTTGCTAACTACTCTCTGAATTTGCCCTGCCAGCTTCAAAGCTCCATTTGCATAACCCCCACAAGATCCCCTCTCCCTGGATACTCTTTGCAGTGGTTGGCTCAGTGGTTAGCACAGCTGCCTCACAGCACCAGGACCCGGGTTCGGTTCCAGCCTTGGGTGACTGTGTGGAGTTTGCACTTTCTCCCCCATGTCTGGGTGGGTTTCTTCCGGATGCTCCAGTTTCTTCCCACAGTCTTAAGATGTGCAGGCTGGGTGGATTGGCCCTTCGTATCCAAATATGAGCAGGTTACTGGGATAGGACTGTAGATTCATTCAGGTCACCAAAATGTGTCTGCAGATTCAGAAAAGCAGCAGATAGACAATATATCTAGAGAGACAGACAATCACAACTGCTCCTCTCAGCATCCAGGATCCGACTGTCATTTCCTGCATGCTGCATCCTTTGAAAACCATCCCACATGGGCATGACCTAATCACCGCCTGTTGCCAGCCAGCATATGGCCTTTTGCCAATTTATTGGCCACCAGCCAACTAAACTAAATCTCTCCAGTGCCAAAAAGTCTGAGTTCTGCTGTTCAAAAGACTGTATCTCCAATAGCACACTTACAATTATGCAACTTTTGAGTTCCTTACTTCCACGCTCGACTTAAGGGTATATATGTCCATTAAACATCCATGGATTAAAAATGATAAGCACAAGAAATGGGAAATAAAGGAATCAGCAGGAAGTGCCTTTACAGGTACTCTTTCCACAAACATTCAATCCCCCCATGACTGACGAGCACTGGTAGCAGTGAATGCCATCTGCAAGATACACTGCAGGAAGGCTCCTTAGGCAGCACCTTCCAAACCCACAATCGCTACCAACTAGAAGAACAAGACAACTGATACCTGGGAACACCACCGCTTGAAGGTTCTCCTCCAAATCCCTCACCATCCTGACTTGGATATATATCGCCGTTCCTTCACTGTTGCTGGGTCAAAACCCTGGAACCCCTTCCTAACAACACTATGGGTTAATCTATACCGTAAGACTGTAGCGGGTCAGGGAGGCAGCTCACCACCTCAACGGCAACTAGAGATGGGCAATAAATGCTGGCCCAGCCAGCAATGCCCTCGTTCCGTAAATGAAATTTTAAACAGTTGCACATCAGTGATTTCCTCGATTTGCTTTTCTCTTTGTCATATTATTTCGAGGCTGATCATACTTTTCTTGCTTCATTAATCTAATCAGATTCTGTCTTTCCCCTTCCCTAATCAGACTGCCATCCCACTTCCCTATTTACTGAGCACTCTATCATTGAAAATTAAGCACTCAGTCCTCACTACTTTGACACCTTGTTTCCATTATTGCCAATAGTATTCTTACATGGCTATTTGTGCTTGTGGTTTACTTTTGTAAAGTCTGCATGGGTCTCACCCCCACAACCCAAAGATGTGCAGGGTATTGGCGACGCCCCTTGGAAAAAGAATTTAAAAAGAAAAAAAAACTTTTGTGAAGGGCAAAGAAGAGTCCATACGGAGTTGTAGAAAAAACATTCAATTTATTTTATTTAATACATTAACTATTATGTACAGCTCCAGTAGTTCCCTACTAGATCTTTTGTAGTTGGTGCCTGACTGGCTGACTCTATTTATATGAAGACACATGAACCTTCTTAAGGATCCACCGCCACCTTATCGGGGAAGCCCCTATTCTGCAAGCTCCACGGGATAGTGGATCATCCCTACCCCGTAAGACCCGTGTGAGATGTAACATTTCTTACCAACCCTATTCATTCATACATTGTGCATTTATATATATGTGCATTGTGCATTGTAAACCTATCTTTGCGTCCCTTGTAGTCCTCCTTAATCTGCTCCTATTTAATATGTCACAACTTCCTTCTCTAATATTATCCAACACTCTTGCTCCTCATGCATCCTAATCCTCTTTCCTACTATGCTGATGGCCTTCCCCTTCCAATTTAGTTTGAAACCCACCCCAATCACAGTAGTGATTACATCGGTTTCTGTCCTGCTGAGGTGCAACCCATCCCTTTGACTAGATGCTTCCTGCCCCAGAACTGGTCCCAATGCCCCAAGAATCTAAAGCCATAAGATGCAGAAGCAGAATTAGGCCATTTGGCCCATTGAGTCCACTTCGCCATTCGATCATGGCTGCTATATTTTTCATTCCCATTCTCCTGCCATCTTCCTGGAACCCCTGATTCCCTTATTAATCAAGAACCTATCTATCTCTGTCTTAAGGGTACTCAGTGACTTGGCCATCGCAACATTCTGCAGCAATGAGTTCCACAGATCACCATCCTCTGGCTGAAGAAATTCCTCCTCCTCATCTCAGTTTTAAGGGATTGCCCCTTCCGTCTGATGCCCTTGGGTTCTAGTCTCTCCTGCCAGTCCACTTCTCCATGTCCACTCGAGGTCTCTCCGTATCCTGTAAGTTTCAATGAAATTCCCCCACCCCATATCCTTCTGAACTCATTGAGTAAAGGCCCAGAATCCTCACCACTCCTTATATGAAGAGCCTCCTCTGGATCCCCTCTCAAGGCCAGCGCATTCTTCTTTAACCCTTTATCCTGTACCTACCCTCAAATGTCATATTTATCCAGCCCATCTTCCTATACCTACTCTCTAATATGTGACACTGGGAGTAACTCAACATTACTGCCTTCAAAGTCCTACTTTTTAAACTTGCTCCTTAGTTCCTGAAAGTCTAACCCCCAGGGCTCAATACCTGTCCTCTCTGCATTGGTACCAACATATACCATAACTTCTGGCCCACTTTTCTCTCCTGCAGAATATTCTGAACCATCTTTGTGATATGATGTCCTATACCCTGGCACCAGGGGGAGCAATACAGCTTGCAGGACCCATGATGCAGTTATAGAAATACCTGCCTGCTCTCCTAACAATGGAATCTCGAGTAGCAACTGCATTTCTACTCTTTGCTGGAAGGATGTGCTGGCCTTGGAAAGGGTATAGAGGAGGTTCGTGGGTATGATCCCTGGAATGCAGAGCTTGTCATGTGAGGAGTGGTTGAGGATTCTCGATCTGTACTTGTTGGAGTTTAGAAGGATGAGGGGGCGGATCCTATGGAGTCCTGCCGGATGCTGAGATAGAGTGGACGTGGCAAGGATGTTTCCACAAGTAGGAAAACCTAGAACCCGAGAGCAGAGCCTCAGACTGAAGGGACGATCCTTTAAAACTGAGATGAGGAGGAATTTCTTCAGCCAGAGAGTGGTGATTCTGTGGAACGCTTTGCCACAGAAGGCTGTGGAGGCCAAATCACTTATTGTCTTTAAGACGGAGATAGATAGGTTCTTGATTATGGGATCAGGGTTATGGGGAGAAGGCAGGATAATTGGAATGAGAAACATATCTGCTGTGATTGAATGGCAGAGTGGATTTGATGGGCTGAATGGCCTAATTCTGCTCATGTGTCTTATGCTGTTCCCTCCTGTGCAGTACCTTACCTATTGGTGTCATAATCTGGCCTGTACGTCAGGGTATTGTCACTCCAGTTAGTCTCCTTCTGAGTACCAGGTTGAGAGTTGCTTCCTCCCTGAAGACTGTACTGATCCAGACGGTCACTCATCAACTATCCTGAGCTCTTGCTGCCTGTGAGGTGGCCATGTCCTGGAACAAACAGTCCAATAATGTCTCAAATTTCCTGTTCCATGTTGACTCCAGCTGTTCTGAGCTCATACCTGGAGACACTTTCTTCACATATAACTGCCACCCCCACCCCCAAAGCATATGTAGTGTTTTGAAGTTGTGCAAAACACAGACATTGCCTGCAACAGGCTTTGCTGCCCATCCATAATGTTGTTTTAAAAGCTTTTCCTTCCTTTAGAATCAAGTTAGTACCTTGTTGATTTTAATTAATGTCTTTAGACTGGCTTTATGCAGGTTTCTGCTCTTATTATTAATTCAATTAATGTTATTCTTGTCCCAATTTCAAATTTTTAATTTCCTGGCTCTTAATTTAAACCAATGCCTTAGTTTAGAGAGGGATAAAAAAAGTGAAATACTTGATAACCATTTACTTAACCTGCTTTCTGGTGAAGCCTTACTTTGATATGTTGTTAAGTAATCTCTGTCAAATTATTTGGGCCAACGTTTTGTGGAAGAGATGGGAAGGTCAAGCCGTGAAACTTTCCGACTTGGCAGACCCATGTTTAAAAGCACCCCTTTCCACCCAATTTTTGTTCTGCAAAGGTAGGGCGAGATGCAATCAGGCCCGTCGTCCCTGGAGGCAGTTCTAAAATGGCCAAAGAACAAGTTGAGTGTCGAGATGGGCATGTTACAGAACCGAGGCAGAGATTTTGACCCAGTTATATTAAAAACTGTTAGACCTTCTAGCAGAAACCCCTCGTGTCTTGTTTCTTCCCCCGCCCCACCCACCTACCCCCATGCTATCTCTGTGCTCTCTTACCCCCATGTCCCCCCATAGCCACTTCCAGTATCCACTGTGGGCAGACCTCAACAGCCACGTGGAGATGGAAAAATTAAACTTCTAACACACAATACATGTGAACTCTCACTCATACACACTTGACACTGAAACCCATTTAAAAGAAAAATCCCCTCAAGTGGTCAGTCTGTTGTAAAAACAAACTTCTATTCAATAACAACATCAAGACAGATAATATGTTAATGATCTCTTAAAACTGTCATTCAGAATTGAAACTCAGCCAAACATTCATAATGGGCTCAGCTGTAATAACAGCACTTGGAAAATGTCAACCTCAAAGCCAACGGAAACTGTAATCATAGGTGGCTCATGCTTTTTTTCTGAACTACACCAGGTGGTTAGTCAATCAATGCACTCCAGCAGCAGATATCTGAATTTTTAAAAACTCTATATGAACGCTCCAGCCTGTTTTTTTGCCTCTATTTTTAAAGTGCTGTGGAGCTAAATCACTTCAGATCACGACACTTGTACAGACCTTTAAATCCACCCTTTCAAATATGTTTGCACCTCCTTAAACTTGTGGTTCCCACACCCTGTGTTTTTGCCCTTGGAACAGCCAAATTAGGATCTGTTTGAACTCTGCACTTATTCATATGGCCCAGTAGAATAGTATTTCCTGCCTGTGAAATTCACACCCTTCACCCTCTCGGCAAAAATGGCATCTTATGGAATTGGGAGTCGGACTTCTGCATCTACCGTGGGTGGCATGGTAGCACAGTGGGTAACACTGTTGCTTCACAGCTCCAGGGTTTCAGGTTCAATTCCTGCCTTGGGTCACTGTCTGTGCGGAGTCTACACGTTTTCCCTGTGTCTGCATGGGTTTCCTCCAGGTGCTCTGGTTTCTCCCCACAAGTCCCGAAAGACATGCTGTTGGGTAATTTGGACATTTCTGAATTCTCCCTCCGTGTACCTGAACAGGTGCCAGAATGTGGCGACAAAGGGCTTTTCACAGTAACTTCATTGCAGTGTTAATGTAAGCCTACTTGTGACAATGTAGATTATTATACTATCTTGGTCCCGGCTGCTATTTAGAAGTGTCCAGATTCATCCCAACTTGGCAAAAATCCGGGCCTCTGCATAAGTTCCATGTTTTGGACATCTTAAACTTAGTTTTTGCTCTTTGATATTTGTGTATTGTAGCCCATGTTGAACTTTTGTCATTCTGTGGCCGCTGTCCCCCAAGGAGATCACTCTGTCCATTTTCTGTATATTGTTAGGGTCACTTGAAAATGCCAAGTCAAGATGAGCACAGCTTCAGGTGACAACTGGACCATGAAGCAATTCTGCATTAGATTTGTCAATTTTGACTCCAAATCACTTGAGTTAACATCAGTTGATCAGAAAATCTAGGGCCTCTCTGCTTCAGTTTATTGTCTCACCCTAAGATGCATGCTAGTTGCTGTTCACAATAAAGCATGAATAATCATTTTCTTATGCCAAAATAGTAATTAATCAAATAAATAGCCATTTGATTCTCCTAAAAGCACTAGTAATTTTATTTGATTGAATTTTCTGAAAGGTGTCATGAATTGATTTTTTTTTTTTGACAAATGGTGTGATTTCTTCAATTATATTGGCACATGAGCGATCAACTCTTCAATATATACTTTGATTGTGAGTAATCTGTGCTGTTCAGTAGAGATAATTAGAAGCATCTGATTCCAATAGAAATGGGCTGGAGGAAAAGAAGCCAAAAGTGAGAGAATTTAAAACTGAAATTGGGAGAAAAGCGAGACAGGAAAGCTACAGCATATTTTGCAGTCGATTCAGCCATTGACCTTGTTTTTTAAAAAAAAGAACTATTAGATGTCCTCGTACACTCGGTTCTAAAATGGGGGCTTGACAAAAGTAATCCTATGGTGCCCCTCCAAATCTACAACACAGAAAATAAATTACAATGGGAAATAAATAGTTACATTTATTTTTGTTTCATATCCGCACACTTCTTTAAACTTATTTGAATGATGCCATGAAAGCTCATTCTGTGGCCAGCAGGTTCTGGAATTTAACCTGGAACTTGACCTACTGAGCACCAAGACAACGTCTGATATCAGTGGAAGGTTAGATGATAAAAGAGGAAGAATTCATTTTTTAAACTGTGTGTACACATGCTTATGAAGTCCTTGTGCAAGTTTAAACTTTAATACCTTTGAATGTACACGTGACAGCAAGCTGTAAACCACATATGGAAGCATAATTCATAAAGTTTTAACAATTTCCATCTTTGGGATGCGTTATTTTTCCAATAGTTCATCTTTTCTTCTGAAATTTTCGATCATTTTCATCTGTTAATGATGCGGTAACAACACGATAACAGTTGAAGAAAAGCTGAACTGTAGGAAAATCAAACTCAACAATGAATCTCAAAATGGGGGATATATTGAAGCTTAAATTTTTAGTTGTATAGAGTTAAAACTTTGAAATTTGCTTTCATATGCTTCTGTTATGTACATCTAATAAGTTACACAAGGATGTAAGTATATATTAAATATAGATAGATATACACACACTTTTTAACATTGAAAAATAATCAAGTATGTTTGGGCTGCAAACTCTTAAGTCTTGCCTTGTAGCAGTATTATAATATCATTCATGTATTTTTTAAAGTGCCAAGTTTCTATAATTTGATTTTTAAGCGTCTTCTGAGATTTTTGAATTTATTAGGAAATAAACCACGTGAAATGGTATCTGAATTATTTGTTTCAGCTGCAGTTCTTAATGGATTTTCGTAAAGTAAAATTGGTCCATTCCCATTTGGTTACATGTTAGCTATTCTTTCATGCTGTGACTTCTTTAGCACAAATCATATTAAGTGTTCAGTGCTTATTCTTGTAGGATTTGGAAGTACTTCTGGCTTTGGAAGTAATACTTCAGGCACCACCACATTTGGATTTGGATCAGCCACTAAACCTTCAGGAAGCCTCAGTGCAGGTTTGTTTGTAATTTTGTATCTGTCAATGCTCAGCAGTGGATAGGATGGTCAGGAATTGATTTGAAGTAACTCATTCTTGCACAGTACAGCAGGAAGTGTTTGAGTTTTCAAATATATTGCCGAAAGATAATGATCTACAAACCCCTGACCTCATGGTCCAGCTGTAGTTGTACTAAACATTTTGCATGATAGCAAAATTGCATCGCAATGAAACTAAATGTACAGATTTACTCACTTGTAGATATGCCCTACCCTGAAATGATTTGGACATTGCCATTTAAAATGAAACTTCTTGCCCTTTGGGGTAAGTTGTCTCAAAGATGACATGGCAGTATTTGATAACCTGTCAATTGACCAAGCAGCCTGACTTGTGGATAAAACCTGTTATTGAGGACGAGAATTCTTCTCACTTGGCTTAATGTCCGAATTGGCAGGGTGGCCGTGACTGGATAAGCAATAAGAACCAATATTCTTCTCTTAAGAATTTGGGCCCCAACCACTGCCCCATTGTACTCTTGAGGGTTCTGAATCCTTGGCTTTTGCTTGTCTGCATCTAAACACAAAGCTTTATAAATTATTGATTCTTTCATGGGTGTGGGCATCCCTGGCTAGGCCAGCATTTATTGTCCATCCATAATTGCCCTTGAGATTGTGGTGATGAGCTGGTTTCTTGAACTGCTGCAGTGGGTTGGTGTAGGTACATCCACGGTGTACAAAGGAAGGGAGTTCCAGGATCTTGACCCAGTGACAGTGAAGGATCAGCAATAAAGTTCCAAGTCAGGATGTTATGTAGCTTGGAGGGAAGCTTGCTGGTGGTGATGTTCTCAGGTGTCTGCTGCTCCTGTGCTTCTAGGTGATAAAGAGGTTGTGGATTTGGAAGGTGCTGTTGAACAGGCCTTGACGAGTTGCTAGAGTGAATTTGTAGATGATGTACACTGCTGCCATTGTATGTCGGTGGTGGAGGGAGTGCCAATCAAGTGGGCTGCTTTGTTCAATATGGTGTTAAGCGTTATTGGTGATGCACTCATTCAAGCAAGTGGAGCGAATTCGATCACACTCCTGACTTGTGCCTTGTAGATGCTGGGCAGGCTTTGGAAGTCGGGAGGTGAATTACTCACTGCAGGATTCCTAGTCTTTGACTTGCTCTTGTAGCCATAGTATTTATATGACTACTCCAGTTCAGTTTCAGGGTGAATAGTAACCCTTAGGATGTTTGTGATGGGGAATTCAGCAATGGTAATGAACATCATGGGGAGATAGTTAGATTCTCTCTCTATAAGATTATCTGTGCCTGGCACTCATGTGGCTCGAATGAAACTTGCCACTCATCAGCCCAAACTTGAATTTTGTCCAGGTCTTGCTTCATAAGGGCACGGACTGAACCGGCATCTGTGGAGTTGCAAATGTTGCAGAACATCCTTATGAAGGGAATATCAATGATGAAGCAGCTGAAGATAGTTGGACCCAGGACACCCCTGAGGAACTTCTGCAGTGATCTGGGACTGGGCTGGTTGACCTCTCAACAACCACAACCATCTTCCTTTGTGTTAGATATGACTCCTACTAGAGTTTCCCTGCTGACTTCCATTGACTCCAGTTTTGCGAGGGCTCCTTTATGCCACATTCGGTCAAATGCTGCCTTGTTATCAAGAACAGTAACTCCATCCTCATCTCGAGTTCAACTCTTGCCCATATTCGGACCAATGCTGTAATGAGACCAGTAGCTGAGTGACTCTGGCAGAACCCAAGCTGAACTTCCGTGAGTAGGTTATTTCTGCGTAGATGCCATTTTACAGCCCTGTTGACTACTGTCCATCACCTTTCAATTGAGAGTAAACTGATGGGATAGTA
Organism: Scyliorhinus canicula; assembly: GCF_902713615.1. Classification (NCBI taxonomy): domain Eukaryota; kingdom Metazoa; phylum Chordata; class Chondrichthyes; order Carcharhiniformes; family Scyliorhinidae; genus Scyliorhinus; species Scyliorhinus canicula. The sequence goes on along the minus strand of NC_052159.1, from coordinate 50,343,647 downwards.
ATTGGATTTGTCAATTTTCCACATTGCTGAGTAGATGTCAATGTTGTAGCTGTACTGCAACAGCTTGGCTCGGGACGTGGCTAGTCCTGGAGCACAAGTTGTCATGGCCCAAAGCCTTTGCAGTATTCCGTGCATTTTGCCACTTCTTGATATCACGTGGAGTGGATCAAATTATGTGAAGACCGGCATCTGTGATGCTGGAGACCTCAGGAGGACGCAGAGGTGGATCGTCCACTTGGCACTTGTGGCTGAAGATAGTTGCAAATGCTTCAGCCCTCGTCTTTCGCTCTGATGTGCATTGAAAATGGGGATAATTGTGCAGTCTTCTCCTCTGGATAATTGTTCAATTGTCCACTATCATTCACAGCTGGATCTGCACAGACTGCAAAGCTTATATCTGATCCGTTGGTTGAAGGATCGCTTAGCTCTGTCTATTGCATCCTGCTTGCATTGTTTGGCATGCAAGTAGCCCTGTGTTGTGGCTTCAGGTTGACGCCACATTTTTGGATATGTCTGGTGCTGTTCCTGACATGCCCTCCTGAACTCTTCATTGAACTAAGGTTGATCACCTGGCTTAGTGGTAATAAGTGTTGGGGATATGCTTTACCACGAGGTACAGATTGTGATTGTATACAATTTTCCTGATGGCCCTCAGCCATGGAGTTTATATTTCTGAAACTATATATAAATGGCAAGCAGAAGTATTCTGTGTGGATTGCTTTTTGGAAGGTCTAATACAGGTAGGGAATATACAGTGATTGGTGGAACCTTCAGTCAGAGAGATCTAGGTGAACAGGTCCACAGTTCACTGAAAGGGGCAACACAGGTGGAGAAGGTAGTCAAGAAGGCATACGGCATGCTTGCTTTCATTGGCCGGGGCATTGAATATAAGAATTGGCAAGTCATGTTGCAGCTGTATAGGACCTAAGTTAGGCCACACTTGGAGAATAGTGTTCAATTCTGGTCGCCACAGTACAAGAATGATGTGGAGATTTTAGAGAGGGTGCAGTAGAGATTTACCAGGTTGTGGCCTGGTATGGAGGGCATTAGCTATGAGGAGAGGCTGAATAAACTTGGTTTGTTCTCACTGGAATGCAGGAGGTTGAGGGGCGACCTGATAGAGGTCAACAAAATTTAGGGGCATGGACAGTGGATAGTCTCAGGGTAGAGGAGTCAATTACGAGGGGCATATGTTTAAGGTACGAGAGGCAAGGTTTAGAGGAGATGTACGAGCCAAGTTTTTTTTTACACAGAGGGTAGTGGGTGCCTGGAACTCTCTGCCGGAGGAGATGGTGGAAGCAGAGACGATAGTGACGTTGAAGGGACATCTTGACAAATACTGAATAGGTTGGGATCAGAGAGATACGGACCCTGGAAGTCCAGAAGATTTTAGTTTAGACAGGCAGCATTGTCGGCACAGGCTTGGAGGGCGGAAGGGCCTGTTCCTGTGCTGTATTTTTTTAAAAAAACATTTTTTTTAAATGGGATAAGGATTACTGCTGATGTGATAAATAAATACCAACAATGACTGGTTGTGCAAAGAGCCCATTTCTGTGTTGTAATTTCTATATGATTCCACATAATTAAACATGGTGATAGGTTTATATTGGTGACCAATAACATTTCTAAATACTGGAGCATGTTTTCATCTGTTCATTGTTAGTGAAATGTTTGCATTTTAAATGGATAAAATTCTAGAGGTTAATTTAGTATCTAACCAAGGTTGTACACTTGTTTGTTCCAGTGATTGGTAATATTTTTATTGCTGAGGCACTAATGCATAGAAGAGTTTAGGTGTTGCTGTTCGAAATGAAAAAATGAAAACTGCTTATTGTCACAAGTACGCTTCAAATGAAGTTACTGTGAAAAGCCCCTAGTCGCCACATTCCGGCGCCTGTTCGGGGAGGCTGGTATGGGAATTGAACTGTGCTGCTGGGCAGCCGTGGTCTGCTTTCAAAGCCAGCTATTTAGCCGTGTGCTAAACCAGCCCCTGTATTCATTGTATTCATTACACTAACTGGAGTTAAGTACTAACCGCTTCTCAACAGTGTTATTGCTTTGTCGCCTTCTGTTGAGAATTTGAAGACCTTGATTTTCTTCTTTATTCAGCTCATCAAACACCTAACTAGGATTTAATGTTCATCATCTTGTGTCTGGTCGCCTTGTCAAGTTTTTCTGCAGTAGAAGAAATATGTGTTGTTAAATGGTTTCCCAGCGTTGCTTGCTGGCTATTGCTTTCAGTGAAGCATTTGAGAGGCTCAGTCACTGAAATTGAGAGACTAACGAACATGTAGGATTTTACAACTTTTTAAACTTAGAAATGCAAAAGACCATTTTCCTGTGACTTTTTAATGAAACCCAAGTGCTCTAAGTCATGCACTGCTGTTTTCTCTAAAAGTTAGCTTTTAACTCATTGCTGATATGTGCAGTAGAATCCCTATCCCAAGGGTCACTTTGCTTTTTAAAGAAGATCGTTTTCAGCTCATGCTGTCACTCTAAAACAAACAGTTACTGTCATAAAACTACTCCAATGCCAGAGGTACCTCTGTTCTATTACTTGTTATTGCTGTTGTTCTATTACTTAATACCAAACTACAAGATAAATGCAATTTTTACTAAATCTCAGATGTGCTCTTTAAATTTCCAACTTCACTATCACCTGCTTTCTCTTTGTTTGCATTCTCTCATTTAAAAAGAGTAACTTTCAAAAATGTGGCATTAATTTGCTTTAAATCTTCATTTCTAGCCACTTTTATCCAGTTAAAGCCAAAATAATGATGCATGACAATAACATATGGAACAGACCAAATCTGATGCAATTTTATACATAAAAACAGGTCCGGAAAAAGCTGTCTAACTGATAATGCATGTAACAATAGCAAGCCAGAATAAAGTTGTCTAACTGACCACTTGCGTAACATTTCCGGCACAATGAGAATTACTGCATAGGGCAGAACATGGTAGAAAAGCAGGGAGTTTGAATATTGTGAGCAATGTTTCATGAATACTTACCATATTTGTACCAAATTCTTTCACTCCTATTCCTATTTTGCAGAGTTGTTTTCTCTCTCTAGTATTAGTTATTAAACCCTTTCAAATAAACATTTTTGCATCTCCATTAAAATGACAGGAGATGGTAATTGTACAAGCATTCTATAACTTCACTCACAGAAGCCTCTATTTGTCTCTTTATTTAGTACGTCCAATCTGGACTATATTCCTCAAGATACATTGCTGAAAGTTGATTAGTCATTATAGTTCAGAAATACTCTTCAGATTAACTTTTTTGAGTGATTGGTTTCGCTTTCATCTTCGGTTACTAATTGTACAGCCCATTGTTTTGACACTGGAAAATATTCTTTTGATATAAATAACAGTATGTTAAACTGGAAACTGCTACTTATAGCCGCAATAATCTGGACAGTTTAACATAGTACTTCAGAGGTTTATAGATCATCTTTTAATGAACCAAATTTATGCTAAACTTTGATTTGTGCCCACATACCACAACGATTTTACAAAGTTCCTCTGCTGTTAGGACCAACCACATGCTTTGTGAACAGCACGTTTCCTTTCAAGTTGTTCTCTGGGATAAAATCAATGTTTGTTTCATGAGAGTGGTGTGGATATAATTCAAAAAATCAATAGATTGAAAAATGACTTTACATCGGGGATATTTTTGGGATTCAAGGTATTCTGTTTACCGGAGGATTTCTTTCGGTATTAGTTATATGGAAGAAATTATTGAAGGTACTACTGTGACTGACGTTTAATCCCCCCCCCCCCCCCACACACAAACTTATTTTCCCTTGCTGTTCCCGAAGGAATTTTTTGTTTTTCCCTGCCTTGGTATTCACCTCCATGAGCTTTTGGTGGTGTTTTCGTTGTGAACCAGACAATGTGTATCAGCCAAATATTTGACCCTGGCCTGCTTATGATCCACACATGCAGATCCAGCAGGGATCACTGGAACTGTAGGGGAATCCTGGCTGATTTTTCACCTCCCTAATTCGTGGTAGCATTTCTGTCATCCCTTTTTTAGTTGAGATGAATTAAGTTGGCACCTTCCTGGTCTGAATAAAATTTTTAAAAAAGCAAAGACTGAAAGTTTTGGAAAGATGTAGCAAGTTAGTCAGCATCTACAAGAGAACAAGCCTTCTTGGCCTGCTGTACATTAAGTAAACTTGTTGAGCCGTAGGTAAAGCTTAACTGCAATTCTTTTTTTAAAAATAAATTTAAGAGTACCCAATTATTTTTTTTCCCAATTAAGGGGCAATTTAGCATGGCCAATCCACCTAACCTGCATATCTTTGGGTTGTGGGGGTGAAACCCACGCAGACAGGAGAATGGGAAAACTCCACAGGGACAGTGATCCAGGGCCGGGACTCAAACCCAGGTCCTCGGCGCTGTTGGCAGCAGTGCTAACCACTATGCCACAATGGGGCTGGTTTAGCACACTGCTTTTAAAGCAGACCAAGGCAGGACAGCAGCACGGTTCAATTCCCGTACCAACCTCCCCGAAGAAGTGCCGGAATGTGGCGACTAGGGGCTTTTCACAGTAACTTCATTGAAGCCTACTCGTGACAATAAGCGGTTTTCATTTCATTTCACGTGGTGCTCTTCACTGCAATTCTTAATATGAATTTGATATAGTTTTTTTAAGGTCTTTGATATAACAGCATTTCTTTTATTGCCACTATTTAGCACAGGGCTAAATGGCTGGCTTTGAAGGCAGGCCAGCAGCACGGTTCAATTCCCGTAACAGCCTCCCCGAACAGGCGCCGGAATGTGGCGACTAGGGGCTTTTCACAGTAACTTCATTTGAAGCCTACTTGTGACAATAAGCGATTTTCATTTCATTTCATTTTACTGTCTGCATTGAGAAAATTCATATGATCAGCACAGCTGATGTAAATCGCAAATCCACTCAATGAGCGGCACAGTAACACAGTAATTAGCATTGTTGCTTCACAGCGCCAGGGTCCCAGGTTCGATTCCCGATTGGTCACTGTCTGTGTAGAGTCTGCATGTTCTCCCTGTGTTTGCGGGGGGTTTCCTCCGGGTGCTCCGGTTTCCTCCCACAAGTCCCGAAAGACGTGCTATTGGGTAATTTGGACATTCTGAATTCTCCCTCTGTATACCCGGAACAGGCGCCGTAATGTGGCACCTAGGGGCATTTCACAGTAACTTCATTACAGTGTTAATATAAGCGTACTTGTGACAATAAAGATTATTATTAAACATATAGTGCTGTGTATAAGAACAATACACAACGAGATAGATCCAATTCTTCAACGTTAAGTATCACATCCAACTGTGGCGGTTGCTAAATGCGCAGGCTATTCTTACAAATAATGCACTGATTATTCAGTGACCTTAATTCTGGTTGCCTGTTTTCATTAAGGAAACTGTAATTGGCCATATATTGGATTTGAATCTTCCAAATAGATGCCTCGGTCATCTGAGATTAATTGATGTAATTAAAGATTGCATTAAAAATTAAAGATCATTAATGCGCACACAGTGTATCTGGGGTTTTAATAGAAATATGAATAATAGCTGCTGCTACTGGGGGGGCATGGTAGCACAGTAGTTAGCATAGTTGCTTCCCAGCTTCAGGGTGCCAGGTTCGATTCCCAGCTTTGGTCACTGTCTGTGTGGAGTCTGCACGTTCTCCTCGTGTCTGCGTGGTTTTCCGCCAGGTACTCTGGTTTCCTCCCACAGTGCAAAGATTTGCAGGTTAGGTAGCTTGGCCATATTAAATCGTCCTTCGTGTCCAAAAAGGGTGGGAGGCTGGGTTATGCGGATAGGGTGGAGGTGTGGGCTTAGGAGGGTGCTCTTTCAAAGGGCCGGTGCAGACTCGATGGGCCGAATGGCCTCCTTCTGCGCTGTAAGTTCTATGATTAACATATTTGGCCATGAAAATAAATGTATGTGTGATGTGTTGTTAAATGTCTCATTTATGATTAATTACTGGATGTTTAGAAAACATTTTTTCCTTCAAGCTATTTCTGCTTCTACCTCTACCCCATGTGTATGTCCTAATCACTATTTGGCTCTGATTTTTTTATACACATTAGGAGTACCCAATTATTTTTTCCAATTAAGGGGCAATTTAGCATGGCCAAGCCACCTACCCTGCACATCTTTTTGGGTTGTAGGGGTGGGACCCACGCAGACACAGGAAGAAGGTTGAAAGTCCACACCGACAATGACCTGGGTCCTCGGCGACGTGAATTTGTCTCTGTGTTAAAAGTGATTTGATTTTTACTAATTTCCATTTCCTGATTGGCTTCTTGTGACACGTCATTGTTATTTGCTGCTTAGACAGCCTGATGATATCACTGCATCTCCCTGCTTGGAATCCCTATAGAAGAATTCTAAAGAGAGGTAAAGTTATAGCCATCGAGATCGCTAGATCTCTCACCGAGGCTTTGTTTGAGGTCAGCAGTGTGCCCTTGCTTTGCTGCTGCCTGCAAAATCCAGGCCATTACCTCGAGTATTCAAAACTTGAAATGAAACCAGATCCATAGAAAGCTGAAAGATAATGGGCAACATCTTCTGGCTGTTCATGTTCCGATCCTGCCAATGGCTCACCCCCACCACGGGTTTCCCGGTGGCATGGCATGGATTCAGTGAGAAATTCCATTGACAGCGGCAGGGCCAGAAGATCCGCCACCAAGAGGAGGCCAGAGAATCTCGGCCAATACATGTCTGCTTTTTACCATGTATTAGTAATATATTTGTTTTTTAAAGCTTCTTTTTGTATTCCTGAGACAAGTGTATTCAGTATTATGATTTCATTTTTTTGATGTTTAATGCCTGCAGTTTGGTAAAACCCTGAATGGACCTTAATGTGTTAATATTTCATAATCACAATGATTTGCTTGGATGTTGTCAAATACTTCATGAGTAGGTTTTTGTTTTTATTTTCTTGTGCAAGGCTTTGGCAGCTCATCTACATCTGGATTTAACTTCAATAATCCTGGGATCACAGCATCTGCTGGGCTGACCTTTGGTGTGTCCAATCCTTCAACATCAGGCTTTGCCAATAATCTAGGGGGACAGCTTCTGCAACTGAAGAAACCTCCAGCTGGAAACAAGCGAGGCAAAAGATAGGGAACTGTCAATGTGGGAAGGGGGATATATTTTCTTAAATTAGGCATGGCTGTGGTTCTATGTCCTAAATATTTTTTTTAATAGCTGTAGATACAAAATTACCAACAAATAGAACGTTTATATTTCAGCAGGTGAGCTTTAATCAGAAATTCCTCAGTTTCCAAAAGGATTCTGAAAGCGATCAGTTTTAAAAATTGAAGATTATATTTTTGAACGTAAAGCAAGGTGGATTGTGTACCTGGATAATTTCGTAAACACAAAGCATAAATGCAAAGTGTATCTGTTTTCTACTTCAGGAATTGGTTTCAAATTTATCTAAGAACAGCTGCTATGTAAGTGAGTTTGAACCATGGGTGCTGCAGATGTCTGCATAACTGCAAAACTCATTTGTGTAAAGTCAATGATGTACATGTTTTAATATGGAAATTCACAACTATCATAGCCTTTAAACATTGCACTTTTTATACAATAGGTACTGCCCAATATTTGTCTTTGAAGTTTAAAAAAAATAGAATGTCATACTTTTGATGATGAGTAGTCAAGGTACTTTGGGTGAAAGCTTTAGTAGTGGTGACTTTCCTTCAACACACAGTTAATGTCTATTTTTGTAAGATTAGAGGATACAGTTGTTGAATGCTTTTGCTAGCGAGCTGGGGAAGTTGAGATTTGTCGAATTGGAGGAGGTTGTTAGGGAATGTCACAGTCCTGAATTTCATTATGTATGTTTGCATGAGGACATGCATTGTGCAGACTTGACCTATGATTCATCTTTCAGTGACTTTTGAAAGCCAAATCTTTTGAAAATTGTTTTCTTTGTGATTTCACATTATTTATATATTTTGTTTCAAAACTGTGTAGTGAAGTAGTCACTGATATGACAATGTCTGAAAATTGTTGTAAGTTTTGGCTTCGAAGAAAACTGACTTGTATTTGGGGGGAAAATGATAATTTGGTTAAAATAAAACATCTTTCACAAGTATTGTCTTGCTGTATTTTTTGCTTTAGGCCTGCCACTAAATCTAGGGATAATGATACAACCGATTCTGCAAAATTAATCTTGGATCAGTTTGAAATCAAAGTAATATCCCTTTCTTAATACGTTTTCATTGGGTTACCACAGTAGCATAACTCAATGCAGACAAACCATAGAACCCTGACCGTGCAGAAGTAGGCCATTCGGCCCATCAAGTCTGCACTGACCCTCTGAAAGAGCACTCTACCTAGGTCCACACCCATGCCCTATCCCCGTAACCTAACTTACACAACATTGGGCACTAAGAGGCGATTTAGAATGGCCAATCCACCTCGCCTGCACATCTTTGGACTGTGGGAGGAAACTGGAGCACCCAGAGGAAACCCATACAGACACTGGAAGAACATACAAATTCCACGCACAGTCACCCAAGGCCAGCCCAAGTCCCTGGCTCTGTTAGGGAACAGTGCTAACTACCGTGCCTCCCACTCTCGCTAACACTTTTGCATTTGGCTTAATGTTAGTGACCAATTGTTTGGATTTTAAATTCTTTTAAAAAAAATATTTCTATTGATCTTTTAGAATTTTGTACTGAAACATACATAAACTACAAAATTACAAACAACAGTAAATCGCTAACAGTGACCAATTCCTTAAAATACAATATGAACAGTTGCCATCTACAGTGGAACCCTTCAATTGATCCCTTCATGGTATATTTGACCTTCTCAAGATACAAGAACTCCATTAAGTCACCTAACCACGCTGAGGCAGTAGGTGGAGGGGCCACATCCGGAGTGAGGCACAGCCATATTGAGCTTTAAACTTCGGAATTTGGAACAGTGGGAATTCTGTGCAGAGCTGAGCGGGAAGAGGTACTCTTTGCTTTTTCTCCTTGCTTCGTAACTTTCAAATCTTCAGAATGTTCTTGCCCTGCTGCAGCTGGGGCTACAAGGGAGAGCGCTGATTGGTAAGTAGTGGGAAAGATTGGTAAGTCCTTACAACTTTTATCACTTGGAGTTGAAAATACATTTTGGGATTTATAATCTGTAAGGGCTATAATTTGTGGAAAGAAGGGCCATAGAGAATTGGATTTAATCTGATATCATGCATCTTCCAAAGGTTTAATTGAAAGGGGTAAGTCATGGCAGGAGAGCTCAAAGCCTTGGTTTGTTCCTCTTGCTCAATGTGGGAAGCCAGGAACATTTCCAGTGCCTGGGACCAGTATGTGTGCAGAAAGTGTCACCAGCTACAGCGCCTGGAAGCCCAGGTTTTGGAGCTGGAGCAGCAGCTGGGGACACTGTGAAGCATCCGCGAGGTGGAAAGTGTTGTAAATATAGAGAGGTGGTCACACCACGAGCTCAAACTCCACAGGAAGGGAATGGGTGACCATCAGGCAGAGCAAGAGAGCTAGGCAGGCAGTGCAAGAATCTCTTGTGGCCATTTCCCTGCAAAAATGATGTACTGCTTTGGATAATGTTGAGGGGAATGACCTCTCTAGGGAAAGCAGCAAACACCAAATTTGTTGCACCATGGTTGGTTCTGCTGCAGAGGGGCGGTGTAAATGTGGGAATGTAATAGTTATAGGAGATTCAATTGTAAGTGGAATAGATAAGGAGTTGGGAAGGAAGTTGAGAAGTCGGACCTTAGTGTGATCTCAGGATTGCTACCAGTGCCACGTGCTAGTCAGAGTAGAAATAGCAGGATATATTGGATGAATACGTGACTGAAGGGATGGTGCAAGTGGGAGGGTTTCAGATTCCTGGGGTATTGGTACTGGTTCTGGGGAGGTGAGACCAGTACAAATTGGACCGGTTATACCTGGACAGGACAAGGACTGATGGCTTTGGGGGTCTGATGGCTTGGGAGGAATATTTGCTAGAGTGGTGGGGAGGGTTTAAACTAAAATGGCAGGGGGATGGGAACTTATGCAGGGAATCAGAGGAGGAGGAAACTAAGACTAAAACAAAAGACAGACAGTGGAATGAGAAAAGTGATGGGCAGAGAAACCAAGGGCCAGATTCAAACGGCCACGGTGAAAAATATTGGGAGCCAGGCAAGTAATGTTAAAACAAACCAGCTTAAAGGCTTTGTGCCTTAACCTGCGGAGCGGAGCATTTGCAATAAAGTGGGTGAACTAATCATGCACATTGATGTATACGGGTATGACTTCATTGGGATTACGGAGGCATGGCTGCAGGGTTGGAAACTGGATGTTCCGTATTTAGGAAGGACAGACAAAAAGGAAAAGGCGGTGGAGTGGTAATGCTTGTTAAAACGGAAATTAATGCAATAGTGAGGAAGGATATTAGCTCTGATAATGTGACATCTGTATGGGTGGAGCTTAGAAATACCAAGGGACAAAAAACATTAGTGGGTGTTGTATATAGACCCCAAACTGCTGTAATGATGTTGGGAATGGCATTAAACAGGGAATTAGAGACGCATGCAATAGAGGAATATCTGTAATTATGCGCAATTTTAATTTGCATCTAGATTGGGCAAATCAAAAAATTAGCCATAGTGGAAGAATTCCTGGAGTGTATACGAGATTGTTTTCTGGACCAATATGTTCAACCAACCAGAGAACAGTCCAACCTAGACAGGGTACTGTGTAATGAGAACGGAATCCTTGGCAATCTAGTTATGCAAGACCCCTTGGGGATGAGCAACCAAAATAGAATAGAATCCCGAAGGAGATTGTTTGGCCCATCTGCGCCAATCCTGTGAAAGAACAACCTACCTAGGCCCAATTCCCCACCCTATACCCGTAACCCCAACCAACCTTTTGGACAGGGCAGCACGGTGGTGCAGTGGGTTAGCACTGCAGTCTCACGGTGCCGAGGTCCCAGGTTCGATCCCGGCTCTGGATCACAGTCCTTGTGGAGTTTGCACATTCTCCCCGTGTTTGCGTGGGTTTCGCCCCCACAACCCAAAGATGTGCAAGGTAGGTGTATTGAACACGCTAAATTGCCCCTTAATTGGAAAAAATGAATTGGATACTCTAAATTTATATATTTCTTTTAAAAACTAACCGTTGGACACTAAAAGGCAATTTAACATGGCCAATCCGCCTGACTTGGACATCTTTGGACTTGGGAGGATACCGGATCATCTGGAGGAAACCCACACAGACACTAGAACAATGTGCATGCTCCATACAAACAATCACCCGAGATCGGAATCTAACCTAGGCCCCTGGTGCTGAGACAGCAGTACCTACCACTGCCACCCACAAATATGATAGAATTTTTCATCAAAATGGAGAGTGAATTAGTTGATTCTGAGACTAGAGTCCTGAATCGCAAGGAAGCAATGCTAGATTGGGAAACATTACTTAAAGGGATGGCAGGGGATAGGCAAGGCAAACATTCAAGGAGCGCATGGGGGAGCTGCAACAATTGTTTATTCCTGTTTGGCATAAAAGTAAAATGAGAAAGTTTGCCAATTCGTGGCTTACCAGGGAAATTAGAGATGGTATTCGATCCAAGGAAAAAGCATACAAATTTCCCAAAAAAAAAAACACGTCTGAGTGGGAACAGTTTAGAATTCAGCAATGGAGGATCAAGGGATTTATTAAGAAGGGGAAAATAGAGTACGAGATTAAGCCTGCAGGGAACATAAAAGCTGACTGTAAAAGTTTCTATAGGTACATGAAGAGAAACAACAAATGTATGCCCCTTGCAGTCAGACACAGGGGAATGTATAATGGGGAGCAAGGGAATGGCTGAGCAACTAAACACACACTTTGGTTCTGTCTTCATAAATGAAGACACAAATCAGATACCAGAAATGTTGGGAAACGCAGGGTTTAGTGCAAGGGAGAAATTGAAGGAGATCAATATTAGCAGAGAAATGATGTTGGGAAAATTGATGGGATTGAAGGCTGATAAATCCCCAGGGCCTGATAGTCTGCATCCCAGAGTACTTAAGGAAATGCCTCTAGAAATAGTGAATGCTTTATTTGATGGTCATCTTTCAGGATTCTGGAATCTTCCTGCAGATTGGAGGGTAGCTAATATAACTCCATTATTCAAAAAACAGGTAGAGAGAAAAAAGGGAATTGTAGACCAGTAAGCCTGATGTCGGTAGTGAGGAAAATTCTAGGATACATTATCAAAGATTTTATAACAGCACTTAGAAATCTGTGGTAAGATTGGACATGGATTTATAAAGGGGCAATCATGCTTGACAAATCTATTGGAATTCTTCAAGGATGTAATTGTAGAGTTGACGAGGGGGAGCCAGTGGATGTGATATATTTGGACTTTTAGAGGGCTTTTGACAAATTCCTGCATAAGAGATTTTGTGTAAAATGAAAGCACATGGGATCAGGGGTAGTGTATTTAGATGGTTAGAAAGCTAGTTGGCAGGCAGGAAACAAGAGTAGGAAATAATGGGTCTTTTTCAAATTGGCAGGCAGTGGCTAGATGGGTACCGATGGGATCAGTGCTAGGACCCCAGCTTTCACAATATATATTAATGATTCGGATGGGGGAACAAAATGTAATATCTCCAAATTTGCAGATGACACCAAGTTGGGTGGGAGAGTAAGCTGTGAGGAGGGTGCAGAGATGCTTCAGTGTGATTTGGACAAGTTGAGTGAGTGGGCAAATGAATGGCAGATGCAGTATAATTTGGAGACATGCAACATTATCCACTTTGGCAAAAACGAAAAGGCAGACTATTATCTGAATAGTCATAAATTATGTGCCACGAGACCTGGGTGTCCTTGTACTGAAGGTAAGCATGCAGGTACAGCAGGCATTAAAAGGAAATGGTATGCTGGCCTTCATTGTGAGAGGATTTGAGTACAGGAGCAGTGATGTCTTGCTGCAATTATACTGAGCCTTGGTGAGGCCACACCTGGAATATTGTGTTCAGTTTTGGTCTCCATATCTGAGGAAGGCTGTTCTTAGTATGGAGGGAGTGCAGCGAAGGTTTACCACACTGATTCCTGGTATGACAGGATGAATCGGTTAGGATTATTTTCGTTGATGGTGGCACAGTGGTTAGTACTGCTGCCTCACGGCACCGAGGACCCGGGTTTGATCCCGGCCCCAGCTCACTGTCCGTTTGGAGTCTGCGCATTCTCCCTGTGTCTGCGTGGGTCTCTCCCTCACAACCCAAAGATGTGCAGGGTAGGTGGATTGGCCACGCTAAATTGCCCCTTAATTGGGAAAAAAAGAATTGAGCACTTTAAAATTAAAACAAAGGATTGTATTTGCTGGAGTTAAGACGTTTGAGGGGTGGATCTTCACAGCATTGTAGTTGTCAAAGAAAAACAGTGGGATCATGCACCTAAGATACTTTATATTAAAAAAATATTTAAGAGCACCCAATTCATTTTTTCCAATTAATGGGCAATTTAGCGTGGTCAGTCCACCTCGCCTGCACCTAACCTTTGGGTTGTGGGGGTGAAACCCATGCAAACACTTGGTTGTGGGGGTGAAACCCATGCAAACACAGGGAGGACCTAAGAAACTTAAGCAAGCTCCTGGAGAAGAAACAAGATGGTCAGATTACTCATTGTGAACCTCCAAGCAGTTTGGGCTGAGGTTTGGCTGGAAGCTAAGGTCTAAATTGTCAGTTCTGCATATCATGGAGGACCATGGGAATTTTCCATAGCGCCAGATGGTAGGCATATGTGATCAATACAAGGAGCTTTTCTGTGATATAACCTTGAGTCCCCAGGATTTATATGAATGTATATCTACTCACTTGTACATCACCGTTTCCATATATAGATGATTGGTTTGCAATATATTTTCAAGAAAACATGAGTGCTGTTCACTAGACAAATAGATTTTATTTGGTTTGAAACCTTCCAACACATCATGCATGATTCTAGGACCAGGAACATTTGCTGGACATTTAAAAATAAATATCTTTGGCTGGGCCACAAAGTCACATTTACTGTCTGCATCGGAATGTTTGGGTTCATAAATGCAGCATTTCTTCGGTCTTCAGGTGAACCTACACAAGAGTCAAGCCCCAGGACTCCACCAAAGTTGTTGTTGCTTTTCCTTCAATTTTCACTTCCTCTAGGAAAGCAGTGTACCAACTCCGCCAGACAGGGGGGACCTTCTACGAACAGGGAGACAAGGCTGGCCGCCTATTGGCTCACCAGCTGAGAAAGCAGGCAGCCACAAGGGAAATAGCGCAGGTAAAGGATAGCAGAGGCAGACTGGTAACCTGTGCGACATTTTGAAAAAATGTTTTGCTTCCAAGTAAGTAAAAATATCTAACATCTTTTTGGCACTTCACCACAGCAGCAAACTCAGGCTTTCATTTCCCCCCTCCATATTCCACTTGTTTTAATAACTGGAGAAACAAATGCAATGTTTATATATTAATGTAGAAAGTCCTGTATTTTGAATCGTAGCATTAATAGCATTGCCACTTAGTGTAGATTGGGTATCATCTAGAATCGTAGAATTTGCAGTGCAGAAGGTTGCAATTCAGCACATCTAGTCTGCACTGGCCCTTGGAAAAAACATCCTACTTAAGCCCACGCCTCCACCCTATCCCTGTAACCCAGTAATGCCACCTAACCTTTTGGACACTAAGGGGCAAATTAGCATAGCCAATCCACCTACCCTTTGGACTGTGGGAGGAAATGAACACCCAGATGAAACCCACGCAGATATGGGGAGAAAGTGCAAACTCTACACAGTCACCCAAGGCCGGAATTGAACCGGGGTCGCTGGAACTGTGAGGTAGCAATGCTAACCGCTGTTACACCACAGTAATCCAAGGTATGTATCAGCCTTAACTTGGTGCCGGCACTCTTGCTGCTAAATAATAATTTTGGATTCAAACTTCGCCCCTAGATTTGTGTATGTGTAATACAGGCTGGCACTTCAGTGCTGTCCTGAGGGAGCTTTGCATTATCAAGTGGGACTGTGTTTTGGATAGGATATAGATGGTTAGAATTTACAGTGCAGAAGGAGGCCATTTGGCCCAACTAGTCTGCATCGGCCCTTGGAAAGAGCACCCTACTGAAGCCCACACTTCCAGCCTATCCCCATAACCCAGCAACCCCACCTAAACTTTTGGACACTAAGGGGCAATTTAGCATGGCCAATCCACCTAACCTGCATATCTTTGGACTGTGGGAGGAAAACGGAGATCCTAGAGGAAACCCACGCAGACACGGGGAGAAAGTACGAACTCCACACAGTCACCCGAGGCCGGAATTGAACCAGGGACTCTGGACCCAGTGCTAACCACTGTGCCACCTTGTCGCCCAAATTGGATGTTATACCAAAACGCTTTACCTGTTCCTGTAGGTTTAAAGGTCTCATTGTATTAATCTAAAAGCAAGAGAATTCTCCTG
The DNA here is from genome assembly GCF_902713615.1 of Scyliorhinus canicula. Taxonomy (NCBI): domain Eukaryota; kingdom Metazoa; phylum Chordata; class Chondrichthyes; order Carcharhiniformes; family Scyliorhinidae; genus Scyliorhinus; species Scyliorhinus canicula. Next base: position 50,328,216 of record NC_052159.1, on the reverse strand, counting down.
GTGTCTGGCCAAGATTTATTTCTCAAACAACATTATGAAAATCCAATTAGCTGCTTATTCATCTAATTACTGTCTGCGAGCCCGTGTGTGCACAGAATAAGAAGCGATTCACTGGCTGTAAAGTACTTATAGTGTCTTTCATGCCCTTAGAATGACTAAAGTTCAAATTCTTCCTTTCAATTACTTAAATAATTGCATGATAAGATTTCGCCACCTTGTATTTCTTTGGAAATTACTTCCGATATGAATTTATCAAGTGATTTCATTGAGCGCTATGAGCCATGGAGATTGGCTCTGAGAGGGCTGGTTCTGATATCCCAGAAAACAGAATTCTCAATATTTTTGTAAAGTAGTTCACAATTTGTTTTCAAAATGATGTTGAATTCGTACAAGCCATCACTTTCATGTAATATGAGTTATTTGTTACAATTATGAGGTTTCTAAGATTATGATGTTTTGGGATTGTGACTCAGGTAAAATTGACCTGACTGTTCTGAAGTCTGTGTGAGGGCAAGCCTAGGTGGCTTTATTGTTGGAGATTCAAGGGGGTGCAGATTGGTTTACTTGGAGGAAGGTGCCAGGTGTTTACATAGAACATAGAATGTAGAAAGAGGCCATCCGACCCATCAAGTCTGCACCAACCCACTTAAGCCCTCACTTCCACCCTATCCCCCTAACCCAATAACCCCTCCTAACCCTTATGGACACTAAGGGAAATTTTTCATGGCCAATCCACCTAACCTGCACATCTTTGGACTGTGGGAGGAAACAGGAGCACCCGGAGAAAACCCCCGCAGACACCGGGACAACGTGCAGACTCCGCACAGACAGTGACCCAAGCCGGGAATAGAACCTGGAACCCTGGCGCTGTGAAGCCACAGTGCTAACCACTATGCTACTGTGCTGCCAACAACTTGTAACAGTTTACACTTGCAAACAATGGCAGCAGCCTTTGTATTAACATTGCATGGGTGGCATGTGGTGCAGTGGATAGCACTTATACTGCGGCGCTGAGAACCCGGGTTCGAATCCCGGCCCTGGGTCACTGTCCGTGTGGAGTTTGCATATTCTCCCCATGTTTGTGTGGGTTTCACCCCCACAACCCAAAGATGTGCGGGTTAGGTGGATTGGCCACACTAAATTGCCCCTTAATTGGAAAAAAATAATTGGGTACTCTAAATATAAAAAATGAAAGAAAAACATTACACAGACTGAGTCTCAAGTCCCAGAAAAATGTTGTGAATATCTAGTTGTAAGCAGTTGCACTTTAAACTGTCCATTTATGGCCAAGATAAAAGAGAGTTGGAAGATAGCTAATCAGCATTTTTACCTGGATACAAGGCCCATGTTACTCATGTTGCCACGGTAATGGGCTTCAGAGGGATATGGGTTTCTAAGATGAGGTTAAAAACTCGGACAAGATTAATCTGGGAGAAGGGGAGAGCAGCTCTATAAGATGCAGTTCAACATTCGGGTGGGAGTTCATACTTGGATTGAAAAGACCAGATTCATGAGGGCTGGAAGATTGTCTGGCTTGCGTGAGAGGAAGACTCTCTCAAGGAGGAGGAGGGTTGGGGGGGGGGAAAGAACCTCCATTGTGAGAAACAGTTTTCAGGCTGAGAAAGGAAAATAACAAGTGAACCCTCACAAACTATAAATCACCGTGGAATAGTTCTGGGAGAATTGGATGTCTACTACAGTGTGAAGTATGGGCGGGATTCTCCGACCCCCCCGCCGGGTCGGAGTGAATCTCGCCTTCTCCGGCCCCCAAAAATCCCCCCGACGTGAATCGCGTGGGCTGCCTCGGAGAATGGCGAGGACCGGTGCAACGCAATGGGCCCCGGGGCTGCCCGAATTCTCCGGCCTGCGATGGGGCAAGCGGCTGCCCATTTTAGGCCCCTCCTGCCGGCGTAAATTAAGGTAGGTACTTACCGGCGGGACCCGGCTCCGAGGGTGGCCTCCGGGGTCCTCTGGGGGGCGCGGGGGGCATCTGGCCCCGGGGGGTGCCCCATGGCGGCCTGGCCCACGATCGGAGCCCACCGATCCAAGGTCGGGCCTGTGCCGTGGAGGCACTCTATTCCTCCGCGTCGGCTGCTGTGGACATCTGCGATGGCCGACCCGGAGATGAACCCCCCTGCGCATGCGCTGGGATGACACCAGCACACGCTGGCGCTCCCGTGCATGCGCCAACTCGCGTCGTCCGGCAGAGGCCCTTTGCCGCCGGTTGGCGTGGTGCAAACCAGTCCACTGCCGGCCTAGCCCCTGAAGGTGCAGAGGATTCCGCACCTTCGGGGCGGCCTGACGCCGGAGTGGTTCACGCCACTCCTTCGCGCCGGAGTTGCCCGCCCCGCCAGTTTGCGGAGAATCCCAGCCTATATCTCTGGTATGTTTTCAGTTATGCTAAAAGGACAGGAGAGAATATTCTGTTTAGCTCAGCTTCTGAATTATCAGACACTGGCGAGATGAGATCGGATTCCCAACCCAACATCATCATGCCATATTTTATGCAAGTATGGTGGGCGAGCCTACCCGATTTGCACCTGTAGAATCCAACCCAGAGTTTCTTCTAACTTAATTGAGAGCACATATAAAATACACCTTTTGTATTTTTGCATGCATCAAATATAGCTGAAAAACAAACTTTTATGTTTGCAGTAAACTATGGGGCCATAGCCACTCTTCCATATAGTTACGCCAACAAAGTGAGCTTCCAATAAATCTTGGCCCGAGACTTCAGCATGTCATTTTAGCTGTCGCCTAGTGCCTTTTATGTTATTTAAGGAGCAGTGCACTGCCTGAGGACTTCATGTACAATGCCAACCAAGGTTTTGCTTGCACTCGGATGAATGTAAATGAGCCCTATTTTAAGGAGAGAAGGAATTGTCCAGATTACATGATTGACTGCAAAATTGTTTGGCAGTAAAAACGTTTTCAATTAGTTAATACTTGCATTTATATAGCGATGCTAAAATGCAATCCACACATTTAAAATGATAGAATCATTGAACTTTACAATACTGAAGAAGGCCTTTTGATTCATCATTGCTCTCTGAAAGAGATTGGTCCTCTTAATGGAGGTGTAGTTAACCACCTGTGAGAGATTAAACATTAAATAATAATCTTTATTGTCACAAGTAAGCTTACATTGACACTGCAATGACGTTACTGTGAAAATCCCCTAGTCACTACATTCCGGCGCCTTTCCGGGTACACAGAGGGAGAATTCAGAATGCCCAAATTACCTAACACACATTTTTTGGGACTTGTGGGAGGAAACCCACACAGACACTAGGAGAAGGTGCAGACTGTGCACACACAGTGACCCAAGTCGGGAACCGAACCTGGGACCCTGGTGCTATAAAGCAACAGTGCTAACCACTGTGCTATCCTTTCTTTGTATCTTCTAAGCTCTTCTATTTAAACTATCTAGCATTGATCATTCTTCCGCCTCTTTCTGGGCTGTTATTTAAGCAAACATGCTGGCACCAACAATAAACCAGTTAAATATCTTTTGGTGATATTGATTGAGGGAGTAATATTGGTAGAGCACTGGAAGAATGCTGCTTTCGGCTTCAATTAGTTTTTTAAAAAGACTCATTCTAATGCCTTTCACAACCTCATGGTGTCCCTCTGCGCTTTACAGTCATTGAAGTGTTGTTGTTGCCTTAATAAAGGAACCACAGCAGCTTAATTGCATGTAGGAAGTTCTAGGACATGGCAGCAAGATACTGATCAGATTACCTGATTTTTATGATGTTGATTTGAGCGATAATTGTTGGGTAGATATTGGGCAGTAACCTCTTGGTCCCCAGTGTGGAATTTGGGGGGGGTGGGGGGGGGGGGGGGGGGGGGGGGGGGTGTCCCCAAGATAAGCTAGGGAATCTCTCTCTAAAGTTCCCAGGCAAATGTTTATGCGACAATTTACCAGAAGTGCCCCTTCCCCATGACAATTGCACTGCACTAGGAACCATTCGCCAAAGCAATTTAAATTGCTAAGTGGGTTTCCTCCGGGTGTTCCGGTTTCCTCCCACAGTCCAAAGATGTGTGGATTGGCGATGCTAAATTGCCCTTAGTGTCCTTAAAAGTAAGGTTAGGGGGGGTTGTTGGGTTACGGGTATAGGGTGGATACATGAGGTTGAGTAGGGTGATCATTGCTCGGCACAACATCGAGGGCCGTAGGGCCTGTTCTGTGCTGTACTGTTCTATGTTCTATGCTACACTCATAGTTATTTTGAAAGAGTTAGTGTCAATAAAAGCATTTCTAACTTCATCATAACTATTTTAAATATACTAAGTCGCGCACGGGACCTCACCCCTCCCTGACGTCCGACTCTGATTCACCCACACACCATCCACATGGACACCTTACTTTCTCCCAGCCTATCGTTTTCAATGGGATATTTTGAATTCGCCTGCTTTACAGCAGCTTGTGCCATTCAAAAGGAGGTGAGTCCTCCGTCGTTCCACTTCTTTTCCACTTTGACATTGGAGGAGGAGACGTTTCCTCTTGGATATTCTCCCACTAGAGGAAACATCCTTGAAACATACAAATCCTAAGGTATGACGATGTGGAAGCAGGGACGATAGTGACATTTAAGGGGCATCTTGACCAATACATGAATAGGGTGGGAAAAGAGGGATACGGACCCAGGAAGTGTAGAAGATTTTAGTTCAGACGGGCAGTATGGTCAGCACAGGCTTGGAGGGCCGAAGGACCTGTTCCTCTGCTGTACTTTTCTTTGTTTTTTGGAAATCGTTTGGCTCATCTTTATCAACATTACCCATACAAATAATGGTTTGCACGGTTCAATTCCCGTACCAGCCTCCCTGAACAGGCGTTGGAAAGTGGTGACTAGGGGCTTTTCACAGTGACTTCAGTTGAAGCCTACTTGTGACAATAAGCGATTTTCATTTCATTTTATTTTCACCATGTGTTACTTTGAATCAGAAACCTCAATCTAAAACCAAAAATGTAATTGTTTTTCAAAGCTTTTTTTCTCCATCCTCATGACAACCAGTAAGAGTCCTTTGAGCAACCTTACCCTGCTGCACATAAATTGGAAGGTAATAGTTTCAGTGTAAAGTATTCAAATTTAAGGATACCACTGACTAAATCGAACTGGGAGTAGCGAGCTCATCGTTTTTTTCCATCTGTTTATGGAAGCCTCGCATTTTTCTGCAATGTGGAATCTTTTTTTATATAATGTATATATTTGTGGCGGCACAGTGGTTAGCACTGCTGCCTCACGGCGCCAAGGACCAAGATTCAATTCCGGCCCCAAATCATTGTCCGTGTGGAGTTTGCACATTCTCCCTGTGTCTGCATGGGTTTCAACCCCACAAACCCAAAATTGAAAGGGTAGGTGGAATGGCCAAGCTAAATTGCCCCTTAATTGGAACAAAAAGGAATTGGGTACTTTAAAAAAATTTTAAAAGCCCTTTTGGGGCCGCCATTTTTTGCTTGTTCAGGAATCTCGTTTTTGGATCTTCCATTTTGTTAAGGATTGGCACTTTTCTTACATTTTTTTAATGGCTAATATTCTTGCACAATCATATCCTGCCTGCTTCATGTGACTGACCCCATTACCCTCCATGTAATATTTTTCTATCTGAGCTTGACTAATATGTTGGAATTGAAAAGAAAATTTGAAGTTTAAAGAAAAATCAGTGTCGGTGGTGGTGGGGTGGAGGGGGGGGGGAATTGCCAAATTTTAAGCATTTGGAATTGGTGTCCATTAGACTTAGTGAGCAGTGAGCTCCAGGACTCTTGAGTTGCTTCAGGATTGAGAACAAATCTGAGGAAGGTTTAAACCATCACGGGGCGCACCGGAAAACTCAGATTGTTTACTACTCCAAAACATTTATATGCAAATTTGTTCTTATTTTGGATAAGAATGTCACTGCTAGTTTTTTTTTAAATGTCTTTGCTGAAAAAAAATTGTTTCATCAAATTTTTCCGATCAATAAAAAAAAATTCTGTACCCGTTTATGGATCAACTAGTAACAAAGGAATGGTAAATGTTCTTGCATCAGTGATTTAGCTTGAGTGTTAAACTCTTAGGTGAATTCTGTTATAAAGCAAAATGCACTCAAGGCCTGATTGTACTTTGCATTTACTGGCAGCACATATTGAGGAAATCATAGGTGGCATGGAGACAATTTCTTTAAACTCACTACCAATTAAACCTGTTTTGCATTGGATGTGCTGAAATAAAAGCTTTTGTTATAATATTTGATACCGATCAAATTGAAATGGCTCTGATAGTTTTATCTTATCTACTGCAAGTTGCTGCAATATTCTACAATCATGCCTAAAAATGATTTCCCTTTCAAAACACAATATGCCAAAGTAACTATGCTGGTGAGAGGAGGAAGGAGGGAAGATCAAATAGCTGTGGAATACTTTTTTTTTAACTACATCAGTCATGAAGCATCAATCAGTAAAGCATTTGGCAGGGCTCAATCCATGGCTAGATAAACTTTGTTTGATAAGACAGTTTATGAGTTCTTCCAGATGAGATCTATGAGCCATTGATGTCTGCCATGTTGGTCTGCCAAGTATCCTCAGTAAAGAAAACTTGTGGTGATGATTGGGTGAGTTCAGTTTTACAACTTTGACAACTACTAGCTTCTTCATATTGAATAGCAATCTATTTTTAAAATATATCAATTAACTGAAGGACAATATCAATCAGATCATGATTAACTGTGCAGAATCAAGGTTTTACATCAATGCCTTAATCTGGATGCCTGTTTCAAGCACTAAAGCTAGATGAAATAGGCTAAAAGATCTGAAATTGTTCTAATTTGAGAGAGGTTTGATTGTGAAACATTATTAGACACCAGAATTCAAACTGCCAGTGGCACTAAAGGCATGATTATTCAACAGCATTTCCACAGAAATAAATATATACTAAGCAGTCCCTTTCCAAAATTAAAAAACCCCCATTCATATCAAAGTAAAGAGGGAAAAGATAGGGATAAGGATAACTCTGAGAAGTAAAAGAAATAGCTAAACAGGTAGGTATAATAAAAATTCAAGAGACTTGCTAAATATTGTCATAATATACATCCAGGTATATGATGGTGCACAGACAGGCAGTGATTGACACACATGATGACCAGTGAACACACATAACACAGCAGCCAATCACCAGACAGGACACGACCACTATAAAGCCAGAGGGCACTGGTTTTCCCGCTCTCTCGGGATCCAGCCTCTGAGACAGTCAGAGCTCGTGAGCAGCAACTAGAACAAACGCCATGTGGTAGTAAGATAGTCTGGTCAGGTGAGCCTCAGGTCTCCAGTCAAGTTAACATAGCGTCAACCCACAGTTAAAGTATGTATTTTAGTTAAGTGTTCAATAAAATCGAGTTGCATTTCTTCAAGTGTTGGAAGCCTGTCTCTCTCACCACTGCAGTAAACACAGTCCTCGTAGACCCAGATTACCCAACACATCAATATGATTGCAGTTTTCAAAAATATAAAATAGTTGGAGAGATCAAAAAGATAAAACAAGGTACTGAATTTGAAAATATGAATTATTGATATCTCAAATTAATATTTTCCAGAGATAACCATCAAGAAGTTTGCAATAATTCTCCATCCAATTTGAGGAATTTGATGTCTGTGTGGGTGACGCTTGATGAGTGAAAGGAACTTGAGAGTAACATGTCTCCTGGGTTAGTTGACCTCTTTGAACACATCTCAGCAGGTCTGACCGCATCTGTGGGGAGAGAACGGAGCTAACATTTTGAGTTGAGGTAACTGGACGAAGAGTTATCCAGATTCAAAACGCTAGCTCTGTTCTCTGTCCATAGATTCATAGAATTTACAGTGCAGGAGGAGGCCATTCGGTCCATCGAAGGAAAGAGCACCCGACTTAAACCCACGCCTCCACCCAATCCCTGTAGCCCAGTAACCCCACCTAACCTTTTGGACACTGTAGTGACCTAACAAGGCATGGATTTGGGTCCGATTAAATTTGGGTATTTTAAATTCAAGAAGTCGCCCGATTAAATTGGATATCCTAAATTAAAGAATTGGGCATTTTAAAATCATACTGCAGTAAAACCACAGGCAGGCTATTGGAATTCAGACTTGACCAAAGACAAACACACAACCAACAGAGTTCTGTCACCTAGAGTTTCTGCCGTTACCTTATATGGCAACAGGTTACATGCAAGCAACACCATGGAGATGGACACCTGGGGGCGGGCCCCGTGTCCTGTCAGGCAGACATCAAGAAACCCACTGAGTATTGGGACCCTGTCCCAAGACCTCACTGGCTGAAAGTCAGAGAGGTTTCTGGAAAGCGGGGAGGGGGATAAAGGCACGCATCTCAGACACACCAACAGCAAAGACTAGGCGTGCGAGGTGCCCTTGACCAGACCAGAAGGACGAGACCGCCAGCGAGAATCACCTTTGTGAAGACGGGCCAGAGGAATTCCAGTGATCAGATCCACAGCCTACCAAGCCATCTTTGCAGGTAGTATATTTGAATCTGGGTTATCCTCTTATTTTATGTAGGTAATTTAAGCGTTAACAGTGTTATTATTGGGCAGCATGGTGGCACAGCAGGTTAGCTCTGCTGCCTCAGGGTGCCAAGGTCCCAGGTTCGATCCTGGCTCTGGGTCACTGTCTGTGTGGAGTTTGCACATTCTCCCTGTGTTTGCCTGGGTTTCACAGGGATCTTTCACCCACCTCTTCTCTCTCAAAATCTTAAACTTCTCCTCTGGAAAGTAGCGACCAAAATTGTTGATCAGTGCAGCCAGATGCAACTGAATAAGGCTTGCCAGTCCATTTACAGTTTCCTTATGTGTCGAAGTAGTGTGGGAAACATGTAGTAATTTTGGCTTTGCACTCGCAATTGCCAAACTTTCAATGTCTTTTGGAAAGCTTCAATTTCTTCACAGTGCCAAAAGCAATCATCATCCTTCCCTTGTCTTTTGAGGTTCAGTTCATTTAGAATTGAAAAGATGTCTGCAAGGTAAGACATAGTTAGCATCCAAGTTTCATCAGCAAACAAATCAACCAGAGAGGACAATTTCTTGAGGAGGAAAGTGTGGATTTTGTACCTCAGTTCGTAAACTCTGAGTAGCACCCGACCCCTTGACAGCCAACATACTTCTGTGTGGAACAATAAATGTGTGCTCAGCCCCCATCTCCCAACAGAGTGTCAAAAAGCCTGGTATTGAGTGGGCTGCGTTTAATGAAATTCACAAATTTCAGAATTCCTTTCAACACCACTTCAAGATCGGATGAAATTGCTTTCCATGCAAGTGCCTCACGGTGAATAAAATAATGATTCCAAACAATGTCCTGACCAGCTGCCTCCTTAATCCTTACTATAACTCCGCTCTGTTTTCCAGTCATGTTGGCTGCTCCATCACTTGTGATTCCTCTGCAATTACCCAGTCGAGCCCGCACTTTCCAACCACAAAACTATTCAACGCTTCAAAAATTTCTGCGCCAGTCATGTGGGTTGGTAAAGTCAGGTAGCACAGAAAATCTTCTTCAAATTCATTGTGCCAAACATATCTAATGTAAACTTGCAAGGTTGCACAATCTGAAAAGTCTGTTCTTTCATCCAGTTGTATTGGGAACTCCTGCACTGATTTTAAACAAAAAATTAGCTGGGCTTCTAAAATATCAGCAATATCACAAATTTGGCGAGTCACTGTGTTAACACTAAGTGGGATGCATTTCATGTTTTCAACAAACTTCTCATCTATGACCGTACACGGTGGCGCAGTGGGTTAGTCCTTACTGCCTCATGGCGCCGAGGTCCCAGGTTTGATCCTGCCTCTGGGTCACTGTTTATGTGGAGTTTGCACATTCTTCCCGTGTTTGCGTAGGTTTCATCCCCACAACCCAAAAATTTGCAGGTTAGTTGGATTGGCCATGCCAAATTGCCCCTTAATTGGAAAAAATGAATTGGGCACTCTAAATTTATTTTAAAAATTGATAATTCCATACATTAAAAAATTGTCTTTATATAGCTTTGTGCCTGATGTCAGCTTCTTCTTAATGGGCTGTTCACAAGAGGCCCTGGAGCTCACATTCGCTCTGCTTTGTCCTCCTGTGGATTCTCCTGAACAGTTCACACCACCACTGCCTTGTCCTGCTGTGGATTCCTCTGAGCCCCTCTCTCCAGCAGGTTTAGTTGTGAAATCCTGGCCTGTTTGTGTCTCTGGTCCTCTCTTCCTTATAACAAAACGATCCATTTTAAATTTTACTTGTTTGCTGCTGACAAAATGGAGGAATCACAATCGCTCCCAAAGCATGTGACGTCAGCATTCGGGGCGTGTGACCTCCTCTCTGCCTCGCTTCTGGCAGGAAGATTACAATGAATTAAAAACAAAAATCTTCTCCTGCGTCAGCGCGCTCTGGTTCTGCGCATGTGCACCGATGAGCGGGCATGCATGCGCAGTGCGCCCCCATTTTTTTATCTGGTCGCAGCACTTATTTTTAAAGCCACTCGCAGCTGGCATTGTTAAAAGCTAGCTGCTGTGGCTGTTGCACGTGAATTCCCACGATCGGGAACGTCTCGATGCACGGCTCCACGACCCATCTGACACCTGCCCACGACCCACCTGTGGGTCGCGACCCCCACTTTGAAAATGCCTGATTTAGCAGATACAACAACACTTAAGGGCAATTTAGCATGGACAATCCACCTAACCTGCACATTTTTGGACCATGGGAGGAACCCTCAGCACCCAAAGAAAACCCACGCAGACACAGGGAGGGAGTGCGAACTCCACACAGTCACCTGAGGCCAATATTGATGCTGTCAGACCTGCTGAGATTGTCCAGCATTTATGTTTCAGATTCCAGCATCCACAGTAATTTGCCTTTTTCATTGAACACATTACAGCCAACGTACATTGGAAGTCTATTTAGACTTGAAGAAATCTTTGTGATATGATCTGTATGAAAGATGTTTAATTAAATTAAAAATCACGAGAATCCAGGTTAGAATTATGAACAGGAGAAAAGCTGGTTAAAAGAGTATGGTATCGAGCATCCGTAAGCAATTTAGCTCCGAGTTATAGCATTGACCAAACCACACTGGACTCTACTGTGTTTGATTCTGGTCACAATGTGGAAAAAATGTGTCCAGCATTAGACAAGGTACAGAGCGATATAATTTAAATTGATTCAAATTGTAAAGGGAATGAGCTATGGTATAAGATTTGAGGAGTTTAAAGAGAAGAAATCTGAAATCCCAGTTATTTACTTAAAGAATGAAGCCACATGATTCCATACTTTAAAACAGAAGATTTTTATTATACAAGAGTCAAACAATGCAAACTTACTAACTTAGTTATTACCCATACTCTAAAACCCAAAGTCAACATTAGTTAAGCATGAATTAACAGGCAAAGTGTGGTCAATTGTAAACTGTAAATTACATATTAAATGACAAATACAACTAGAACAGATCTTACAAATTAGCTCAGCATACTACACAGGATGCATGTCATCACACTTCGTCACAAAGTCCTTCAAAATTCTGACTTCTTTATAAAGACTTGCAGCTTCCCTTCTTCCAGGATTTCACCTGAGCCCCAGCCAACAGCAGCGCTCAATCAACCCAGGTTCCACGAGTATGGTCTTCACTAAAAACGGCGCATGTCTGCGGAACCTCATCATTTAGTCTACTTGGCACAGATCCACCAATGTTGTCAAGTAACAGAAACAGCTGCAACAACTGTGTATTTACAAGGGCACCACGGTGGCGCAGTGGGTTAGCCCTGCTACCTCATGGCGCTGAGGTCCCAGGTTCGATCCCGGCTCTGGGTCACTGTCTGTGTGGAGTTTGCACATTCTCCCTGTGTTTGCGTCTAGCCTCAGTTTTGTTCAGTCTGCCTGTACTGCAGTACTGAACTAATCAAGGATTTTGTGTGAGCTCTAATGGTTCTGGCTCCTTTCATATAGATTCAACCAGAAGTTTTGATTTCCATTAGTTTCCTTAGCAACTGGGAGGGTCAGTTTTATTCCTCAGTTACCTTTTTCGATTTCCCTTTTCAATTTGGGTCGATCTCAAAAATACATGCATTGAAACCACACACCTCAGACCGTTTCCCCCATCTTCAACTCGCAGGTAAATATTTAAATTAGCCTCCCAACTTGGCAGCACGTGGCACAGTGGCTAGCACTGCAGCCTACGGCGCTGAGGACCCGGGTTCAAATCCCGGCACATTCTCCCCCTGTCTGCGTGGGTTTCACCCCCCACAACCCAAAGATATGCAGGTTAGGTGGATTGGCCATGCTAAATTGCCCCATATTTGGAAAAAAAAAATTGAGTACTCGAAATTTAGAAAAAAAAAATAAACTAATGGATTTGTTTGACATGTTGCTGGACGTATAGCTGATATTGAGGGCAGATTATATTTAGCAGGATTTTAGACATTGGGGGTTTGAACTCCTCTGGGTGCATTTGCGTAATAAGTAGGTTAACTCCAGTAATATTGGGCAGCACGGTAGCATGGTGGTTAGCATAAATGCTTCACAGCTCCAGGGTCCCAGGTTCGATTCCCGGCTGGGTCACTGTCTGTGTGGAGTCTGCACGTCCTCGCCGTGTGTGCGTGGGTTTCCTCCGGGTGCTCCGGTTTCCTCCCACAGTCCAAAGATGTGCGGGTTAGGTGGATTGGCCATGCTAAATTGCCCGTAGTGTCCTAAAAAGTAAGGTTACGGGGGGGGGGGGGGGGGTTGTTGGGTTACGGGTATAGGGTGGATACGTGGGTTTGAGTAGGGTGATCATTGCTCGGCACAACATTGAGGGCCGAAGGGCCTGTTCTGTGCTGTACTGTTCTATGTTCTATGTTCTATAATACAAATAGAAATTTACCATGAAAATGTTAATAGTACTGTAAAAGGCACTTTCAGAAGAATTTTAAATCTTAGAATAAGCAAATACTTTATAAACGCTGTAACCATAAGATTTTTTAAAAAAACATTGACATAATGTTACAAATCAGGATAATATGGATTGTGGTGTTACATGACCGCTGATCTATATTAGTGTCTGATTAAACAACACCATGATTTTAAAATTCTCTCATTGTTTTCAAATTACTCCATGTCCCCTTGCCCATGTCTATCTCTCTAATCATCTCCAGCCATAAAGCCTACTGAGCTTTGTTGTGTTCCATCAATTTTGGTCTCCTGAGCATTCCTGATTTTAATTCCACCACCATTTGGTGGCTGTGTCTTCCGCTGCCCAGGTCCTAAGTTCTGGAATTTCTTCTCCACGTCTCTGTCTCTCTCTACCTCACTTTCTTGTTTTAAATCTCTCCTGAAAGCCTAGCTCTTTAACCAAGCTTTTAGTCATCTGGCCTAACATCTCACTACATAGTTTGATGTCAAATGTTTGTTTGATAATGCTTGTAAAGCACCATTAAGTATTTTGATAGTTTAAAACATAATGGGCTACAAAGCAAAGCCGAGCAGTATCTCTGGCAGCAGCGTACCCCTCCCCGATGAACTTAATGCATTCTATGCTCGGTTTGAGCAGGTAACCAACAATCCGCTGTTGAGTGCCCCAGCAGCCCATAATTCACCCATACCCACCATCACAGCTTCCGAAGTCAGATCGGCCTTCCTGAAAGTGAACCCTCGGAAGGCGATGGGCTCGGACGGGATCCCTGGTCGTGCACTCAGAACCTGCGTGGACCAGCTGGCAGAGGTATTTGCGGACATCTTTAACCTGTCCCTACTCCACTCCGAGGTCCCCACCTGCTTCAAGAAGACCACCATCATACCGGTACCAAAGAAGAACCAGGCAACGTGCCTCAATGACTACCGTCCGGTGGCCCTGACTTCAATCCTAATGAAGTGCTTCGAGAGGTTGATCATGAAGCGCATCACCTCCATACTCCCAAAACGCCTTGATCCACTGCAGTTCGCATACCGTTGCAACCGGTCCACATCAGACGCCATTTCCCTGGCCCTCTACACATCCCTAGAGCATCTTGAAAACAAGGACTCCTACATCAGACTCCTATTTATTGACTACAGATCCGCCTTCAACACCGTAATCCCAGCCAAGCTCATATCAAAGCTCCAAAACCTAGGACTTGGCTCCCCACTCTGCAACTGGATCCTCGATTTTCTGACCAACAGACCACAATCAGTAAGAATGAACAACAACACCTCCTCCACAATAGTCCTCAATACCGGGTCCCGCAAGGCTGCGTACTTAGCCCCTGACTCTACTCCCTGTACACACACGGCTGCTTGGCATAATTTGGTTCGAACTCCATCTACACGTTTGCTGATGATACGACCATAGTGGCCGGATCTCGAATAATGACGAGTCAGAATACAGGAGGGAGATAGAGAACCTAGTGGAGTGGTGTAGCGACAACAATCTCTCCCTCAATGCCAGCAAAACTAAAGAGCTGGTCACTGACTTCAGGAAGCAAAGTACAGTACACAACCCTGTCCGCATCAACGGGGCTGAGGTGGAGATGGTTAGCAGTTTCAAATTCCTTGGGGTGCCATCTCCAAAAATCTTTCCGGGTCCACCCACGTCGTCGCTACCACCAAGAAAGCACAACAGCGCCTATACTTCCTCAGGAAACTAAGGAAATTCGGCATGTCCACATTAACTCTTACCAACTTTTACAGATGCACCATAGAAAGCATCCTATCGGGCTGCATCACAGCCTGGTATGGCAACTGCTCGGCCCAGGACCGCAAGAAACTTCAGAGAGTCGTGAACACCGCCCAGTCCATCACACAAACTTGCCTCTCATCCATTGACTCCATCTACACCTCCCGCTGCCTGGGGAAAGCGGGCAGCATAATCAAAGATCCCTCCCACCCGGCTTACTCATTCTTCCAACTTCTTCCATCGGCCAGGAGATACAGAAGTCTGAGAACACGCACGAATAGACTGAAAAACAGCTTCTTCCCCACTGTCACCAGACTCCTAAATGACCCTCTTATGGACTGACCTCATTAACATTACACCCTGTATGCTTCATCCGATGCCGGTGCTTATGTAGTTACATTGTATATCTTGTGTTGCCCTATTATGTATTTTCTTTTATTACCTTTTCTTCCCATGTACTTAATGATCTGTAGAGCTGGCTCGCAGAAAAATACTTTTCACTGTACCTTGGTGCGCGTGACAATAAGCAAATCCAATCCAATCCAATCCAAGTTGTTGTTATTGTATTGATGTCCAAGCTCTTTTCACCATTTTACTTTGGTCAAGTAATTTATCTTCACTTTTGTGCCTTACCAATCATTACTCATTTCCTCAAATGAAAATTAAAAAAAAATGAAAATCACTTATTGTCACAAGTAGGCTTCAAATGAAGTTACTGTGTGGAGGTTGGAAGAAGAGTCCTTTCGGCTTCCATGGTTTTTCGCCTTTTGTAATTTTTTGTTAATATATTGTAAAGTCACCACAGTCCCAGATGGCCATAGGCTGCATTCCCCTTCAGAGGGAAGGGGAAGAGCTGTCTGGTGGTGATTTAACCTGTGGGCCACCACACCTCAGGTGAGGGGCAAAGTTGAGAAGGTGGGGCCTTCATGAAAAACCTCAGCCTGTACAGGAATTGAACCACCGCTGCTGGCCTCGCTCTGCATCACAAACCAGCTGCCCAGCCAACTGAGCTAAACTGGCCCCTTGATATATTAGAAAATAACCATCAGTTACGTAATCCAGTCCATGACTACGTCTGTTATGAAAGGCAGGGTATTACATTACAATATTCAAACTAAATGATCTGTTAATTAATTAAATTAAGTAACTCTAATTTTAAAAATTGTAATTTTAATTGTCGATATATAAATTTAAGTAGTGTTTAATAACTACAATATGCTTTCCGCATTGCTGAATGACAACAGCTCCTTAAGCAGGAAAGTTTTTTTCAGTTTGTAAGATAAAGGCAACTCCAGTTATGATACTTGGGGCTGGTATTGAATTGCTTCAAAGTATGTTTTTTTTTCAGCTTATCACTCTTCTCTTTAAGGTTTGCTACAGGAAGAGATGGCAAGGCACTGACCTAGTGACTATGGAGGTCAGACTTACTCTGTAAATAAGCAAGAAGTAGGTAGTGTCTGGGGAACATAGAGGCCGCGGCCAGTGCTGCTAGCCTGCTGGTGGCGTTTAGTGGCATTTAGTTGAGATTCAATGGTTTGGATGTCAAGTTCTCTCTTATCATCGGAACAATGAACTGACATTAGGCACCAGCTGCAGATTACTTATTTTGCATGTTAGGCCTAGTTCAAGTTTTCTTTTTCTGTATGGATAAACCTCAGTGCTTTTGTGTTATCTTTGTGATGTAAGTGTGCTCATTAAAGAACTGATATACCTATGGAAAGGGTGGTGAATCTGTGGAATTCTCTACCACAGCAGGCTGTGGAGGCCAAGTAAATGTATTCAGGAAATAAATAGATTTCTAGACTCAAGGCGTCAAGGGGTAGGGGAGAGAGCAGGAATATGGCATTGAGATAGAGGACCAACCTTGATCACACTGAATGGTGGAGCAGGCTCGCTGGGCTAAATAGCTCCTGCTCCGATTTTCTATGTTTTTTGATCTGTGCAAATTTTTTTTAAACTGCTTTTATTCTCCATTTTCACATTTTCCTTCAAAATTTACACCCCACCAACAAGCAGTAAACGATAACAGATACAAAGTCAATGCCCTTAACATCAACAATGATCCCATCCTCCCACCACTCCAACCAACGGCCCACCTGACAATATATGCATCAAATAAAACAAACCCTCCCACGGTGGAAAAAAAAAAGGCGAGAAAGAGAAAGGAGTCTGGAACCGCCCGTGGTCACCATGAACCTGTAGAGTCGTCGTCCCCCCCCCCCCCCCCCCCCCCCCCGACGACATTCAATGCCATCCAACCTCCGAAAGCGTACCGTAAATGACACCCAAGAATTGTAAACTCCCCCCTCCCCAACTCCTCCCCTCCACTTCCTCTTCTAAAAATCCTCCCCCCGCCCAACCTCAGTTCCTTCCCCCAACTTTCCACCCCAGCTAGACTCATTGGACCCTGTTCTGCCAGGCTCTGATGGCCGCAGCCCCTCCCCCCCACCTCACCCCCGTTCACTGGCCGGCTTAAACCGGCCAGCGTGGAGGCCCCCGCCCGGGTCTCTTTCCCCCTTGCCCGGCCTCAGGAAAAACCGAGAAGTTCCCTTTAGCACACAAACCCTGCATACACACCCACACCCCAAAGAACCCTCATTACGACTGAAAGTCCCATTTCATCCCTTGTCCAAATACATATAATGTTGGCTCCTATAGCCCATACATCAGCAAGCAGTGAAACAAAAAAAAAGAAAAAATACAGTCAGGAGGCTACAACAGTTCAAGACCATTTCTCAATTCTGCCACAGTCCTTCTGCCTTCGCAAACTCCTCGACTGCTTCCGCCGTCCCAAAATAAAAGACCTTGAACTTATAAGTCACCCTCAGCTTCGCTGGATATACAATGCCGCACTGCACCTTGCTAATGTATAGTGCCCTCTTCCCCCGGTTGAAGGCAGCCCGCCTCCTCGCCAGCTCCACCGTAAAGTCCTGGTGCACACGTATACCAGCTCCAGGCCACTGCACCACCCGCTTCTGCTTGGCCCAGCACAGGACCTTCTCCTTTACACTGTACCTATGGAAGCACAGAGTCACTATTCTTGGTGGCTCACTCGCCTTTGGTACAGGCCTCCATGACCAATGAGCCCGATCCAGTTCATATCGGGAGGGATCCTCCCCTTCCCCCAGTAGTTTCGCCAACATCGCGGCAAAATACTCAGTCGGCCTCGGGCCTTCCACTCCTTCGGGCAGCCCCACAATCCTCAAATCCTGTCGCCTGGATCTGTTTTCCAGGTCTTCCATTTTGCCTCGCAGATCCTTGTTGATCTCTATCACCTTCCGCATCTCCTTCCCCATTGAGGTAAGTTGATCACTGTGCTGCAGTAATGTCTCTTCCACTTCCTTCAGCGCCTCACCTTGCTCCCGCACCTCCGCCATTGCGCTCACCACCGCCGTCCTCACCAGGGTAATCGCCTCCTCCACCAGCACTTTCAAAATCGCCCCCTTCTCCTTGCTCATCGCCTCCATGTGTTTTGTAAACTGCCTTTCGACTTCCACGGCCATCACCTTAGTTATTTCTTCAGCTGTAAGCAATGCGGCCTCCCCTGGTGCTCCAGCCTCCATTTTCTTTATTGACCCCGCGGTGACCTTTCCACTCCCCGACGGACTTTCAGCCGCTTTTTTCACGGCCGTTTTTTTGTTGATCTTCAACATCTTCCCCCCCCCGGTGCTGTCTCCCGACTTTTGCTGCCTCCGCTGCCCTTAGGACCGGGCATTACCCCCGACAATGCCGTTCCCGAATGGGAGCCCTCCAACACGCGGCTGCCTCCCGCCCGCCGTCACCAGAAGTGATCTTGGTCTGTACAAATTAACAACCATTTCTGTTCAATTATGTATGAACTAGTTACATTGAACCATGATACCAATAAAACTCTAATCATCAACAGAAATCATTTTGAATAGCAGCACAAGATGATATTCTTCAACTTGAACTGATTGAAACATAAGAAAATGGTTATTTTCCGTCCAGCATTTCCTAAGTTCCATCTTCCATCCTGGAAGTCACATGATGCGGTGATAATGTTGACCAATCAATGTTTTCAATCCTCATCAATTAATCCACAACAACCCTAATGATGGAAACTTTACTCAACTACTTAAATGCGTCACATAAGTTGGCAATAGTACTTGGCAACAAGTGGAAAACAATGGTGAAAAGCTTTTAGAAATTCTCATTTCTCCTTTATTGAACTCACCAACAAGCTTGAAATTAGTGTCTTATTTCTGACCCATGCTTCACATTGGGTGGACGTGGTGTTCTGGTAGGTGACGGTTGGACATTGGGTTGCTAGCCGACTTGGGGTTTTTGTGTGAGATTGCAAGGGCCATAGGGGAGATAATGATAATGGGGAGGTTTCCCCCTCGATTTTGTGGGAGGTTGAAAGTGGTGGTCAGGTGGGAGATTATTGTGTTTAAGACACGTGGACGCAGAGGCGAGGGAAGAACAACAGAAACTGGTGGATGAAATTCTTGGGGTGGACCGTAGGTACGCGAGGAATCCGAATCCAGAGCTTTTGGCATGCAGGAAAGAACTCAAAATGCAGTTTGACTTGCTGTCCACGGATAGTGCGCTGCAGCAATTGAGGCGGGTGAAAGGGGCAGGCATATTTTGGCTCACCAATCGAGGTGGCCAGGGAGATTGATTAGGTTGGGGATTTGGAGGGTAGGGTGGCCTCCACCCCGGAGAAGGTGAATGGGGTGTTTAGGGCCTTCTATGAAAGGTTGCATAAGCCTGAGCCACAGGAAGACAAACGAGGGATGGCAGAGTTTTTTTGGGGGTCTGGTTTTCCAAGGTGTGGGAGGAGCTGGAGGTGCCACTGCCCCTGGAGGAGATACAGGCAGCATTGAAGCAGATGCAGAAAGGGAAGGCACCGGGGTCAGACGCGTTCCCAGTGGAATTTTTAAGAAGCTTTTGGATGAGTTGGGTCTGTTGTTGGGCATGTTCAGGAACTCCTTTTCAGGGGGCACCCTTCAAGGGACAATCATCTCGCTGCTCCTGAAGAAGGACAAGGACCTGACAGAGTGTAGGTGATATCGCCCGATTTCCCTGTTAAAGGTGGGTGCCAAGTTATCGGCCAAGGTACTGGCATTAAGGTTGGAGCATTGCCTCCAGGAGGTAGTAGGGGAAGATCAGACCGGGTTTGTGAAGGGGTGGAAGTTGTCATTGAATATGCATCGGTTGCTGAATGTGGTGCTTACCCCTGCAGCCGGATCAGGAGATCGTTGTTTCATTGATCGCGGAGAAGGTGTTTGACTAGGCGGAGTGGGGGTGCCTTCTCGTGGTGTTGAAGAAGTTTGGGTTTGGTCCCGGGTTGTTGTTGTGGGTGCGGTTGCTGTATGCAGCACCGTTCACTAGTGTTTGTACCAACACCATGAGCTCCGGGCCTCTTCAGTTGTATTGGGGTATGAGGCAGGGGTGTCCGATGTCTTCCTTGTTGTTTGTGATGGCAATTGAGCTGTTGGCCATTGCATTGAGGACCGCAAGGTGTGGCGTGGGATTGTTAGAGGTGGGATGGAGCACTGGGGTGTCATTACAAGCTGACAATTTACTGCTATACATTAGGGACCTGGGGTTGTCCATTGGGGATATTATGGGTATTTTGCTTCGCTTTGGGGCCTTCTCTGATTACAAGATGAATGTAGTGAGGAGTGAGTATTTTGTGGTGCGTGCATTAGGGCGAGAGCTGGATTGGGTTGTCATTTTGGTTCGGGGGGGGTTAGTTTTTGATACCTTGGGATCTAGGTGGCAGGGGATTGGGGGCAGCTTTGGAGGTTGAACTATAAAAGCCTGGTGGGTAGATTTAAAGTGAACTTGCAGAGGTGGGATAGTCTCCCGTTATCGTTGACAGGCTGGGTCCAATTGCTGAGATTTCTATTTTTATTTCAGTGCCTCCCAATGTTCCTGCCTAAGTCATTTTCCTGAAAGGTCGAGCGGCTTATTTCCAGGGTTTTATTTGGGTGTGTAAAGCCCCAAAGTTTCCAGAGGGAGGTGTCAGAGGGAGAGACAGGCAGGAGCTTAGTGTTGTCCAATTTGCTGTATTATTACTGGCAGTTTACACAGAGAAGGTGCTGGGATGGTGTGGGGACTTGGGGGCTCTCTGGGCTCAGATGGTTTCGGAGTCATGTAGGAGGACAAGTTTGGAGGCACTGGTAACGGCGCAACTTCCATTGGTGCCGGCAAAGTACTCAATGAATCCAGTAGTGGTGGCCACATTAAAAATATGGAGGCAACTGAGCCAGCATTTTAAGTTGGGGACAGCTTCAAGTCCGGCTCTCATTTGTGCTAACCAGCTATTTTTTTTTAAATTTAGAGTACCCAATTTTTTATTCCAATTAAGGAGCAATTTAGCGTGGGCAATTCACCTGCCCTGCACATCTTTGGGTTGTGGAGGTGAGGCCCACCCAGACACGGGAAGAATGTGCAAACTCCACACGGACAGTGACCCAGGGCCGGGATCGAACCCGTGTCCTTAGCGCCATAGGCAGCAGTGCTAACCACTGCACCACCTAACCGACCCTTGTGCTAACCATCTATTTGAGCAGGCTTTTGTGTGTGGAGTAAAAGAGGGTTTGAGAGAGGGGGGGGATTTTTTTTGGGAGGGCGTTTTGCCAGCTTGGAGGTGCTGTAGGATAAATTTGGGCTGGTGGACTCGAACATGTTTCGGTACCTTCAGGTGTGGAGTTTTGTTGAAAGGTTTTTTTCGGCTTCTCCGGTGGTGCAGCCAATATCCCGATTGGAGCAGATGCTCTCCTGTGCGGGTCGGAGGAGGGCAGTACGTCCGGCATTTCTGCGCGCATAGGCGGAGGAAGAGTTCAGTTCGGTGGAAGAGGTGATGGCAAAATGAGTGGAGGAATTGGGGCAACTACTGGAGTGAGGTGCTGCAGAGGGTGAATGCTATTTCTTTTTTTTTAATAAACAATTTTATTGAGGTAGTTTTTGGCTTTGTAAAGAGTTACAGACATCAACAGAAAGAAAGCAAAAAAGGCAAAAATGTGCAAACATCCACGTACATTCAATACTTCAATCGTAACATACTGCACGAGCCTGCTCCTTTCCCACCGGTACTACCCACCATTTTACCCACCCCCACCCCCTGCTGACGCTCACTCGCCTGCAAAGAAGTCAATAAATGGTTGCCACCTCCGGGTGAACCCCTGTACAGATCCCCTCAAGGCGAACTTAATTTTTTCCATACCCAGGAAACTCGACATGTCCGCAAGCCACAACTCAGTCTTCGGGGGCTTTGAGTCTCTCCACGCCAATAGTATTTGTCGCCGGGCTATCAGGGAAGCAAAGGCCAAAACATCGGCCTCTTTCTCCCCCTGGACTCCCGGGTCTTCCGAAACCCCAAAAATTGCCACCCTGGATCCATCGCCACCCTTGTTTTTAGCACCCGGGACATGACGCCCGCAAATCCCTCCCAGTACCCCCTAAGCTTAGGGCATGCCCAAAACATGTGAACGTGGTTCGCTGGTCCTCCCGCGCACCTAGCGCATTTGTCCTCTATCCCAAAGAATTTGCTCATCCGAGCCACCGTCGTGTGGGCCCGGTGAACGACCTTAAATTGAATCAGCCCGAGCCTGGCACATGTTGCGGTCGAATTCACCCCACACAGGGTCTCTGCCCACAGCCCATCCTCCATTTCCCTGCCTAGCTCCTCCTCCCATTTAAGTTTCAGTTCCTTCGTCTGGGACCCTTCCTCCCTCATGAGCACCTTATAAATATCAGAGACTCTACCCTCCCCTTCTTCCCCCCTAGAGACTATTCTGTCTTGGATCCCCATTGGCAGGAGTGAATGCTATTTCTTTGTGTGCATTTTGAGCTTTATTCAGCTAAAGGTAGTTGGTGTGACCATCAATTCACAAGACACGTGGTTGGAAGTGAACAGTGGTTTTAATAGTCTTACAACTGAGCCTGCCTGCAACGAGAAGAACTGGCAGCAGGCTCACAACTGCAGATCTTTATACTTCCAGTTAGTGGGAGGAGCCATGGGCGGAACCATGGGCGGAGCCAAGGGTGGAGCCCAGTACAAACTCCTCACCGCTCCCTATGGGCAGAGCCGCGCAACTGCTCGTATACCGATCTTACAAAGACACAACACATACAATATAACACAGTGTGAATTACTAGGATTGTTATTCACCACATTCACCCCCTGTAAAAAAATCAAGTCCGGCGGGGGTGATGGGTCTACAAATTGAGTCGGTCCGGCGGTCGGGTCGTCCTCTGAGATTGACGAAGCGCTGGGGTTGCAGCCTCTTCTGGTGGCCGGGTGGTGGCGGTCGGCGAGGGTACGATGGTGGACTCCGGGGGTGATTCGGTCCGAGCTTCGTACCCAACTGGTTCGACTGGTGACGGGGAGCACGGGAAACCCATAGGCGCGGGGGCGCGGAGCACGGGCAGCGAACCTGTAGGTGTGGGGGCGCCGGGCGCGGGGGGTTGGGTGGGGTGTAGTGTGAGGGGTACCTCGGCGGCAGTAGTGTTGGAGTTGGATCCTGCAGGCGCCAGGTCCCGGAGGGAAACAGTGTCCTGACGGCCGTCAGGGTATTCGGTGAACGCGTATTGGGGGTTCAAGTGGAGTAGGAGCACTCTCTCAATGAGTGGGTCAGTTTTGTGTGCCCGGACGTGCTTCCAGAGGAGAACCGGGCCCTGCGTCTTCAACCATGCTGGGAGCGAAACCCCCGTGGTAGTGCCCCTGGAAAAAACAAATATCCGCTCGTGAGGGGTCTGGTTGGTGGCTGTATATAGGAGGGACCTAATAGCATGGAGCGCGTCGGGGAGGACCTCCTGCCAATGGGAGGTCGGGAGCTTCCTGGACTGGAGGGTCAGTAGGACGGTCTTCCAGACCGTCGCGTTTTCCCTCTCCACCTGCCCGTTCCCCCTGGGGTTGTAGCTGGTAGTCCTGCTCGAGGCGATGCCCTTGTCGAGCAGGTACTGACGCAGCTCGTCGCTCATAAAGGACGAACCCGTCGCTGTGTACGTAGCTGGGGAAACCAAACAGGGTGAAGACACTGTGCAGGGCCCTAATGACTGTGTGGGAGGTCATATCGGGGCACGGGATAGCAAAGGGGAAGCGGGAGAACTCGTCAATGACGTTCAGGAAGTACACATTCCGATTGGCCGAGGGGAGTGGCCCGTTGAAATCGATTGCTAGACGTTCAAAGGGTCGGGAGGCCTTTACCAGGTGGGTCCTGTCTGGTCTGTAGAAGTGCGGTTTGCACTCCGCACAGATCGGGCAATCCCTGGTGATGGCTTTTACCTCCTCGGTGGAGAAAGGCAGATTTCGGGCTTTGATGTAGTGGCCGAGCCGGGTGACCCCTGGATGGCAGAGGTCATTGTGGATAGCTTTCAGGCGGTCGACTTGAGCGCTCGCGCACGTGCCGCGGGACAGGGCCCCTGGGGGCTCGTTGAGCTTCCCTGGTCGGTACATAATATCATACTTGTAGGTGGAGAGTTCGATCCTCCACCGTAAGATCTTATCGTTTTCAATTTTGCTTCTTTGTGAGTTGTCAAACATAAAGGCAACCGATCTTTAGTCGATGATGAGGGTGAACCTCCTACCTGCGAGGTAGTGCCTCCAGTGACGTATAGCTTCCATGATGGCTTGTGCTTCCTTTTCGACCGAGGAGTGTCAAAGTTCCGAAGCGGAGAGGGTCCGGGAGAAAAAGGCGACTGGTCTCCCTGCCTGATTTAGTGTGGCTACGAGAGTGACCTCTGAGGCATCGCTCTCTACCTGAAAAGGAACGGATTCATCCAGCGCCCGTATGGCCGCTTTGGCGATGTCCTCCTTGATGCAGGTGAAGGCCTGGCGAGCCTCATCTGATAGAGGAAAGAGGGGCCTTAAATAGTGGGCGGGCTTTGTCCGCATACTGAGGGACCCACTGGGCATAATATGAGAAAAATCCTAGGCACCTCTTGAGGGCCCTGGGACAATGACGGAGAGGGAGTTGTAAGAGGGGGAGCATACGGTCCAGGTCGGGGCCCAGGACTCCGTTTTCCACGACATAGCCGAGGATGGCTAGCCTGGTCGTGCGGAAAATTACAGCAACACATCCCTGCTTCTAAGGGCACCACGGTGGCGCAGTGAATAACACTGCAGCCTCGCGGCGCCGAGGTCCCAGGTTTGATCCCGGCTCTGGGTCACTGTCCGTGTGGAGTTTGCACATTCTCCCCGTGTTTGCGTGGGTTTTGCCCCCACAACCCAAAGATGTGCAGGATAGGTGGATTGGCCATGCTAAATTGCCCCTTAATTGTAAAAATGAATTGGGTACTCTAAGTCTATAAAAAAACACATCCCTGCTTCTATACTCAAAACCTCTCGCAGTGAAGGCCAACATACCATTAGCCTTCTTTACCGCCTGCTGCACCTGCATGCTTACCTTCAGCGACTGGTGCACAAGGGCACCCAGGTCCCGCTGCACACTCCCCTCTCCCAATTTACAACCATTCAGGTAGTGATCTGCCTTCCTGTTTTTGCTTCCAAAGTGAATAATCTCACTTATCCAAATTATATTCCTTGTCAACTGTATTGGTTACATCTTCAAAGAATTCCAACAGATTTGTCAAGCATGATTTTCCCTTCATAAATCCATGCTGACTCTGACTGATCCTGCCACTGCTTTCTAAATGTTCCACTATAAAATCCTTGATAATGGATTCAAGCATTTTCCCCACAACCGATGTTAGGCTCAATAAAGCAAGAATGACTCATTTTTTTTGAGGGGATGGAGGATAGATGTGAGGAGGCCTGCACACCACACAGACATGATTGGTCCTGTTCTAAGCTGGTAGGTTTCTGGAAGTCCTTTTTTGATACCATGTTGACAATCCTAAATACTAAGCTAGAACTCTGCCCCCGGTGATTATTTTTGGAGTTTTGCATGTGCGGACCCGTGCAACGGCAGAAGACTTGGCTTTCGCCTCGTTAGTGGTGCGGAGGCGGATTCTGTTGGGTTGGAGGTTGGCAACGCGCGGTGCTTTGATGTGGCTGGGGGGATTTGATGGGGTTGATTGAAGGGTTCCTACAGAGATGGCGGCCATTTATATATTTCAGAGAATTGGTCACTGTTAGATGTTGGGGAACAAGGCGGGGGCGGTTCTGGCGTTTTTGTTTTGATTTTCTTTTTTCTTAAAGATTTTTGATTGTGTGTTTGGTAATTTTGTAAAAAAAATTAAAAACTTAATGCAAACATTTAAAAAAAGAAACTGATGTCATCTAAGTTGTCCTTGGTTCCCACATAGCAATCATCAAAATCTTATAAAAGATCGATCCACAGAGCATCTCACTCCCATATAATCATCACTTTTATGCCAGCAATGATATTAGATTTGCAGCATTGAAGTCATTGGCAATAATATGTTGATTCACTTCATTCTATGTATTCACTTAGCCATTGAATAACTTCTTCTGAGCCACAGTTTGTCCGCCAGCAGTGAAGAAGCATAAAACATTCATCATCCAATTACTCACTTCACTTGCATGCCAACCTTCATCGTTGCTACATTGAGGAGCTGCAACGGGTCCATTTTGCTCCAGGAATCAGGTTGGTTCCATGCAGCTAACTTAACCACTATAGGCAACTGTCAATATTACAAAAACTTTTAAGGTTAGCGACAATTGCCAGGGAACCTCCCATATCAATACTGATACAGGTAGGCATAATTGAGTCTTTTTTGAATGAGAAACTAATATATCCCCAACTGTTTTGACAGTATGGTTATTTTAATTATAAATTAGTTAACAATTGGTAGTGGTTTGCCTAGTACACACACAAATGTGCTAATATACTTGAAATATTAGTGATTTTATTACCAGCAACTACAATGAACAACTTAGTTAACATCAACTCCTCTAACCTGCAGCGTTCCATATAGGTGTGATTCTCCTGTTTGCAAACTAAATGCTCACACCTGTGGGAAAACCAGATTGCTTCCTACTGGTGCTGGCAGTGCCTCCCAGGTGGAGCAGTTCAAAGTGGCCAGGCTGCACCTGTTGCTCATACAGCCAAGAAAAGGAAATCTCTCCTCATGAACCAGACTTCTCCTATCAGAGCAGCTTTAGAAAGATGGGGAATCCATTCTGCAGAATGGTGTGCTGCTGTGATTTGGAAACCTTCCAGCTTTCCAGGCGGAATGGAGAATAAAAGTGATCAGGCCACATCAAAGATTTTGCGGTACACAGAAAAGAATGAAGATTTTGATCGGGGAGCTGCCTGAAATCACCATACTAGGAGTGATCTTCAGGATTTCCGCAGTTAGAAGGGACAGTCTAGCCACGAGACCCCCAACATGGGGGAGTCCCAAGGTCAACCACTCATCCCCAGCCTAAGCCTACCCAACCCCCAGGACCCTCCTGCTGGTGTGTGGGGGCAGGGAGCATCATGGGCTTTGAATCAGGCTTAACGCCCACTAATGACATGTAGAAAAGGGGTTTTGCTTAATAATCGGTTCACCAATTATGGCCAGCAGGGTGGGCTCGGAGACACGGGACGGGTCTGATGCCCGGCGCGAATCCTGATTTTGGGTCGATGCGTTATTCTCCTTCCGATCATAAATCCCAATTTTAAAAGAAACAGTGGAACAAAGAAGAAGGGTCAATTAGAAAATGTTAATTTATGACTTCTTTACAGCCATTGAAGTACTTATTAAGTGTAGTCACTATTGTCGTGTAGGAAACACTGCAACTAGTTTGCACACAGCATGTTCTCAAACAGAAATATGATAGTGTACATATAATCTGTTTCTGTGATATTGTTTAAGAGATAAATATTGGCCAGGACGTGGAATCACAGAATTGTTATGGTACAGATGGAGGCCATTTGGCCTATTATGTCTGTACTGGCTCTCCGAATGAGCAATTTACTTAGTGATGTTCTCCTGCCCTTTCCATGTAACATTCTTCCTTTTCAAATAACAGTCTAATTCTCCTTTGAATGCTTCAATTGAATGTCTCCACCATACTCTCAGGCAGTACATTCCAGACCTTAACCATGCACGTCTTGATAAGGTTTTTCCTTGTGTCTCTTTAGCTTCTTTACTAAGTATTTCAAATCTGTATTTTATGGTTCTTGATCCTTTCACAGTGGGGACAGTTTCTCCTTATCTACTCTGTCTACACCCTTCATGATTTTGAAAAGCTCTATCAGATTAGTGCTGGGACCCCAACTGTTTACAATTTATATTAATGACTTGGAGGAAGGAAGCGAACGTACTGTAACCCAATTTGCAGACGATACTAAAATAAGTGGAAAGACAAGTTGCGACACGGATACAAACAGTTTGCAAAAAGATATTGATAAGTTAAGTAAGTGGACAAAAAGTTGATAAATGGAGTATAATGTGGGAAAATGTGAAGTTATTAATTTTGGAAGGGTGAACAGAATATTGTTTAATGGAGACAAACTGCAGAAAGCTGCAACACAAAGGGACTTGGGGGTACTCGTGGACAAAACATAGAAAGTTAGCACACAGGTGCAGCAGGTAACAAGGAAGGCTAATGGAATGTTGGCCCTGATTTCAAAGGGGTTGGAATCTAAGAGTAGGGCAATCTTGCAGCAACTGTACAAGGTACTGCTGAGACCACATCTGTAGTACTGAGCTGTTTTGGTCCCCTACTTTAAGGAAAAATATTATTTCATTGAAGGCAGTTCACAGAAGGTTCACTTGGATGACCCCCAGTATGGAGGGATTGTCTTATGAGCAAAGGTTAAACAAGTTGGGACTCTACTCATTGGAATTTAGAAGAATGAGAGGTGACCTCATTGAAACATACAGGATTCTTAAGGGCCTTGACAGGGTAAAAGCTGAGATGTTCCCCTTCTTGGAGAGTTTAGGACCAGAGGGCATAGTTTCAGAATAAAGCAGTGCCAATTTAAGACTGAGATGAAAAGGAATTTCTTCACTCAGAGGATTGTGAGTCTTTGGAACTCCTTGACACATAGAGCTGTAGGGGAAGAGTCCGTGTGTATATTCAAGGCTGAGGTAGATGGATTCTTGATCAGTAAGGGAATCCAGGATTACGGGGAAAGGGCAAAAAGGTGGACATGAGGGATGTCAGATCAGCCATGATCCTATTCAGCAGGCTCGAGGGGCCGAATGGCCTACCCCTGTTCCTATTCCTTCTGTCCTTATGATACAAAACTTGGAAGTATTGTAAACTATGTAAAGGACAGTGTAGAGCTTCAAAAGGACATAGGCAAGTTGGTGGTGTAGGAAGGTAGGTGACAGATGACGTTCAATGCGGGGAAGTGTGAGGTGATGTATTTTGACAGGATGAACATGGAGAGACAACACAAAATAATGGGTAAAATTCTAAAAGGGGTGCAGCATGGAGCACAGTGATTAGCGTTGTTGCTTCACAGCGCCATGGACCCGGGTTCGATTCCCGGCTTGGGTCATTGTCTGTGCGGAGTCTGCACTTTCTTCCCGTGTCTGCATGGGTTTCCTCCGGGTGCTCCAGTTCCCTTCCACAAGTCTCGAAAGACGTGCTTGTTAGGTGAATTGGACATTCTGAATTCTCCCTCTGTGTACCCGAACAGGTGCCGGAGGGTGGCGACTAGGGGATTTTCACAATAACTTCATTGCAGTGTTAATGTAAGCCTACTTGGTCATAGAATTTTGGTCATGGAATCTACAATGCAGAAGGAGGCCATTTGGCCCATTGAGTCTGCACCGGCTCTTGGAAAGAGCACCCTACCCAAGCCCACACCCCCACCCTATACCCATAACCAAGTAACCCCACCCAACACTAAGGGCAATTTTGGACACTAAGAGCAATTTAGCATGGCCAATCCACCTAACCTGCACATCTTTGGACTGTGTGAAGAAACCGGAGTACCCGGAGGAAACCCACGCACACACGGGGAGAATGTGCAGACTCCACACAGACAGTGACCCAAGCTGGGAATCGAACCAGGGACCCTGGAGCTGTGAAGCATTTGTGCTACCCACAATGCTAAGGGTTTGGAATGCATTGGCTGGAGGTGTGGAGGAGACAGGTTCAATCGAGGCATGCAAGGGGACTTGAGTGTTTCATATTCTCGTAAACATATGTACAGGGATACGGGGAAAAGGCAGGGGAATGGCACTAAGCCATGGTACTCGTTTGGAGAGCCAATGTAGACACGATGGGCCTAATGGCCTCCTCATGCACCGTAACAATTCTGTGATCTAGGTCAGTAATATACATCAGGAAAAGCAAGGGTTCCAACACTGACCCCTGGGGAACACCACTACAACCTCCAGTCCCACTGGGGATAACTCTCCTGCTCCTCTTCAAAACAACAGCATGAAATTTTTCACATCCAATAAACAGCAAATATGGCCTCAGTTTAATGTTGAAACTGAAAGACAGCATCTACTGACAGTGTAGCACTTCTTCAGTACTGCTGTAGTGTTTGATCCTAGATTTTAATGGTCAAGTCTCCAGAGTGGAACTTGAACCTACAACCTTCTGACTCACAGACAAGAGTGCTAGCCACTTAATTATAGCTGATAGGCAAGAAAAAATTGAAAGTAAAAATAAAAGTTGACTTTTTTATAGCCCCAGAAGTTATTCATTGCAAAAAAATGATTTAAATTGTTCCCTTACTGGCCCAGAGAGAGTGATGGGAATTGCATTACCTATATTGTTAATTCTGTGCCCTTATTTTCTGTTGTGAATTTATTGGGCAATCAATGTGCAGATCCAGCAAGTTCTTAGAAATAACAGGGTTAAGAATAAGATGGCATTTGAGTGTGGAAAATGTCAGAGTGTCATATGCCATGCAGGAAGTTCTGCAGATTCACAACTCTTGACCTTTCTCTGCTTTCCCTGAAACTGGTGCCGATTTGGACATTAACAATGTTGTGAGCTCCCTGTTATTTTTCCAAGAAGATGTGGCTTATTGAATGGCGTTGGCACTGTGACACACACAAACAAGCCAGCTGTTTGTATTGCACACCACAAAGGTGC
Source organism: Scyliorhinus canicula (assembly GCF_902713615.1). Lineage (NCBI taxonomy): Eukaryota > Metazoa > Chordata > Chondrichthyes > Carcharhiniformes > Scyliorhinidae > Scyliorhinus > Scyliorhinus canicula. Next base: position 50,297,640 of record NC_052159.1, on the reverse strand, counting down.
ATTGCTCTGAACCCCTAAACATGGGAATTTTATTTCAAATAGCCTACATTAAATAAAACTCATTGCCATTTTGTCCTCACTCTTTGTTCATTCTTGGCCATTCACAGTGATGGGAATGGTTAAGAAAGCCAGTTTGTGTGTTCATAGCAGATTTTCCTTATTTCTGGGCATTCTCAGGTAGTTCCTTCAAAAGGAAATGTTAAACTCTCGTTTAAGCCGATCATTTGTTCTGCACCAACTCCTTTGGGAACACATTGTAAAAGCCAACACCTGTCACTGTAATTCCCAGAAACCATGAGCTCACCTTAAAAGTCTTTTCACATCACATTTGTGCAATGAGAGAAAGGTTAGGCTGCCTTCTCCTTCCCACTGATTTGATTGGTTGTGGAAGACTGCAATTGTGCTTTTGGTCCAAACACAAAGACAAAATTGACCTGTGGTGAAATGCTGTGGTGAAACACAGCTCGACTAGAAGATTCACATCGAAAAGCCACAACTCTATAGATGTGTATAACTTTATCCGACTGGCATGTTCTAGTAATAACCCCTATTATCTAGGCACATTAATGTGATGAAATACATTATAAAATCACCGAGAGGGGCAGCACTGTGGCACAGTGGTTAGCACTGCTGCCTCACAACGCTGAGGTCCCAAGTTGGATCCAGGCTCTCGGTCACTGTCCGTGTGGAGCCTGCACATTCTCCCAGTGTTTGTGTGGGTTACGCCCTCACAACCCGCAGATGTGCCACACTAAATTACCCCTTTATTGGGAAAAAAATAATTGGGTACTCTAAATTTAAAAAAAATCAACGGGGTCCCATTTCCTATTTGACAATGAAGGCTCCATTTTAACTTGCGGAACGTGCATCGCTATTACCATAACTGTGCAATAACTGCATTGCTATTACCATAACTGTGCAATAACTGCATTGCTATCACCATAACTGTGCATTGCTATTACCATAACTGTGCTTTAACTGCATTGCTATCACCATAACTGTGCAATAACTGCATTGCTATCAACATAACTGTGCATTGCTATTACCATAACTGTGCTTTAACTGCATTGCTATCACCATAACTGTGCATAACTGCATTGCTATCTCCATAACTGAGCAATAACTGCATTGCTATCACCATAACTGTGCATTGCTATTACCATAACTGTGCTTTAACTGCATTGCTATCACCATAACTGTGCAATAACTGCATTGCTATTACCATAACTGTGCGTTGCTATTACCATAACTGCAATAACTGCATTGCTATCACCATAACTGTGCATTGCTATTACCATAACTGCAATAACTGCATTGCTATCACCATAACTGTGCATTGCTATTACCATAACTGCAATAACTGCATTGCTATCACCATAACTGTGCATTGCTATTACCATAACTGCAATAACTGCATTGCTATCACCATAACTGTGCATTGCTATTACCATAACTGCAATAACTGCATTGCTATTACCATAACTGCAATAACTGCATTGCTATCACCATAACTGTGCATTGCTATTACCATAACTGCAATAACTCCATTGCTATTACCATAACTGTGCGTTGCTATTACCATAACTGTGCAATAACTGCATTGCTATTACCATAACTGTGCGTTGCTATTACCATAACTGTGCATTGATATCACCATGACTCTGCATTCCTATCATCATAACTGGGCATTGCTGCCACCATAACTGTGCACCCCGACTAGAATGACCAATCCCGGCACTTGACGTTTTTCATCCCTGATTTCCAGTGTTCTTTTTTCAAATCTGCGCTTTGTATTTGTAATAATTCAAATCATGTCCACTGACAAAAGTTTAGCTTAACCATGCGTTAGAATTGCTACCTGTCTCAACACTAGTGTGCAGGGAGGTAGGTGTCCGCATGTTACACCCAACAATATGTTGGTTCGGACACGGGACGGAGTCAGGAAACCGAGCCAAACGTTTGCAAACGTGTTCCCTCTCTGTGCAGCTTGCGATGCAGCGCCAGCAGGGCGAGGCGCCCAGTAAACTCTACCTGCACATGGTCAAATATATTTTAAAACATTGCACATATGCCCAGCGAATTCTCAGTTTTAAGACTGACTGTTTACTAACACCAATCCCACTGAGCGAATAAATGGCAACTAAGTAAGTTTGGTCATTGAAGAAACTCCAATTCCCATGGGACGGTGCTTTTTTTTCCACGCAGACTCAGACCTATGATTGAATCCCTTATATTGGGAAGTGGCGGAGGCTGGAGAGGCAGTGAAGGAGCAGCATTGTAGGAGGCGACAGTCCCAAGTATTGAGACGAGGCAGAGGGAGGAACGAGTGTGACCTGGGGTACTGCAGCTCAGGGGGGTCACACTGCAGCATTGCCAACTTTATTTTTCCAAGCACCAGACAGAGAATCTCCCCCAGCCTGTGCTAACTGGCAGCCTTTGGGCAAAGTGGCAATTTTGTTTCTTTTTTCCGCAACAAATAAAAGTTGTCAATTCCCTTGTGCACAGATAATTCGGGGAGCCTGTGCGGAAATGGAACAGGGTCCTCCAGCCGGGTCTGCGGGATTATAAATCTGAGCATTGCAGGAAGAGTCCAAGGCCATGCACACGGAGCTTTGACTGGAGACGGAGCAGCCGATCCTCACGCCCGCTGCACATTTGGGATTAAAACGGCGCTTCATTTCTTCCTGAACCAGGTGGCTCCCGTGTCCTTCTTGTTGTTGCTGCGGGCCAGAAAGCAACGTGGAAATGTTGGCGAAGGGGAAAGTGTCACCTTGCCCGTCCCGTGAAAACCAACAACTAAACTAAATTCCGCTGTGTCTCCCCACCCTGCACCCCGCCGGCTGAAGATGGGGAGTGAAGTCTGTCTACCTGCTGTTTGCTTTGCTGTTTGAAGATTGTTTTCCCCTGGCTCTGATGCTGGGGCACCTCTGCGTTTCTGTTCTAACTTTTGCTGATGATGTTTTAGGAGGGGAAGGGCTGTTTGTGGAGGGTCACCGCATTGTTGGGTCTATTGTTGAAGCTGCAGCCAGTTTGGACGGGGTTAATGATGAGAAGGTGCAGGGTGTACCCGGGCTGCCTCCTCCTGTCTCTTGCTGCTCTCCTGGCGGCCCCGGCCCCGTCCAGTGCCACTGGGGAGTACTGCCACGGCTGGCTGGACTCTCAGGGGTCTTGGCACCAAGGTTTCCAGTGTCCTGAGCGCTTCGACTCGGCCACGGCCACCATCTGCTGCGGCTCCTGTTCGCTGCGTTACTGCTGCTCCAGCACCGAGGCCAGGCTCGACCAGGGTCACTGTCACAACGACCAGCCGGCGCTGGGCAGCGACGGGCCCCCCGGCAGTGAGGGCAGAGACAGCAGCGGCGACTCGGCAGGTAAGAGCCGGAGGACGGGGCGGGCGGGCCGGGGGGGGGGGGGGGGGGGGGGTACGGAACACTTTGTAAAAGAGGGACATTGGGGTGACGGTCCATGCCTTTGGGCAGCGGGATAGAGGATATGGTGAGGGGATTAGGTAAAGTAATGTGGGGCCGAATGGCCTGTTCCTGCTGTAAATTCAATGTAAGGGGGGGGGGGGGGGGGGGTAATGGAGTGCGCGTCCTTCCTTCTGTCTCCTCACCAATTTGGGGACAAAACTCCTCAGATTCCCACCTTCAGCAAAACAAAAAACCCGGTGAAAAATGTTCTGTCGGGAAACCTCAACAGAGATTAAGATCACATTAAAAGATATGAAAAGTTTGTGCCTTCGGAAGTTTTAATCGGTCGCCGCGATTATAAAGAACCGGGCACTGGGGGAGGGCAGATGAAAGGTTGTTCACACCGGTTACTGTGTGAGGTACAATCCCAGGGGAGAGTGTGTGTGGGAGGGGGAGTGTAATAATGTAGCGGCAAGGTGCAGTGAGGATCCTTCATGCTGCAGCAATGTGAGCTGCTCACTCCGGGAAAGCAGCTCCACATCAACCTGCCAGCGAATGGATAGGGTGGCGGGGTGTGCCGAGCTCAGTCAGGGGGAGTTTGCATGTTAAAGAAGACTGGCCATGGTCACACGTTAGTTCTTGCACTGTGAATAACGATTCACCCAGTTACAGTTCTCCATTATAAATGAATGGACAAATTAATCTGCATACCAACTAATCGACTGCATTTTTGTGTTAGAAAGTGTAGATGCTATCTTAACATTAGCTTATTGTCCTGTCTCGAAACCGGTACATGCAAAATGTAAACTCCGGCCTTCAAATTGTTAGACCATTAATTTATGTGGAAAAGTTAAACCTGTCCAGATTGCGGCAAGTGATAACTGCAACGTTAACATGGCCAGCGGTGCACTTCACAGTGTGATTCAAAGACCACACAAGTTAACCGGGGCCCCAAAAACATCCAGACAAAAACACAACAAATTAACCAGACAAAATAAATAACGTGGCATCGTAACTTTCCCATGGCTTCCAGCCCCAGCGGAACGGGAAGTTATTTGGAGCGAGATCATTTTAACTCACCCGGGATTTACTTCCATATGAGGTAGAGCTCTTGAAAAGTCCACTTGCTGCTCAAAGAGTTATTTTGTCAGACAGTGAACCAATCCAATCCGCCTGTCTCATGTTGAGTCCCTTTTCATTTTGGCACAGTTTGTTTCACCATCAGTTTGATCCATTCGGGGTTTTGCTGAGGGCACAGACCCTGACAGCCCTCCTACATCTGACCCTCCGAATAAAGCGATTGGCGAAGGATCCTCCCCAATCAACCCCAACTCAAATTATTTTCATTTCCTTCAATTTTGACTGATTTCCCCCTCCTTACCCGTAGTCTATTATCCTAGTCCATGCAATGAAATAATAAGCTGTAAAAGTTTTAATGAGGAGATTAAATAATAAATTAAATAATAAACTAAAATAAATAATTAAATAAGTAACAAATCTGACATGCAATTCTTGCTCTGGAGTTAATCAGCAACTTTTTGACATTCAAAGATGTGCAGGTTAGGTGGATTGGTTATGCTCAAAAATTGTCACTTAGTGTTCAAAATGTGCAGGTTAGATGGGGTTAGGGGGATAGGGCGCGAAGTGGACCTAGGTGGGGTGTTCTTTCAGAGGGTCAGTGCAGACCCCATGTGCCGAATGGCCTCATGCACGTAGGGATTCTTTTAAAAATCTGATTATAGGGCATTCCTATAATCATTCAGATCCCAGGAGGCTAGTGTGTTGGCTCCCAGTGTTTACATTGCTCAGATGATTCCTGGACACAGAATGAGAACCATGAAGAGGATCCATTATTTTATCACCAGGAAAAGGAAATTAAATATGAGACAATGGTGCAAATGAACTAATTAAGGGCTAGTGTAAACACATTTCAGATCCCTGTAAGGATTTGTCCAAAGGCTTTGTTTCATAGTGAGCTTAGGAGCGCCTTCTTTCAGTAATAAAGCTGGTTCACCAGAAACATTTCGCAGCCTGTATTCCAGCATGAACTAGATCCAATCGACTGAAAAAAGTAGTTTGTCAGCCACCACACTGCTGTAATGATGTCACCTACAGGTCTTACTTTTTTTTCCAAACAATTAGTATGACTACTGATTGAATTATTTGATGAAATAACAAAGAGTGCTGATGATGTTATATGTGGGTCTTGATACAGCACCACACCTGTCAGTAACATTAAGTCCCAGGGGATTCAAGGGACAGTTGCAGCAGGGATACAAAATTGGCTAAGGGACAGGAAGTGGAGAGGAATAGTGAACAATATCTTTGAAGTGTACCATCATGTACTGCAGTGGTCAGTTGGTTCAATGCTCTTTTTGTATGTTATTATCCTGGACTGGGGAATACATGTAATCATTTCAAAGTTTGCAAAGGACATGAAACTTGGAAATGTAGCAAACATCAACAGAATAGAAGGCCATGAAAGGAATCTTATGGGTTTTACCATTGGGGAAAGGAGTGCAACAATGAGACACCGGTCAGGCCACAGCTGGAATATTGTGTTCAATTCTGGACAGGACATTTCAGCAAGTTGCAATTGGGAATGCACTGCCTGAAAGTGTAGTGAAAGCAGAGTCAGGAGTAACTTTCAAAAGGAAATTCAATAAATACTTAAAGGGGAAAAAAAGGTCAAAAGTCACGGTGAAAGTGCAGTGCGGCTAATTGGATTTTCCAAAGAGCTGACACACATCTGATGGGCTGAATCGCCTCCTCCTGTGATGTATCTTTCCATGTTTCTGAGAGTTCCTGTATCTTTCCATGTTTCTGAGAGTTCCTGTATCTTTCCATGTTTCTGAGAGTTCCTGAGCCACAGTGACGTAGAAATGTAAGTCCACTAAATATTGGTAAAGTGACACACTGATGTTCACCCAAAATGCTATGTTATTCGGAGGGTCATTACCTAACTGTTAATACAATAATTTAAATATAATAGTCAGCATATTTCCCCTTTGATCAAATGAGTTAAAATAGGTTATGTGACCACTATATTCAAAGTTTATTAGCCTTGCCTTTTGCTGAGAAAACCTGTTCAAATTGATGTTTCTAATCTTACAGCCAAATAATTTAATTTTCCCTCCCATACCAACATATTAAGCCGTACTAGTAAATTAATAGAAAAGGAATAACTTAAGCCCAGTCATTTGATTAGTCCAGTAAGAAAAACCTGTCCATTCCTCCCGGGTTTCAAGTAAATAGTGAAATCTAAAGAAAGAGCTGGAGTGTAACCTGGAATATAATCCAAATGCGAAGGATTAAGAAAATATTAGATTGGTACATTTGTTATTTTGGTTTTTGCTGCTCAGATTCAAGGATTTAAAAAAAATTTAGAGTACCCAATTCACTTTTTCCAATTAAGGGGCAATTTAGCATGGCCAATCCACCCACTCTGCACATCTTTGGGCTGTGGGGGCGAAATCCACGCGAACACGGGGAGAATGTGCAAACTCCACACGGACAGTGACCTAGAGCCGGGATCGAATCTGGGACCTCGGTGCCGTGAGGCTGCAGGGCTAACCCACTGTGCCACCGTGCTGCCCCCAGATTCAAGGATAATTGCAGTTCCACCCATGCTGGTGTGGATTTTGTAATTTGGTCCGTTATCATGGTCCAATGAAATTATTTTATACTATCATATCTCCATCGGTTGAGATGTATCAAGCTGCAATGCAAATCTCACTAGATATCCAAATAGTTAGAAGCTCTGATGCTACCAGACCTAGAATGAAAACCAAGGTGTTTTACTGTTTTCTTTATTCCATTAATGGACAATTTATCATCGGATAAACAGACTGCGTGTTCAGTTATCTCAAAGAACAATACAGCACAGGAACCGGCCCTTCTGTCCTTCAAGCCTGTACATGATACCTTGGCCAAAACCCTCAGCACTTCCTTGTGCCGTATCCCTCTGTACCCATCCTATCCATGTGTTTAAAAGCAAATTACTGCAGACGCTAGAATCTGAAACCAAAGAGAAAATGCTGGAAAATCTCAGCAGGTCTGGCAGCATCTGTAGGGAGAGAAAAGAGCTAAAGTTTCGAGTCCAGATGACCCTTTGTCAAAGCTTTGATAAAGGGTCACCTGGACTCGAAACGTTACCTCTTTTATCTCCCTACAAATGCTGCCAGACCTGCTGAGCTTTTCCACCATTTTCTCTTTGCTCCCCATGTGTTTGTCAAGACGCCTTTTGAATGCCGTTAATGTATCTGCTTCCACAACCTCCCCTGGCAACGTGTTCCAGGCACTCACCCCCTCTGTGTAAAAAACAAACTGCCTGGAACATCTCTAAACTGTGCCCCACTGACTTTAAATCTATGCACCCTGGTGACTGACCGCTCCACCCTGCGATAGAGTGCCTGCCCATCCACTCTATCCATAAATCTAATTTCTATTTGTGGAGCATTGTTAGTACAGAATGGCGGCTGCAGGTGCACTTGCATTTTGTTGGTGCATTTTAAAAGTAATTCACTGAAATATCTTTAAAATACCTCACAATGTGATACAGTGCCATATAAATGTAAATAATGGTATTATTTATGCTGCATTCTGAAATTGGACTTTGAGGCCATTACAGCCCCAACATGCACTGGGACTTGTGCATGGGTATTTCTGCAGGCTACACTGCTGACTTTTGATTGGACAAAATACCCAAAATGCTAATTTCTCAACTTTACTGGCAGAGCGTGAATACTTGCACAATGAAAATGTAAAGCTAATTATAGCTCTGTGATAAATAAAGGGATCTTAACTTTTGGCATTCATGTGCACTGCGTCATAACTCCTTTCATGCGTTGGGATTTTCTATGACAACATGCATAGGGAATCTATCCGGGCATGTGAGCTTGTAAAACAAACAGAATATTTGATGACAGTGACAATGAGCTCCGGATCTTGTTTCACTTGTGTGAAAAAAGCCCTTTACAACTCACACAGAGATCTCTCACTCAAACTTGCCATAATTGGCAGCAACAGAGAGATATCTTGCTTTTTTGAGTTTTGACACCCAACGCCAACTCTGAAACATTTCCACCATCATATTCCATTGTGATTGTGCTATAGTTTTTATTCAAGCTGAACTGATGGTCATTTGACTTTCAATTAGATACTGAGGCTGAAATCCTTGGGCTGCCTCTCATCCAGAACCATCAGTGCTGGACTGAGCCCTTGTGGATTGTTGTTTGCAGGAAGAATAATTCCACATCTGAGAACTGGAAAAGTTGACAACACACAGAAGCAATACTAAACCTGCACAAATAATTGCTATGCTACAATTAGAATATTGCGTCCAATTTTAAGTGCTGTATTGGTACTAAGAGGCCAGAGAAACTAGCTATTTCATTGGAACAAAGAGTGAGGGCAAGTGGTTAAGGGGAGACAATTATGCAACTGGTTAGAGAGACAGTAATTAGATTTTAATTTTAAATTGTCACAAAAAGAACAAAGGGGTTACGAGAATTTTTTAACATAAAGATAATTATTGGTACCTGGGGCTACGATGTTGGGTCCATTATGGGGACATAGATAGAACAGGGGCAGGAATGGTTGTTGGAGGTTCCGGCGTTTAGATGTTTCAGTAAGATTAGGGAAGGTAGTAAAAGAGGTAGAGGAGTAGCATTGTTAATCAAGGATAGTATAATGGCTGCAGAAAGGCAGTTTGAGGAGGATCTGTCTACCGAGGTAGTGTAGGCTGAAGTTAGAAATAGGAAAGGAGCGGTCACTTTGTTAGGAGTTTTCTATAGGCCCCCCAAAGGTAACAGAGATTTACATTTACATAGAATTTACAGTGCAGAAGGAGGCCATTCGGCCCATCGAGTCTGCACCGGCTCCTGGAAAGAGCACCCTACCCAAGGTTAAAACCTCCACCCTATCGCCATAACCCAGTAACCCCACTCAACACTAAGGGCAATTTTGGACTCTAAGGGCAATTTATCATGGCCAATCCACCTAACCTGCATATCTTTGGACTGTGGGAGGAAACCGGAGCACCCGGAGGAAACCCACGCACACACGGGGAGGATGTGCAGACTCCGCACAGATAGTGACCCAAGCCGGAATCGAACTTGGGACCCTGGAGCTGTGAAGCGATTGTGCTATCCACAATGCTACCGTGCTGATGTGGAGGAAAAGATTGCAATGCAGATTTTGGGTAGGTGCGGTAGTCACAGGGTCGTTGCCATGGGTGACTTTAACTTCCAAATATTGATTGGAACCACTGTAGAATAGTTTGGATGGGGCTGTTTCTATCCAGTGTGTGCAGGAGGGTTTCCTCACACAATATGTGGATAGACCGACAAGAGGCAGGGCCACATTGGATTTGGTATTGGGTAATGAACCGGGCCAAGTGTTAGATTGGTTGTGGGAGAGCACTTTGGAGATAGTGACCACAATTCGGTGACTTTCACAATAGCAATGGAGAGGGATAGGAACATACGACAGGGCAAGGTTTATAACTGGGGGAAGGGTAATTATGATGCGATTAGGCAAGAATTGAGGTGCATAAGATGGAAACAGGAACTGTCTGGGATAGGCACAATTGAGATGTGGAGCTTGTTCAAGGGGCAAATACTGCATGTCCTTGATATGTATGTCCCTGTCAGGCAGGGAGGAAATGGTTGAGTGAGGGAACCATGGTTTACAAAAGAGGTTGAATGCCTTGTCAAGAAGAAGAAGGGGGCTTATGAAAGGATGAGAAAACAAAGTTCAGTTAGGTCGCTTGAGGGATACAAGATAACGAGGAAGGAGCTCAAGGAAGGACTTGGGAGAGCTAGGAGGGGGCATGAGAAGTCCTTGGCGGGTAGGGTCAAGGAAAACCCCAAGGCTTTTTACACTTTTGTAAGGAATAAAGAATGACCAAGGTGAAGTTAGGGCCAGTCAAGGACAGTAGTGTGAACGTGTGCATGGAGTCTGAAGATCTAGGAGAGGCCCTAAATGAATACTTTTCTTCAGTGTTCACAAACGAGAGGGGCCATGTTGTTGAGGATGATAGTGCGGTACAGGCTGGTAGGGCTGGAGGAGGTAGATATCCGGAAGGAAGATTAGAAATTTTGAGAAGCCTGAGGCTAGATAAGTCCTCTGGGCCTGATGGGATATATCCTAGGATTCTTTGGGAGGCGAGGGATGAGATTGCAGAACCGTTGGCTTTGATCTTTATGTCCTCACTATCTGCAGGAATAGTGCCAGAAGACTGGAGCGAAGCAAATGTTGTCCCCTTGTTCAAGAAAGGGAATAGGTATAACCCTGGGAATTATAGACCGGTTAGTCTCACTTCGGTCATAGGTAAATTATTGGAAAGGGTCCTGAGGGATAGGATTTATGATCATTTGGAAAGATACAGCTTAATTCAGGATAGTCAGTACGGATTTGTGAGGAGTCAGTCTTGCCTCACATGTTTGATTGTATTCTTTGAGGAGGTAACTAAGTACATAGATGAAGGTAGAGCAGTTGATGTCGTATACATGGATTTTAGTAAGGCGTTTGATAAGGTGCCCCATGGTCGGCTCATGCAGAAAGTAAGGAGGCATGGCATAGAGGGAAATTTGGCCGATTGGATCAGTAACTGGCTATCACATAGAATACAGAGGGTGGTGGTTGATGGTAAATTTTCATCCTGGAGTCCAGTCACCAGCGGTGTCCCACAGAGATCAGTGCTGGGTCCTCTGCTATTTGTGATTTTTATCAATGACTTGATGGTGGAGTTGAAGGTTGGGTTAGTAAATTTGCTGATGACACCGAGATTGGTGGAGTAGTGGATGAGGTGGAGGGCTGTTGTAGGCTGCAAAGAGACATTGATAGGATGCAGAGCTGGGCTGAAAAGTGGCAGATGGAGTTTAACCCTGATAAGTGTGAGGTGATTCATTTTGGTAGGACAATTTTGAATGCGGATTAAAGGGTTAATGGCAGGGTTCTGAAGAATGTGGAGGAGCAGAGAGATCTCGGAGTTCATGTCCATAAGTCTCTGAAAGTTGCCACCCAAGTGGATAGAGCCGTGAAGAAAGCCTATAGTGTGTTAGCATTTATTAACAGGGGGATTGAGTTTAAGAGCTGTGAGGTTATGCTGCAACTGTACAAGACCTTGGTTAGACCACATTTGGAGTATTGTGTGCAGTTCTGGTCACCTCATTATTGGAAGGATGTGGAAGCATTGGAAAGGGTGCAAAGGAGATTTACCAAGATGCTGCCTGGATTGGAGGGTAGGTCTTATGAGGAAAGGTTGAGGGAGCTAGGGCTTTTCTCATTGGAGCGAAGGAGGATGAGAGGTGACTTAATTGAGGTGTATAAGATGATGAGAGGGATAGATAGAGTGGACGTTCAGCGACTTTTTCCTCGGGTGGATGTAGCTGTTACAAGGGGGCATAACTATAAAGTTCATAGTGGAAGATCTCTGAGGGATGTCAAAGGTAGGTTCTTTACTCTAGAGTGGTTGAGGTGTGGAACGCACTCTCGCCTATGGTAGTGGAGTCAAACACTTTAGGAACTTTCAAGCGGTTATTGGATAGGCATATGGAGTGCACTAGAATGATTGGGAGTAGGTTGATTTGATCTTAGTTTCAGACTAGTTCGGCACAACATCGTGTGCCGAGGGGCCTTACTGTTCTGTACAGTTATATGTTCTATGAAATGCTCTGTCAGTGCTGACAGATTTCAAAAGAAGGCAAATTAAATATTTAAAAGGAGAAAAAACATGAAATGCAGCTTCTGCCAGTTAGTCAGAGAGTGGCATTGTCTGTACATGTTCACATTAGATCACCAACCAAGCTATAGGAAGATGACAGCAACAAACAAAATTCACTGTCTCATATCAGTTTGTTAGAGGTTTACACTCACCTTTCTGCACTCTATCGGCAGAACTTTCAGGGTCAGGCATATAACTGTTCTCGTCCTTGCCTCCTTGCCTGATAGTCTTGAGGTTGGTCTCAGCTTTGGGATGGATTTGAAAAGAGTCTGGGAAGAAAGGGAAGAAACTGGAGGGAGATGGGGATACAAGCAGGATGGAAAGTTGGTTTGGTTGGCAAGGGGAAGAGGAGAGATGCACTAGAGGAAGCTCAATGGGTGGTCTCTACCATGGTGACAAAAAACTCTTATGAGCTCCTCACTCTTGTTTAAAGGTAGTGGGTAGGTGAATGGAGTTTAAAGAGATTAGTCAGCAGAGAAAAGAAGCACGGGGTATACTTACTCTTCAGGATGATCTTGAGTGGGTGGACAACGGAAAATGTGGAGAGGCAGAGCCCAAAGCAGTGGGTGGAGTGAATGAGATCGGAATGAGTTTAGTGAGTTGGGAAGGTGAACAAGAAAGGAGAATGGAACATTTGGGGTTGCTACTGATTAGGATACCTCTGGGCCTTTTAGCTGATGCCAAGAGGGGCATGTGCTTATTTAATGGGATTCAAACATGTGGTGGGGACAGGGTAGGAAGGCTAAGGAGTAGTGATTGGTTTCAATAGAGGCAATGTAATGTGGGGGGGGGGGGGGGGGGCACAAAGTATCAGAGAGGGGAGAGAGAAGGGGAAAGGGGCCAAGAAAAGAAAAGAGAACAAGATGTAATGGACTGCGGTCCGGAGCAGCAGCCATAACCCACATTGAAATGGACACAAAAGGTTATATGGACATGGGTAACAGATAATGTATATTTCTGACCAGGGGTGTACTTTGAATACATTTTGAAAATCAAATTAAATCCAATTTGATCCTGAAATCAAAGAAGTGAAAGGGGAATAGTCTCGTGCACTCTGTGCTGTGCACTTATGCAGCTTATAGAATGGCAATTTCCTATCAAACTTGTTTCACTGCAGGGATAAAATCAACCAATTAAACACCAGAACAGCTTGCATTTGGAAATAAAGGCAGTCTAAAACATGTTAAAATGGTTGAGTAACAGTTATGAAAATATTGTTTTCTGAATTATTTCTATATTTCACAAAGCAAGCAGAAATAGCACGGAATATATAAATGTTCAATGAGCCTTGTAGCTCATTGCTTTCGTTAAAAGCAGCAGACTCTAGCTGTAACAGGATGTATTTGAATTCCTGTCACAGTTCCTTTCCTCCCTCTCCTCAGTTGTATCCCGAGTATTGCAAACCACCAACCCAGTAGAGAATTCAGGAGAACCCTCTTTCACCCAGAGAATGGTTAGAATGCAGAACGTGCTACTACAAGGAGTAGTTGAGACGAATGACATAGATGCAATGAAGAGGAAGGTAAAAAGCACGAGAGAGAAAAGAATAAAAGGCTATGTTGATAGGATTAGATGAAGAGAGGAAAGAGTTGGCATGTGTGGAGCATAAGCACCGACATAGTCCTGTTGGGCCCAGTGACTTGGTTTTGTGTTGCACCTTTCATGCACTCTGCTGCCTGCAGACAGGGTGGCGGGGGAGTCTGGAGTCAATTTCATAATTATTCATAGCCGGAAGTAATCACATTAGCAATTGACCAACTAGTTGCACATTTGCAAGAATTGTTTCTGATCCTGAAGGCCTTCCATATAATGCAGCAATCCTATAAAACAAATGATGCATCCAGGAATCTCATTTATTCCAATGGGTCACGTATAGTTCTCTAAAGTTTTGAAGTATATAGAACTGTTATTCTGTAACACATACTGTTTTACTATGCCATCTTAATATATTTGTATCTTAATACTTGTGCATCCACTTGTCATAATCATGTTCAGTATTACTGTTAGTCATTTAGGCGAGGAGAACATCATTCCTGCTAGGCTAATGTGTTCCACATCTATTGTCAGCTGTGTTTTTTTCATCCTGTAATATTTATTTGTTAATAATATGGTATGTTTCTTTTCCTCCAGTGCCAATATACGTGCCTTTCCTCATTGTTGGCTCGGTGTTTGTGGCCTTTGTCATTGTAGGCTCGTTTGTGGCAGCTTGCTGCTGCAGATGTCTCAAGCCCAAGCAAGAACCACAACAAAGCAGAGCTCCAACAGAAAATCGCCTCATGGAAACTATCCCCATGATCTCGAGTTCTGGCAATCCCAGAGGATCCTCATCACGGCAATCCAGCACCGCTGCCAGCTCCAGCTCCAGCGGCAACTCCGGGGCGAGGGCTCCCCCTCTAAGAACACAGACAAACTGCTGCCTGCCGACAGAAGGGACAATGAATAATATATACTTGAATATGCCACCCAATTTCTCAATGATGAACTGCCAGCAAGCCACACAGATTATGCCACACCAGGCTCAGTTTTTACACCCTCAGTATTTGGGTTATGCTGTTCAACATGACTCTTTGGCAATGACCCCTACGCCTCCTTACATAGATGGACTGCAGAATGGTTTCCGACAAATGCAGACTCCCTTCCCTCATGTCAGTGGGAATACTGAACAGATAGTGTACACAACAGTAACTGTTTAGAAAGATGCTTCTCAATCTTTGTAATATCTGCTGTGAGAGGGCCACTTTTTTGAAATGTGAGTAACATAACTCGATTTGAGTATTTTGTAAGCAATTCTTTTGTCAAAATTATCTCAGGTGAGATGGCAAGAAAAACTTTGTGTATATGGAAAAAATGTTTTAAAATTTGCTACCCCATTGATGACCCTGTGACTATCTGATGGTTAGTGCTGTCATGTTGATGCTTATGGGAGGGGCTGATGGTTAGTTCTGTCCTATTGATGCTCCTGGGAATATCTGATGGTGAGTGCTGTCCAATGACTGCTCTTGGGATTGTCAGTGCTGCTCATGTCGGTGTTGGAAGCATTTGCTGGTGAGTACTGTAACATGCTCAATGATGGGAGTATACATGGTCATTGTTGCCCACTAATGAGACCAACCCACTGAAAACCGTGGATGTAAATTATAATATTGTCTCATCGATGGCTGTGGCAGTCCATGCAGTTAGTCCTCTTCCGTTGCTTATAAGCAGACAGTTTTACAGCACTCATGGCCGCACGTTAAGAGTTCATAGTGAGAGTGGGCAGTAAAACATCAGGCTAGATCTCCCAGGCTTCGCAAATAGTTGGAGATTGGATGTAGCCCCAAAGGTGCGCACCATGACCCCTCAGAAGTCAAAATGTAATGACTTAGTGGGAATTACCTTAGTCCCCAGCATCCTCTGAAAAAATCTGCAACCCTGAAGTAGAGTTGGAGACTTTGGACAGTTCAGGCCTTACCTGGATAGTTACCTCGGAAATATTCAGAAAAAAATAAATAGCTTCCCTACAGTGCAGAAAGAGGTCATTCGGCCCATCGGGTTTGCACCAACACTCTGAAAGAGCATCCCAGCTAGACCAACTTCCCTGCCCTATCCCTATATCCTCACCTAACCTGCACATCTTTGGACTGTGGGAGGAAACCGGAGTACCCAGAGGAAACCCACGCAGACACGAGGAGAACATGCAAACACCACACAGTCACCCAAGGCCGGAATTGAACCCAGGTCCCTGGAACTGTGAGACAGCAGTGCTAACCACTGTGCCACAAAAAAATCCTTGTTTATCTGCTGGGTAATTATACAACTGACCACCCCACCTCCTTGGCCCCAGCACAAGCTGACCCAATTGCAGCACCTGACTCCACCCCAACAGCCCCCAGACACCCCAATCCAGCCTGACCACCCAACACCCCGGGCCCAACCTTACCACCTGACCCAGCTGCCATCCTACCTCTTTACCTACTTACCTTATCTACCTGACCCCTTTTACCCATTTATCTGAGCCATCCTAACCCCTCATCTTACCCACCCTACCCCCATACCCATTTTCCCCATCCACCCTTTTACACATTTACTTCTCTCGCTTTTCAAAGAAGCTTTGGGACATTTAAATGCTTTACTTACAAAATATTGTAATTGGTGCTGTTAAAAAAAAAAAGGTGGAGGGGCTTCTCAGATTCTCTGAGGTCTCCTGCACTTGCGTCAGTTTAGCAGACTGCCCAGAAAAATTGGAGGCAGGTAAGTGGGTATTTTCTTTAGCATTCAAGGAGTCAGAAATAGGGCTTCAATTCCTGATCAGATGATTTGAGCCAGTACCTTGCGTGGTCACTACATTAAATAGATAACTGATCTGATAAGTGACCACGCTATCTGTGTTTACCTCTTCTTTACCAAAAACAGTTCTATTTCATAAAACCACGTGCGGATTGTCAAGAATGTCTTATACTTGCCAGCCTCAACATTGCTGTTCCCAAAGATGGTCAATCAATTACTTTCGCGAGTGAGAGAATGTCTTGGGTATAGCAATTTTCATTTTGTTGTACAGGATCAGAATTCAGTCCAAAAAATAAGAAAAACTCAAATACATGTTAGTCAAAATATTTTGACCTCTTAAGCAATTTTGACTACAAATTTGAACTGTGAGGCTTTCTTGCACCTTGGCTGCAGCAGTGGAAAAACATTGCCTTTACATGGCCAATTCTGTTCACAGCAATCCATCTAACAGGAGGGGGGTGTGACATAATCTTTTCATCAAATTCAAGTTTTCTAATAAATTAACTACTGTTTAAGGGGTTCGCACTTGCCGTCATTTCATTCAACAACTAAATGTGTCTAAAATTGAACAGTTGTACCAATTTTTAAGGAAAAATAAATGAACCTAAAATCTAATTTTAGTTACATCGTGAGTTTGTGTCCGTTCCCAGCTCAGTACATTTAATTCGGCCTTCGTTCCCAGTTAATTCAGAGAAGTTTCCAAATAAATCTAGGGGATGTTTAGTTCATTCTCGTTTGTTTCAAATAGTCTAGAAGATAATTTTAGTTGTGATGATTGTATTTACTGGAACCCTTGTCAGTAGACTGCAAGTGGAGATTTTAGTTCAGAATCAATTTGTTTTGAATACTCAACTATTGATAGTATTCAAGCTACCTGCATTTTATAATATTCACCTCTCAACAAAATCTTCAAAAGTCCAAAACAGAACACAAATGCTGACCTTTTTTTGAAATTGTACTGTAAAATATGGTATGTATGTTGCAGCAGTGTATAATCCCCAATTTTAAAGGTGGATACTGTGGTAGAAACTGTATGAATAAATACAATGGAGCAGCTTTCATACTGGGTTACCTTGCCAAGTGAACAAAATATAGACCAATGAATGCTTGAACACTCAGCTTTATTTCAGTTTTTGCAGTGAAAACATGCATCCAACTCAGTGCTATGTTGAAAATGTTGAATAAAATTTTTTTTTTTAAAACTCAGTGCTGAAATCCTGAGGGATAGCATTTGGGTATTGAGAGCATCTATCATCACTTTCTATTTAAAACTAATTTTTTGTAAATAAACTGTTATCATGTTAACTTGCATTCCAGGCATTTTATTTGTACTGGTGAGGTTAAATGACATGTATTTGAAAATTAATTATTTATTCAGTAGTGTCATCCTTAATTTCCTTCAATTCAGCAAGTTATAGACATAATATTCTGCTGCACATGGTTCCTGCCTGTATTTTGGAGAATTATTGAAAACACAAGTGTCTTCATTTTACCTCTTGTTCACCTTCATCTTCAGTTTTCCCCGACCGACGCTGGTATAATTCTTCCCCACAGAGGAACGTTAAGTGGACAACGTGGATGTGAACTCGGGCTGGAGGGCCCATACTTCCTTCCTTTTAACTTTCACCGGGTTATCAAATCAATCCACTTTCTCCACTCCACCCTGTCCATTCACCATGTGCAGCTGGGTGGTTTTGTGATTCCCCCACCTTTACCATGTCTTATTTGAGTGTTGCATGAGCTATCCACAACAATGTGTGAAATCGGTAGAAGAGATTGGTCAGAGGAATTGAACTTGGATGCTGTTGTGGGCTGGGGTAGTATGTTGATGTTCCATTATGCTGCACAACCTGGACTCTTGTGTCTTGCTTGTGGGTACTTGGAAATTCAGGGAAATGTTAGTATTTCAGAGTGTAGCGATGCTAGGATGCATGTGTTAATGATCAGTGACTAAAACAGTCTTTTGATTGACCCAAAATGAACAGGAAATTCTTGGCTCAGGAGACTGAGAGCTTCTGTTAGTCTTTGGAACAGGAGCAACTTTATTGGCTTTGGTCCAATTTTCTGTTCAGTCTAGAAAGACCCAACTGAGCACTTGCTGCAAAAAGGACAGAGCCTCATGGACCACAGTGGCCAGTGTGTATTTCACATTGTTTTCAACAATTTCTCTGAACCTCCACCACCAGTGAAATTCTTTGCTACAGCCTTTTTTGTACTACAGAACTAATATAAATTTTATTGTGTAGAAATGTTGCGAGTGAAAGAGAAACTGAATTGTACAGTGTATTTCCCTTATGCTAATGTTGTACACATTTTATTTGTGCAAAACATACCACAGACTAAGGTACAGACAAGTCTGTAATATTCCAAAGGTCATTTCAGTGTATTTTTTGATAGAGAATCAAAATTGCATTTTCATAATAAACTGTTAATTATGTGGCAACAGAATTTCTTCTCTCACATTTAAATTGAGACATTGGTTCAGATTTCCCCCGAGTTGTGAAGACGGCGTGGAAAACTGAGTCTGATGAGGCATTTCCTAATCAGTTGGATCTGCCAAGTTGCGAAATTTTACAAGCTCAGGTAGGACCTACAAGATGTTTGTCCCTCTTTTAATTTTTAGATCCTTTAATGAGTTTCCTTTAGTGATAAATCACTCAAGGACATATTTTGTGACCCAAGTATGTAAAACTGGAAATCCTGGTTGGAGTGGGTAATCGCCACTTTATCTGGGCTGGTTAGGAGATATTTCACATTTGAACGGTTTGGTCAATTAAAAAGCAGTTTTCAAAGGTTATTCCTATTAGATTGAACTAAGTTGGCTTTGTTCACAAGGATATATAGCCCAGTTTTTACATCATTTTTTTTCCAGTTGTCAGTTCTTTTAAGGTTAGGAACGTCTAAAATCAAATTTATTAGAATGCTTGGTTTTCACCATGTGAAATTTTTAGTCATTTTCATCTTTGAAAAGTCATGTGTTCCATCTGAAACGCAACTGCTTGTGGATTGACATTAACAAGAAAAATGCTGAGCGCGATTAAACGGAAAAGTTTCTAAGGGTAATTTGTGGCAGGCTTTGCTGGGAGCTTCCCGCCGGCTCTGCCGGTGAGTTCCCCACCGCTATCTAAAGGCCCTGGGGAGTTTCTCACTGGTTGAGCCCACGTTTGGAATTTTTTCCATCATTGGGGAGCTAAACTCAGAGATCAGGCTGCCATTTTGAAAGGGTGCCCGATCTCTAAGTGAGCTTGTGTGTCCACCACACCCACCACCTATGGGCAACGTCACCCCACACACGCATGGACATTACTCCACACCCCCAAGTGAGGACACCCTGTTATCGGTCCCTGAGCACCCATCTCTTTAGGCTCCCCCACATCCTCTTACAGGCCCTCCATTCCAGGATCCCCACCTGTCACCCCCCAATCTTTCAGTCCTCTTCTTAAGTGCACTGCAGCCCCCCCCCCCCCCCCCCCCCACCCGTCATACCCCCTCCACCCTCCTTTCATGGGGTGGCCCCATTGGACCCTGATCCTTCGCAGTGCCACCGTGGCATTGCACCTGTCAGCCTGGCAGTGTCACCTGGGCACCTGGTAGTGTCAAGGTGCCCACATTCCAAGTGGCAGGTCAGGGGGCCACCCTGCACTATTCCTAGCCACCCAGGGCCCCCCGATGGCCTGGGTGATCCCCCGGTTTTGTGTGGACTAGTACTGAATGGCAACGATACATCAGTTGAACCATGAAAAGGTTTGAAAAATATTCTAATACTAACATTTGCTCTTTCAGAAGGCCAGCATATACACGATGGTCCAAATTGTCTTCTGTGCTGTAACTATTCTATGATTGTGTAGACGTCACAAGAGAATTAAACATCGATTGTGGTTATACTAATGAATTAAACTTGAAGAGTTAAGCAGTAAGTCTAAATTGACAGTGACGGCAGTAAACTATAGTATCAACCTGGTAAGGGGGCGAGTAGACAGAGCTCCTCGCTCTCTTAATATCACTAATGTTTCACAGGACTCAAAAAGGTACAAGATGATTTACAGTTTGATATGGTGTACTGTGCCTTGTAAATATAGAACCACTTACAAATAGGAAAAGGCCATTTGGCCCATCAACTTTATGCAGGTATCTTTTTCTACATGAAATATACAGATTACAACAGTCTAACAATTGCTAATTGAAATACACGATCATATATTTTGAAAATCTTCCTTTTGATCAAAATATTTCAAAGTTTATTCTGGACATGCATCTGGTTACATACACCAGGCAATATACTGAACAGTATCGCATTATGTGAATTACAGTAGAAAATAATTTTCACAAAGCTAAAATGCATACTTCATCACATACAACTTTACAGATTCTAAATTGTTTAAATTTGCTTGGTGCTGTGTTGGTGGATCAGAGTATTATCCAGTGAGAGGCTAAGTAATGTATTATCGGGCGGCACGGTAGCATAGTGGTTACCACTAGTGCTTCACAGCACCACGGTTCCAGTTCAATTCCCAGCTTGGGACACTGTGCAGAGTCTGCATGTTCTCCCCATGTCTGCGTTGGTTTCCTCCCACAAGTCCAGAAAGACGAGCTGTTAGGTGAATTGGACATTGAATTCTCCCTCATTGTACCCGAACAGTCGCAGTGTGGCGAATAGAGGATTTTCACAGTAACTTCATTGCAGTGTTAAAATAAGCCTACTTGTGACAATAATAAAGATGAATACATTTGGAAGGGCCCTGTTTTGATTCCTGATTTCACTGCGAATCGGATTCGGCTAGGGTAGTGGTAGGGTTCACCAATTAGCTTCAATATTCATGGTTCACAAAGCAGCCACTCAATGAAAATACACATGTAGTGGTGCGTGAGAATGGGTTCAATTGTGGGTGCCATACTCCTGCGATTGAATAGTTTAGTCATTGCCTGGCTCGTGCATGAAAAACTAGACATGTGTGAGATACCGAATGACAAAAACAGTGGAACTAGATTCCAACAAATGGACAACATCTACAAGAGTGGGGGAGAGGAGAATATTGGCAAGGCAAGGGTAAACATCAGTTGGACATGTATCATTTATTCAAGAATTGGGAGGCTTGCTGACACAGCATGTTGTTCCAACTGTGTTAAGAATTTCAAGTTCATGGCCAGAGACACATAGAGAGTTCTCTTTCTTGGCCATACCATTGAAAGGAGGGGAGGAGCATTTTGATATGAAGATAAATTTAGATGCTGGATCTTCTCCATCCCACCATGACCATTTTAAAAGGATCTCTCATATTCTGACTCAGACTTTGAAATATGCCGTTCTATAGTTTACAGAAGAGTATAGAACACGGCTCTAAAGATAATATTTTCTGTCATTTTGGCCTAAAATGTATGACAGTTATGTTACCATTTAAAATCGGCAACAGGTGCTTATTTAAAACATTTAACAATGAAACAAATACAAGTCTTAAGTTTCTCTTGGAGAAATATTTAAGCTGCGATTTGAAAACAGGAGAAAATCCAAACCAGAGGTATACAGCTTATAAAATGTTTATTGGCAACTTTTTCTGTGTAACATAAGCAGGTCCACACTGTTCCAAAAGCTCTTAAATTATTGTCCAAAGCATCCATTAACACCACTGTCAAGCAGTTAAAAGTTCATAGGAATTTGCTCCAAGTGATGGAAAGAACCGCTGCAATTTATTTCTTGTATTAAATTGAACATTAACAGGACAAGGGAAACTGGAGCGCTGCTAGAAAAATATGCAGATCTATGGAAGCCCCGCTGCTCGACAGGGAATTAATTTAATGTTACTCTCCAAAGCATCACTCCATTCCGCAGACACAATTTACAAAGTTGCGTCCAAAAGGATACTTAAACAGACCAAATTTAGAAATGACACACAAAATGCACGATTTAATCTGCCGATAAGTAACACATCCAGAATTTGTTAGTGGACCAGCTCGTAATTGCCCCTTGTATTCAGGTTTAAGGAAATTGCAATTCTCTATACACAAGAGATTTTCAAAGCCATGGTTAATGTGAAACAAAAGTACAGTCACCATATTATTACATTAAATAGAAAAACTGTTAATGGTGATGAAAAGACATTGTGCAGACAATGTAAATTGTGTAACCTTCCTTGCTTTAACATTTGCACATTTTGATAATTCTTATACAATGTCGATTTTACCTGGCCTATATCTGAATGCCCTTTCAACTAATGAAAAAAAAACTGCAGACACCAACTATGGCACAGACAGGATTTCTTTTGCCTTGTTTCAGTTGATCTCTGAACCAGAATTCTAAGGGAGTTCCATACTTTGGAGAAAAAAATTGTAATATTCATTTTCTTCTTCATTCATGGTCTCCCTGGGTCACAGACTGGGCTGGGTGAACTGGAAGCTACTGCAAATTGTAACCTACTGCAAAATCTCTGGCTTGGAATCCTGTGACCGGCTAGGTGAGCCAGCAGCCTACATTGGTGCTTATGCCATGTGAGGAAGCACCCTTTAAGTCTCTCACTGAGAGGGAAGCCCCTCTCAATCTCTCCCCGAGAGGGAAGCTGAAATCAGGTGATTATTGCATAAAGGACCGTGGGTGGAGATTTGCATTGTACCACTCCAATCCCAGCACATCAACTTGCTGAACCACCAAATGATTTGTCTATGACAAATGGATTTTTCTGTATTTAGTAATTAGAATGCTATATGGAAACATTGTTGGGGAATGTTATAACATGAGAATACTACAAAAGCATTAAACAAACCCACCACAACTCCAAATGGTTCAAAAAGAGAGTCCCAGATGCGTACTCATTTTGATGGCCTCCTTGAGGTATGGCTGAATAGCTCTGATATCATCTTTTTATTTCAAATTGTCAAGCTGCTTTTGGGCTTGCATTTTACAACAATCACAAGATCTCACACAGGCAGTGACTTCCACCGGGAGAGTAAATGCATTCACAACCTTTCCCAAGATATTGAACTACCTGAGGCATACGTAGAACAATCTTCAGCTTATGTGGGACAAATAAGTTAAATATACAATTGCCTCATCCACCATCTTAAGTTCAAGTAAAATTAGCTTATTAATGTGTTTGACTGTGAATGGGGGGGGGGGGGGCAGCGTTGGCAGTTTGATTCTGTTCCACATAAGATACAGTACTGTTTTAAACAATTATTTCTCACAAGCACCTACAATTTTACATTATTAAAGTCTGACTAGAATAGCAACACTAATAGGTTTAGGTACAGCATTAGATCTCAGAAGTCAGTGCGAGAATTAATATAAGTCAAGCTAGTAGGCTAAGGCCACAGAAATGAGGAATCCATTAGTTTGGCTGCCACTATTTTTGGTCAGCATGCTCAAATGTCTGATAAAAATTTCCACCAGTCCAATGCGGGAGGAAGGAATTGGTGTTCAATCTGCAGCAACTTTTTGTTTGGTGGTGTCATACGACCGGATCATTTCACTCTGTGAAACCACACCATGCTCCTCTTGAGAAAACGCATAGCCATCTGAAATAGAACAGAGTTATTAAACACGACTGATATAAATATCTAATAGTGTATTTGTATAGCCTACTTGTGACACTAATAAAAATTATTATTGTGAAACCACTTCCAGGTCTAATTAATGGATCCTTCTTGATTTATATAGCAACATACTACATTGGTTGCTGCAGCAATCTAATGTCCTACATCCACATATACTGAGGTAGGATGTACTTCATGAGAAGAGATGATTCAAAAGACCAAGGGTTTAAGGTATAAAGAAAGCTTAATGAATGTGTGTTCAATAATGTTTTCTGGAAACAAAATGTGATTGATTTGCAATGTTCAAGATTATAGAAAGAGCGTTGAAAAAGCAGTGTCAAGCAACTTCTTTCCTACATTGAAGGGTTGAAATAACTACGGCAAAAGGTAAAAACTAGGAAGTTTAATGTAAGAAACAAACCAGGCAGAAGAGCACAGAAAGTGAAACCTTTAAAAGGCTCAAGGATCCTTGATGCATTTATGAAGAGACAGGGGATGGAGGAATGCGCTGACATCCCAAACAAATCCAGTTGCCTGGACATTGATTCTATCCATCGCCCTAGCTACTGACTGAGAATGAACCAGATTATTCCCAAGCTTGGCATCCTATTTGACTCCAAACTGAGATTCCGACGCAATGTCCTCTCCATCAACAAGTTGGCCTATTACCATTGCCACAACACTACACATCTCCAACCGTGCCTAAGCTTATTTGCTACTGATAACCTCATCCATACCTCTTGCTACCCCTCTTGTACTCTAGAGGACAGAATTTTTCGAACGGTGGGTTTCCCACTCCACCACCATAAGAATTGGCTGGGAACACATGCTTGTCAATCACTGCAGCCCTGCAGCCATTTAGCGCCAAGGTGAAGGCCCCATCTCAGCTCTGTAGTCCCAGAAAGTGGCAAGGACAGGAATTACAAACAATCTGCAGATTCCTAAATTCTGGAGGTCCGAGTAATTGCAAGGGGAGTGGTGGTGGTGGGGGGAGGGGGGGGAGAGAGGTTGGTCCAATGTGGTAAGAGGGTCCGTGAGGCTTCCATCTCTGCTGGGCTCTACCGGGGCCCTTGAACTCCACCTGCCTGTTCGGGGCTCAGACAGGCTGGCGTCCCATGGCCTCGCCACCCCTGTAAATTTGCAAACTGGTATGGGGCCGACAGGCTACCCTGAGAATATTACAGGCTCCCTCGCTGGCAAACCTGCTGCCCAGGGACAACATAATTCTGTCCATAAACATTCAGAGGTCTGCTGCCCATAACCTACCTGCACTATGTTCTGTTCACTCTTCACCCCTTTGCTCATTAACCCAAATTAGCTACCAGTCTGACAATGTCTCAGTTTTAATCTTTCTGCTTCAATTCCCCCCCATGCCCTCGCCGCTCCCCATCTATGTAACCTCCTCCAGCCCCAAGAGTTTCCAAGATACCAGTTTTCCTCCAATTCTGGCCTCTCCTAATTTTCATTGCTCCAACATTAATGGCCATGCCTTCAATTGACCATGCCCCAAATTGTGGAATTCCTTTCTGCCCATTGGCCTTTCTCTTTTCATTAAAACCTACATCTTTGACCTTATGTCGGGCAGCACGGTGGCGCAGTGGGTTAGCCCTACAGCCTCACGGCGCCGAGGTCCCAGGATCGATCCCGGCTCTGGGTCACTGTCCGTGTGGAGTTTGCACATTCTCCCCGTGTTTGCATGGGTTTCGCCCTCACAACCCAAAGATGTGCAGGGTAGGTGGATTGAACACGCTAAATTGCCCCTTAATTGGAAGAAAATTAATTGGGTACTCTAAATTTATAAAAAAAGAAAGAAAAAAAAATCTTTGACCTTATGTGACTAGAGTCGAATTATTGTTCAATAATGCTCCTGTGAAGGGCCTTGGAATGATTTACTATCATCAAGGTATTGTATAAACGTTGTTGAGCGGGGGTTGAATTATAAAGGAAGGAAAGGCTTGTTTGAGCCTACCAATCCTCTCCTGTTATTATGTCATTCTTAGGCTCTATATGCTTTTCAAATCAACTGCGTACATTGTGGGGCAGTTTCTAAGGAAGTCAGCTACTTTATATGTGGCAGAGGAAAATGTTACACAAGCTAACTAGTGCTAGGTGTGCTGTTGGTTTGTATGGGAAAGCTAAGCAGGTCACCTGGCTCCTGGCCAAACAATATGTCTGTCTTTGATGTCCATATGACATCTGGCAGCAACAGTGCCAGCTCGTTAACAATGTCAGTTTACCAACAGTGGTTTCATCTTATTGGCCTCAATTCCAGTGGGGTTTGGACAATAATAATTTGGTTGTAAACTCAAAAAAAATTAACAGAAATGGATACGTTATGCCTAAACTTAAGGTTTCTTTTGCTGATTTAACCAAACTGGAAACAATATTATACACTACGTTTAGCCACGTAATGAATGGGATAATGGATGCCATGGCCGGGATTCTCCGACCCTCCGCGCCGGAATCGTGCCTGATTCCCGGAGGAAACCCACGCGGACACAGGGGAAACGTGCAGACCCCGCACAGACAGTGACCCAAGCGGGGAATGGAACCCGGGACCCTGGCGCTGTGAAGCCACAATGCTAGCCAATTGTGCTACCATGCTGCCCTTAAATCTGGTGAGAAGGTGTTTGTGATCTAATCAAATGGGAAAACCCAGGCTAGAGTCTAAACAGCCTGCTCTTGCTCCTACAAATGCTATTCTTTATAAACAGGACTTTCCTCTTTGCTGTGCAGCACATTTCCTCCTCCAGCTTCCATTATACGGTTTTCCTTAATATATTATTTCCTTTGCTCTCCTCCCTTCACGTGTGAGTAGTGACAAATGCAGTGGCATAGCTCCCATGCTGCCCAGTCAGTCTCTGGTGTCTCATCTTGGAGGTCACTCTTCACATAAGTGAGTGAGTGTTGATAGTCTACCTGGCTGATTTGGTCCTAAATTACTTGCATTTTCCAGCAGCAATAGCTTGGTTTAGTTAGTAACCATCATCTTGCTCAAGGATTGAGAGTTCAATCCACCCTCTAGGCTTCTGCAGAAAAGGTAGGTTGAAGCTTCTGTGCAGTGTTGAGGGATTGTTACATTGTTGGAAATGTCATTTAATGGATGAAACTAGGGCCGTGTCTAATTATTCACTTGTTCAAGTAGGAGCACACAATCCACCAACATTCTTCCCTTAACCGACAAACATAAATTAAGTAGTCATTGATCTGATCAATGTGGAATCTTTCTATTTGCAAATTGACTTGTCGTGTCCACAAACATAATGTTAACTTCAAAGTAATTAAGAGCATACAAAGACATTTGGGATGCTTCTAAAACTTGAAATAATGTGCTTTCCAGATGCAAGCCTTTGCTTTAGGGATGACTAGTCACTGATAACCATCAACAAACTTGATCTCCTGTCCCTAACTCAAAGGTACTGAACTAGGGCGGCACTGTGGCGCAATGGTTAGCATTGCTGTCTCACGGCACCGAAGTCCCAGATTCGATCCCGGCTCTGGGACACTGTCCGTGTGGAGTTTGCACATTCTCCCCATGTTTGCGTGGGTTTCGCCCCATACGGTTATGGTTTACTGGACAGCAGTAATTCCCATGCTTCTTTATGCTTTGGCGACTTGGACACCCCACATCAGGTGCCTTAAAGCACTGGAGAAATACTCTCACTGTTGCAAAACCTCCCAAATCCAACAACAGCATCCTCTCACAAACCAACATGCCCACATCAAGGCACAAGTCACTCAAAACCAACTCCACCAGGTGGGACATGTTGTTCATATGCCTGATACAAGAGCGCCAAAGCAACTGCTCTATTTGGAACTTGGTCATGGCAGAAGATTCCCAGGACTGCGGAAGCGCTTCAGGGATGTTGTTACAGCATTCCTTCAGCGCCGATTTATGGGAGTCCTGGCTTGTGGCCAGCCAAAAATGGAGGTTTATTGAGAAGACACCCAACATATCAAGGGACTTTGTTGGTAGCACACAGAAGTGAGAGAGCGTCAGAGAGAGCACACAAACCTCCCACCAACTCATCTGCCCAACCTTTCAAGCACTACTGGGCCATCTTGTGGCAGTCTGCAGATCGTACATTGGATTTATCAGTCATCTCAGAGCCTATCAAACTGCAATGGAGGCAAGTCATCCTCGAATCTGAGGGACTGCCTAAGGAGACCGAAGCTACGTGGATTAAATGTTGTATTTTGCAGCATTAACTTCCCTGATTAGTTATATAAATTACTGTTTCTGACTCAGAGGTTGAAAACATCACTGTTGGTCTTTACAGCAGTGCAGCAAAATGTAGATGATAGAAATAGGGATTTTATTACATCTCTTTTTACAATACATCTTTGGAGCTGGTTCTCTGACACTGCAACGTAATGAGATTCTATAATGTAGAATAAATGTATCTCAGAATCAAAAGGTTGCTAAGCCACAAAATTCTATTCAAGTTTTAAAGCATGGGCGGCACGGTGGCGCAGTGGTTAGCACTGCTGCCTCACCGCACCGAGGTCCCAGGTTCAATACCGGTTCTGGGTCACTGTCTGTGTGGAGTTTGCATATTCTCCCCATGTTTGCGTGGGTTTCGCCCCCACAACCCAAAGATGCTGCGCAGGGTAGGTGGATTGGCCACGCTAAAATTGCCCCTTAATTGGAAAAAAATAATTGGGTATTCTAAATTTATTTATTTTTAAGTTTTAAAGTACATAAATAGCCTTTCCTTCCCTATCCCTCTCCAAATGTCTTACATCCCTGACCAGATAAAGACAATTTGCACTGCTTTACAGTTGTTTTACTCAATTTGCCTCACACTGATTTCTGGTATCAATAACCAAGTGTTTCGAACAGTGCACAAAAACAACAATGCTCAGTCATCATCTGCAGGAACATAGGTGTGCAGCAAACTACTAACTCAATTACTTAATTACCTCACATCAGAGAGAGATCGCATTTTTTGTATCAAAGTAGAATACATGTGTGTCTGTGCTGTTGAAATATGTATGCCTTCTCTTACAATCATTCATTTAGAGGTGTCAGTATTGCAGGTTAGAGACTTGCTCAAGGTTTGGACAGGCCTGGCGTCTTGGCCTTAGACCTATACAGGATGAAAACTGATATGTATCATGCTGTGATGCTATGGGCTATTTGAAATGGATATCCTGAATGAATGTGGAATAAAGATACATTATGCAACTTTAGTCTAGTATTCATTATTTCAATGAAGCTATCCTTCAAATGTCATTAGTGAGGTCAGGTGTGGGAAATCTTGAGGGATGTCTATTCCTTAGAAAACCTTCCTGAGGAACTATGCAACTCTTTCCCCTTCCTGAATCTTAAATAGCAGGGCACAAGCTTGCACCTATTACTGTTTTTCTTCCTTCTTGATTCTAACTTAAAACTAAATGGCCTCTCTGCAAACAGTCTGGAATTTGCATTTAGCATCAGAGGTTAACATTTGTGAATTATCAAACACAGTAAAGAAAAAAATTACAATCTAACTAAATGGAAAGAATACCCAAAAGCCTAATCAACGCAGTTCCATGCAGCTCCAATGGATCAGTAGGTAAATACACCCAATGGTACTGAATTATATAGAAGGTCCAAGGTTTGTGATATGTTTGCTGCTAACCAGAAATACATAAAAAATATGTTTAATAAAAAAATAAACAAAATCGTACAAAAAAATTAACCAAAGTTACACAATTAAAAAACGAGACTACCAAGAAAAGCACATAAAAATATATATATATATTTTTTAAAAAGAGTACTCAATTCATTTTTTCTTATTAACGGGCAATTTAGCGTGGCCAATCCAGCTGGCCTTCACATCTTTGGGTTGTGGGGGCGAAACCCACGCAAACACGGGGAGAATGTGCAAACCACACAGACAGTGACCCAGAGCCAGGATCGAACCTGGGACCTCGGCGCCGTGAGGCTACAGGGCTAACCCACTGAGCCACCGTGCTGCCCCTCTAATGGTATAATTAAACTTCCCCAAATGTAAGAAATACTTGAGGTCACCCAATCAAGCCAAAGGACTGGGCAAGGAGACCTCCACCCAAGCAGAACTCTTCTCCGGGCTATCAACAAGGTGAAGGTGAGGACATCCGTCTTCACCCCCAACTAAAGCCACCAATGAGTCTGATGCCCCAAATATGACCACCAGTGGACATGGATCCAAATCAACATGGAGTATCTCTGACATGGTGTTGAAGAAATATGCCCAAAAGCTTACCAATTTGGGCAAGACCAGAACATGAGTATGGTTAGCTGGCCCCAGACAGCAACATTCACACTTGTTCTCCACCCCAGAGAAAAATCCACTCATCCTCACTTTGGTCAAATGCGGCCTGTGCAGCACTTTAATTGGATCAGACTTAGCCAAGCACATGAAGACATTTTTTAAAAATTCGTTCATGGGGCATGTGCGTTGCTGGCTGGGCCAGCATTTATTGCCATCCCTAATTGCCCTTGAAGGGCAGTTAAGAGTCAACCACATTGCTGTGGGTCTGGAGTCACATATAGGCCAGACCAAGTAAGGATGCAGATTTTTATTGAATTCAAATTTCACCATCTGCAGTGGCACCATTGAACCTGGGACCCCAGAGTCCTCTGGATTACTAGTTCATTGACAATGCCACTATGCCACCGCCTCCTCTCAAGGGACCTGTGAATCCATATCTCATACCCAGAATGCGACCCAACTCCCACTCCCATTTCGCCCTCACCTCACTCAACAGAGATGACTCCACCGAGAGGATATAGCCATGCAAAATAGTCCCCCCACTAGACTCAGCCAAAGACAAAATCATCTTCAACAGGGAAGAGGGAGGTGCCAAGGGCAAGGAGGGAAAAGCCTTGTGCGAACAATTGCAAATCTGAAAGATTGGTATCAAGCAGTTGGAGTATCTCAGTTAGCTCCTTAAAACTGGCAAATCTCCACTTCATAAATAGGTCTCCAAAACAATCCAAACCCTTCCCCTCCCATGACTAAAACATCTAGTCCAAACCCACTGGTAGGAAAAGGTGGCTATTGCAGATGGGGGTTAGCGGAGACAGGGAACAGAGCTTAAAATGCTGCCTGAACAGCTTCCAAATTCCAAAGGTGGACACCACCACTGGATTCAGGGAAAACCTTACCAGAGAGAAAGGCAACGATATTGCACCAAGGCCAGAAACCGTGCAGGAGCTCACCTCCATTTGTCCCCATATGGAACCAGGATCACTGAACCACAACAATATCTTCTGAATATTGGCTGCCCAATAGTAAAACAATAAATTGGGTAGAGCCGAGCCCCCTGACTGCCTATCTCTTTTAAGCAAAGCCCCATGGATCCTTGGAGTCTTACCCGCCTAAATAAAGAAGGACATTCATTTACTGACTTTGGGGGGGGGGGGGGGGGGGGGGGAGAAGAGGAGTGGAGGGGAGGGGGGGGAGAAGAGTGAAGCCAATCGACAAAAGGGGGGGGAGAGGGGATAACACCACACATATGTAAATTAAAGAGAATTGCCCATTGTATAATAGGCGACCCAGGAAAGGGCCCTGAAGCAACATGGGGAGGGGGCGAGGGTGGATTGATACAGAGGAAAATAGCTTTGTAACCGATGCATATACCTATGCTGAATGTACAGTGTATAAAATGTAAAAACTTCAATGAAATTTTTTTTTAAAAAAGCCAGATTAACCTGAGTTGGGACAGAATCCAGGCTGCCTCTTGAGGTACTTAGCTGAATAATCTCCTGGGAAGCCGCCCGTCGCTTCAGCTAGTGAGCCAAGAGGCGACTGACCTCCCCGTATTCATAAAACATACCCTTTGAGTGTCTCAACTGTCCCACCACTCTGTCTGTTGACAATAGCTTCATAGAATTTTCATTGCGATTGTGCTATCCACAATGCTACCGTGCTGCCCTCAATTGTGTCTGCAGCTTTCTCTTACTTGCCAACAAATCCAGGGTTGGGGCAAATAAATACTGCTGGTCCATCTCAAGCACGGTATCCACCAGCCTCTGCTGCTCCACTATGGCTGTTTTCACCATGTGCTCTGTGTAGGAGATGATCTTCACCTTAAGGACCACCTTAAGGGCTTCCCACAGCTTAGTAGGTGAGACGGTCTCACTTTTACAAAATTTTATATATTCCTCAATGGCGATGGGCATGCGTTTACAAAATTTCTTGTCTGCTAATAATGTCGTGTTCAACATCCATAGCTGGGAGGGACCTGACTCTCGTGCCAAATCAACAAAATGCAGGACATGGTCAGAAATCACAACCGCAGAGTAACCAGTTGCCACTACAGAAGGGAGAGACCCAGCCATAAGAAAAATACCTGATGCACATGTGAGAATATTTTAAAATCTTTATCACCTGGGTGCAAAAATGGCCAAGCATCTATCCCCCTGCCTCGCACCCCCTCCCCCAACATGTTCCATGAAAACCAGCTAAACTCTGGCCACCCTTGTTGGGGTCAGAGATTTGGGCTTAAACCGATCCAGACTATGGTTCAGAACACAATTTAAGTCTCCATCCAAAATAAGCTGATGCAAATCCAAATCGGGGAGGGAGGCGAGCAGATTATTAATAACATTTGTATTGTCCCAGTTTGGAGCATGGATATTAACGGGGGCAGCACGATGGCACACTGGTTAGCACTGCTGCCTCACAGCTCCAGGGACCAAGGTTCAATTCCGGCCATGGGTGACTGTCTGTGTGGAGTTTGCACTTTCTTCCCGTGTCTGCATGGGTTTCCTCCAGGTGCTCTGGTTTCCTTCCACAGTCCAAAGGTTAGGTAGATTGGCCATACTAAATTGCCCTTAGTGTCCAAAAAGGTTCGGTGGGGTTACTGGGTTTTGGAGATAGGGTATAGGTGTGGGTTTAAGTAGGGTGCTCTTTCCAAGGACCAGTGAAAATTTGATGGGCCGAATGGCCTCCTTCTGCATTGTAAATTCTATGATTCTATGACCAGAACCGCTGGAGTATCTGCCAGAGAGCCACAAACAATAACTTGTCTGCCATTGGGTTCGGCCAAGATCTTAGCAGCAGAAAAATGAACCCTTTTATTAATTAATATTCCTGCACCTTGGGCCCTACCATTGGAGCCCAAATGAAAGACTTGTTCCACCCAGCCCTGGCACAGCTTTGTCTGGTCTCTGACCCACAAATGAGTCTCTTGCAAAAACACCATGTCAGAATTTAAACTCTTATCATGAGAAAATACGGTTGACGTTTTCACTGGGCCATTCAATCCCATGACAACCCAGGTGACCAACCAAATTGGGGGTATCCCACCGCACCTCAATCCGGAGTCAGCCACTCCCACCAAGGGAGATTACCCATACAGCAACCAGGTCTACCCACGATGGCCACCAAACCAAGTCAAAAGACTAACAAAGAAAAATCTTCATGCACCATCAGCCATTAAAACTGCACATAAAACTAAACCCCAAACCTAAACCCAAACCCAAAATGTAAAAATCGACCCCAAGAACAGGAAAATGCAAAAACATTGTCCCCAAACCCCCCAAAAATCAGTCACACTGTGTTTCTTAACAAAGGAGCCCGCCTCTCCCAGCACCTTAAATAAATAGTCCTTTCCCCCGAAAGTCATTCTTAGCTAGGTACACCACACCAAATCAGACTCCACTTTGTAAAGGGTGGCCTTGGCTTTGTTGAACCCAGGCCTCTGCTTCACCAGCTCCATTCCCACGTCTTGGTAAAATTTGATGGTGTGGCCTTCCCATTTGAAGTCACGATGCCCTGCCACCCATCTCAGAAAACTCTCTTTCTCTTTGAAGCTATGGAACTGCATGCGATGGATCCTCAAGACGAGGCCTCTGCCGGAATGTACGGTGGGCTCGGTCCAACTCAGGAGGGGACATGAATTCACCCTCCCCCACCACCTTCCTGAACATCTCTGCAAAGCGCTCCAAGAGCGTTGGGCTTTCCATTCCCTCTGGCAGCTCCACAATTCGAATATTTTGCCTCTTGAACTGATTCCCTAAATAATTTACCTTGGCCTTCAGCGATTCATTCGCTTTGGTTACCAGAAATATCTCCGCTTCCAGTGAGGCAATTTGATCACTATGTCTCGAAAGGGCTGCTTCCATGTCTTTTATCGTGGATCCATGGGCTTTCACTGTTTCATTGGTCTTCTCCAGAGCCACTCGGATGGGGGTCAAGGCTTCCTCCATTAATTTCTGGAGGTCCTCCAACTCAATTCGCCAGCGTTTATTGAATTCTTTCATCAAGGTACTCGAAAACATCTCGGCCTGTAGTGGAGCGGCCGGAACCCCAGAGGCTATTTCCGCCATTTTATCTGCCGACGAGCTCCGAGAATCCATTGACGAATGTCTGCTGTCTGCCATTTTTCCCTGATGTATCTGGACATTTCACCCATTTAGAATCCGTAACCCATTAATCAACATCCTGAAGGTTACCATTGATCAGAAAATGAACTGGACTAGCCACATTAATACTGTGGCTACCAGGACAGGTCAAAGGTTAGGAGCCCTACAGCGAGTAACTCACCTCCTGGCGCCCCCCCTCCCCCCAAAGCCTGTCTACCATCTACAAGGCACAAGTCAGGAGGGTAATAGAATACACTCCACTTGCCTGGTTGAGTGCACCTCTAACAACACTCAAGAAGCTCAACACCATCAGGGCAAAGCAGCCCACAATTGCTCCTTCTTGCACAAAGATTCAAACCATCCACCACCGACGAACAGTGGCAGCCTTGTGTACTATCTACAAGATGCACTGCAGTAACTCACTAAGGTTCCTTAGACAGCTCCTTCCAAACCCAGTAACCCCACCTAATCTTTTTTGGACATTAAGGGCAATTTAGCATTGCCAATCCACCGAATCTGCATATCTTTGTACTGTGGGAGGAAACCGGAGCACCCGGAGGAAACCCACGCAGACACAGGGAGAACGTGCAGACCCGTTCAGGCAGTGATCCAAGCCGGGATTTGAGCCTGGGACCCTGGAGCTGTGAAACAACAGTGCTAACCACTGTGCTATCATGCCACTGAAATTAAGAGAAAAAGGCAAAAGGTATTCTACCAGGAGCCACCTCATGCACGTCCTCCCCAACGTAACTCCGCTGGAAGTCCCCAAATACATGCAATTAAAAGAATTGCTCAGAGATGTGCAGGCCGGGAAACCAGAGATATAGCCTGGGGGTGGGGGCGAAAATTAGGTGACCTGCACCTCTGCCCCGAAAGACTAGCCAAGATACTTGTTGGAAAGTACATGTGTGCGGGCTTTGGCCTGGAGCAAACGGAGATTGCCTTTAATCCCCTCCCCCCAATGATCTTCAACAAGCAAAGCCTGGCAATATCATCGAGGGCTCCCATGAGCCAGATATTTAGGTATGAACATAAGACGCGTTTAGATAAACAGGCAGCTATCTCTGAAATTCTTTTTTAAAAAATACTACCGAGGAAATTGAATCTGGGAGAAAGGACAGCAGTTGCATTTTCAGCAAATGCCTGGCAGCTAAATGGAGTGAAGGAAGTTTACTCAATTGCAAAGTAAAAGTAAGCATTAATAGATCTACAACTCCTTGATAAACTCCTGGGCAAATTACATGAGGCCACAGATTGGACAAATAAATGTTTGGTCAGGTATGACATTGATCTTTTTAAAAATAAATTTAGAGCACCCAATTCTTTTTTTCCAATTAAGGGGCAATTTAGTGCGGCCAATTCACCTACCCTGCACATTTTTTTGGGCTGTGGGGGTGAGATCCACGCAGACACGGGGAGAATATATGCAAACTCCAAAAGGGCAGTGACCCTGGGTCGGAATCAAACCCGGGTCCTCTGCGCGGTGAGGCAGCAGTGCTAACCACTGTGCCACCGTGCTGCCCTTGACATTGATTGTTTTTATTGTAATATTGTAATACCAAAGATTACTCCTCAGAAATCCAAGAACATTGTTTGTTTTGGATACTATCGACTGAATGTGGAATCCCCATTGAAGATTGCTTTTGTCTGACTTTTTGAGCAGTTTGTTTGGGTTGAAAATACAATGGATCTTGGGCAGCACGGTGGCGCAGTGGGTTAGCCCTGCAGCCTCACGGCGCGAGGTCCCAGGTTCGATCCTGGCTCTGGGTCACTGTCCGTGTGGAGTTTGCACATTCTCCCCATGTTTGCGTGGGTTTCTCTCCCACAACCCAAAGATATGCTGGGTAGGTGGATTGGCCACACTAAATTGCCCCTTAATTGGAAAAAGTGAATTGGGTACTCTAAATTTTAAAAAAAGAAAATACAATTGGTCTACAGTCTTTTGGGGACGACAAAAAAAATAAACTCTCTAGCACTTTAATAGTAATAAGGGATGTGGGGGGGGGGGGGGGGGGGGGGGGGGCAATATAACCATAACACAATTAATAATAAAATATCCCTGAATTTAGGGAAGGGACTAACGAAATGAAACAAAAAAAAAAATCACTTTGTCACCAGGTATCTGAAGTGATTTTCAGCAATGGTTGATGATGTTTAGTGCCTGCTTCTCCATTCAGCAAAATATAGAAAACAGCCAATTTCATTGGCAATTCTGGATTGCAAGATAATTATTTATATGAGGGTCTGAGTTGGTAGCACCTAAAGCTTAGAGGACAAGTGTTTTCTGCCATTCAAAGGAATATTTTTCACTTATGTTTTGGAGAACAATGGCCTTTCCCTAGAGCACCATTTTTGGGGGGGAGAAAACTCTAGAATAGTTCTTATGGTCTGTTGATGCTGCTTCTGCCTGAACGATTTTCAATTTTTTTGAATCAATCAACATCAATGAACTTGAACTCAATTTCAGGTGGACATTCCCACAGCTTTCCCTCACTGAACTAACATAATTTTGACAGGTCATTTCACTGGTTTAGAGGCTTCAGTGCATCCACTACATACACTTATTAATTCAAACTGAAAGTTCATTCAATTCCAGCTGGACAGTTTACTCAATATACCGAGTTTGTAACAATGCTACATCTAATATCCATAAGTCACCTTGATTTAATATTTTGAAAAACTAGATCAACTGTCTGTAAAATTTTCTTCATTAGATATTATTTATGATCCCCAGACACATCTATAGGATTACTTAACATGAGTAAAATAATTATTGGGGTGAGGGGTGGAGTAAGGTGAAAGGGAAAGAACAAATGAATAAAATAACGAACGTCACATTTAGGGAATTCCTTTCGTGATCTCAGGAGATCCCAAATTGTTTTACAACCAGTAGGCGAAGTTTGAAGTAACATCACGTGCACTGCTGGGTCTCAAAAATATTAAGATGAATAACCAGATAATCAGTTTAGTAACATCGGTTGTGATAAATACGAGGATACTGTATGAACTCTTACTCTTCTTCGAACAATGCCATGGGATCTTTCATATTAATCCAAGAGTATACATGGGTCTTGGTTTAAGATGTCCTTTGAAAGACTGTGGGCGCGATTTAACGAAAAGGGAACAAAGTCCCACAGTGAGCGCATTTAACTGCTTGTTTCCCGGAGCCGCAGCGCCAAGAAAACGCCACCTGCATTAGATAAGAGGGCTGAGCAGGAGGCTGCAGGTAGCCCCGTTTCGTGCACTGAGGAGCTCTGTTTGCTGGAACTCCTCAGTGCAGTGAGAGACATAAATGGTGTTCCAATCTCTGAGGCCCCCAATGTGACTCCCGACCCCTCCCGAGCCCCAATGCACTGGGAGGATCCCCCTGCCCCAACACCTGTGCAGGGCACCTCTGGTCCAATCGCCAGTGCACAGAAAATGTCAGCTTGGCACCCTGGCAGTGCCCCTGACAGTTGGCAGTGCCACCCGGGCACCTTGGCAGTGCCAGGCTGACACCCAGGTGGCACTGCCAGGGTGCTAGGCTGGCCGTGCCAGGACGGCCAAGGGGCATGCACCTAGGGGCCTCTGCATCCCTGGGGACCCCCACCAGTGCCGTTCCGTCTAGTCCCCGTTTGTGGAGACCAGTACCAAACGGCGCTCGCCCAAAGTCTTCAAGGTGAAGGAGATATATTCCATGCCTCAGGTAACTCAGGAATCTTCACATTAAAGTGAGACTCGCTGTCTCGCTTTAATATGCAGATTTGCTAAAATGTGATCCTGCCCACAATGTTAGATCTCGCGAGGCATTGCGAGCCAGGTAGATTCCGGGAGTGGGGTCCCCGGCTTTAATCGTCCATGCTGAGCCACAGCGAGCTGCTTTTCAGGTGCAGCATGGCTGTTGGATCGCGCTCAGTGCCTCCCAAGGTGCAGCCTCTCTCGGATGCCCCAGGGAACTATGTTGGGACCTTTACTTTCCTTGACATACACAAAAAACCTTACCAACAAGTTAAAAGGCAGGGTGTGACTATTCGCAGATGACCTTGGTTTACACATCAGGAAAAACTCAAGATCCTATTACTTCACTTCAAGATGATCTTCTGAAAATGGGAAAATGGCAGGACCAATCAAGTTGGGGGGAAAGATGCCATGTCATGTGCATCACCAACAAAAAGGATCCATGGATACATTTAAGCTCTGTAATCAAATTCTCCAACAGACACACAACAATACCTATGGGTTTATCTTAAAAACAATCTTCAATGGGGGATTCCAGATTCAGCTGATAACACCCAGAGCAAAAAGGGTGTTGGATTTCTGAGGAAGAATCTTTGAGATAACAACTAAAAAGCCGCATCACTTGAAACTTTCAAGATCCATTATTTCCATTTAAAAGTTTTCAGTGTCAAGGCTACCATCTCAAAAGGTTATGTCTGCTTTAGCTAGCACTATCCATATAAATTTGGCAGAATATGAATAATAGTCTGTGGTGCTGACACAGCTAAAGCAGAAACAAAAGCAGCACTCTCCCTCTGTATCGCACTGGTGCATCAGCCTAGACTATGTGGCTACATCTCTACAATGGGGTTGGAATCAGTGACCTTCTGACTCAGAAGTCAGCTGTGGCTCAGTGTTAGCAGTCTCTAGCATCTGAGTCAGAAGGTTGTGGGGAAGGCTTACCCATTGGAGATGTTAGGAATGGTGATCAAAAGCTCAGTTAAACTGGATAGTTTTAAAGGGGAGGGAGGTGGAGGAGGAGACAAAGTGGAATCAAGGTGACTGAACGTTTGGCTATCAATGGTGGGGTAAAAGCAATAGAAAGAATGACAGACAACCTTGCATTTATATAGCGCTTTGTACAATCACTGGATGTCTCAAAGAGCTTTACAATCAATGTATTACTTTTGAAGTGTAGTCACTGTTGTAATGTAGGAATAATGGTCGCGGCACGGTAGCACAGTGGGTAGTACTGTTGCTTCAGGGTCGCAGGTACGATTCCTGCTTGGGTCACTGTCTGTGCGGAGACTGCACGTTCTCCCTGTGACTGCGTGGGTTTCCTCCGGCTGCTCCGGTTTCCTCCCACAAGTCGCAAAAGATGTGCTTTTAGGTAAATTGGACATTCTGAATTCTCCCTCAATGTACCCAAACAGACACCGGAGTCTGGCGACTAGGGGATTTTCACAGTAGCTTAATTGCAGTGGTAATGTAAACTTACTTGTGACAATAATAAAGATTATTATTAATTTTTAAAAAGTTACGCACAGCAAGCTCCCACATACAACAATCTCCCACGCACAACAATGTGATAATGAATAGATAATCTGTTTCCGTGATATTGATTTAGGGATAAATATTGATCAGGACCCGGGGGTAACTAATCCGCTCTTCTTTGAAATAGTGCCACGAGACCTTTTACATTCTCCTGAGCAGGCAGATGGGGCCTCAGTTTAACACCTCATCTGAAAGATGGCACCTCTAACAGTGGAGTGCTCCTTCTGTATTGTACTAGAGTGCCAGCTTTGACTTTTGTACTTGAACCCTGAACTTCTGTGATTCAGAATGTTAGAAGGGAAATTGGGAGATGCAGATAGAGTCTGGTCAAGGTTCAATTTGGTATTAAGGGCTCTACTATCATTGTGGTAATTTGAAGAGATTAGGGATGGCTTCAGTAAGGGACAGGATGTTGCAACATGTGCCTCACTAGTCAGTCAGAGCTAGATCCCAATATGAATCAGTCACAATGACACTACAAACAATAAACAAAGATGGACAGATAAGGACTATCTGGTCTATCCAGCCTGTCCTGCACAATTTCAATACGTTGTGATGTGACCATCAATTCACTCAAGACATGAGTAGAAGTAAACCGGTCTTTAATCAACTTAGAACACTGCCTGCCTGCGACTGAACCAATGCTGAGAACTGCCTACAGGTCGACTGCTCTTTATACCTCCCTTCAAGGGGAGGAGCCATGGGCGGAGCCCATACATGCCCCAACATGTTCCCCTATGGATAATGCCATACAATAGCCCATAGGAGAAGCCCACAAGGGCAACAGCATAGCACAGATACAAATACAAATATACTGATGGATTATTAGTATAATACATTCACCACACGGTGCATAATATATACTTCCCACCGCATCTGAAACCATGTGATCGCCTGGGAGAGACCAGAAAAAATACAAACCCAGGGCAAATTGGGAAAAAGAAATTCCTGCCCAACCCATCTACATGATCAAAACTCTCCAAAAGTTTGAGTCATATCTAGAAGAAAGAAAAAATTGTGATTGTTGTAGGTCAAATCATCTCACCTACATGATATCACTGCAGGAGTTCCTCAAAGTAGTGTCCTCGTCTGAATTATTTTCGACTGCTTCATTAATGATTTTTCCTCCCAAGTAAAGTCAGAAGTGGGGATGTTTAGGGCGGCACGGTCACGCAAGTGGTTAACACTGCTGCTTCACGGTGCTTAGGACCCAGGTTCGATCCTGGCCCCAGGTCACTGGCCGTGTGGAGTTTGCACATTCTCTCCGTGTCTGCGTGGGTCTCACCCCACAATCCAAAATATATATATATTTTTTTGCACGCCCCCCCCCCCCCCCCCCCCCCCCCACCACCACTCACTCCGCAATCCAAAAGAATGCGGAGGGTGGGTGGATTGGCCACGCTAAATTGCCCCTTACTTGGGAAAAAAAGAATTGGGTACTCTAAAAAAATTTTAATGGGGATGTTTACTGATGATTGCACAATGTTCACAACTCCACAGATAATGAAGCAGTCTGTGCCTGCATGCAGCAAAACCTGAGCAACATTGAGGCATGGACACTTAATATTCGCATCACACAAGTGCCAGACAATGGCCATCTCTAACAACAGAGAATCTTAGCATCTTCCTTTGAATTTCAACAATATCACCATTACTGAAACCCTCCACCATCATCGTCCTGGAGGTTACCATTGATCAGAAATTTACTTAGACCATATAAATATTCTGGATACAAGAACAGGTCGAATAACTCATCTCCTGACTTCGCAAAGCCTGTCCCATCATTTACAAGGCAAAAGTCAGGAATGTGATGGAACACTCTCCAGTTCAGCTTCAACAACACTCGAGAGGCTTGACACCATCTAGGACAAAGCAACTCACTTAATGAGCAACAAATGCTGGCCTCACATCCCAACAACAAATTAAAAAAGATCACTCTAGTGCAGAATTCCCTAAAGTACTGAAATGATGTCACCTAAACCAGAAGCAGGTCCAAGTCCTTGCTTGAAGGAATTCAGCGAATTGACTTCCAGCACCCGAGAAGGCGGCCTGCTCATGGGATCCAACATTCTCAAGGAAAAGAACCGTCTCCTGACATGTAACCTAGATTTGGTCTTCTACATCTTAAAATTGTGATCATTTTGACCCCATGAAATAGATTATGATTCTCAACTTTTCTAATTCATTTTAATAACTAAGATGCTGTATACTGGGAATATGGGAAAAGCCTCAATATCACCTATCATGTGAGAAGACCAAAATGGGACACAGTGGCCAAGCGAGGCCTGGCCAATGTTTTACACAAAGACAAATGAACATCCTCGTCTCATACTTAATTGTGATATAAATTGTGATATAATTGTTATATAAATGCATCCAACATCCTGTTTGGTCTATCACTTTGTGTTATTGCTTATGCACCTTTAGAGACCTGTAGGCTCGAATCTCTTTTTTGCCACTTTTCCCCGAAGGGTACAAGAATGTTATGCATTTGTCCTGCTCTCATACATAACACTGCACCAAATTATACATGGTTTGCCAGTCATGAGTCCAATCTCCCAAAGCATTACGATTTACCTGAAGTAGCGAGCATCGTCTGTAATTCTAACAACTTGCATAGCTCTTAGTATCATCTACACATTGCAGATGGTGCCCTCTACACCTACATCCAGACAATTAATGAAAATAGTAAAGATCATACATACATCCCAACGTTGAATCCTGTGGAACACCACTGCCAGGCTGCACGTGCCAGGGATTAGGCCCCGGGGTGCCTTGCACTTAAAGAGATGGGGTGAGGGGGGGGCTCGAGGATCCCCTAAGGAATTAGTTGGGTGTTTTGTGGGGGGTCCAGAGGCTGCGGTGGGGTAGCTGAGGGAGGTGGATAGATTAGTGCAGAGGGCAGCACGGTGGTGCAAGTGATTAGCACGGTTTCCTCACGGCGCCGAGGTCCCAGGTTTAATCCCAGCTCTGGGTCACTGTCTGCGTGGAGTTTGCACATTCTCCCAGTGTTTGCATGGGTTTCGCCCCCACAACCCAAAAGATGTGCAGGGTAGGTGGATTGACCATGCTAAATTGTCCCTTAATTGTAAAAAAATAATTGGATACAATAAATTTATCTTTTTTTAAAGAGAAAGAAAGATTAGTGCAGGAAATGAGCCAAAAATGTGGCCTTGGCAGGGTGTTCCTTGCCAAGGCCAAAGAAAACTGCAAAGTTCCGTTAAATAATTTGATGTTTCTTGGTGCTGCGCCAAAAAACATCCTGCTAAATGCACCCAAAACAGGACTCGGTTTTTGTCCCGTTGAATCCCGCCCAATATATTTCTCAGTCTTAAATGGGTAACTCTTTAAATTAAATATTGGCCCCTGGTTCTAGGTTCTCTCACAAGAAGAAACATCCTTTCCACATCCACTTTGTCAAGTCCCTTCAGGATCTTGTATGTTTCAATCAAGTCACCTCTTACTCTTCTAAACTCCAATGGATACAAGCCTAGCCTGTCCAGCTTTTCCTCATAAGACATCCTGCTCATTCTAGATATTAATCAAGGAAACCTTCTTTGAGTTGCTTCAAATGCATTTACACCTTTCCTTAAATATGGAGATCAATACTGTACACAGTACTTTAGATGTGGTCTCACCAATACCCCGTATAAGTGAAACATATCCTCCATACGTTTGTATTCAATTCCCTCACAATAAACAATAACATTCTATTAGCATCTGCACACTCGTCTTTTGCAATTCATGCAAATGGACACTCCGATTCCTCTGCATCTCAGAGCTCTGCAGTCCCTCACCATTTAGATAATATGCTTCTTTTTTCAATTTGTCCTGCCAGAATGGATAATTGCACATTTTCCTGCAATATGCTCCATTTGCCAGACTTTTCCCACTCACTTAACCTATTTATATCTTTCTGCAGCCTCTTTATCTCCTCGTCAGTACTTACTTTCCTACCGATATTTGCGCCATCAACAAATTTAGCAACCATAACACTGGTCCCCTTCATCCAAATTATTTATTTACATAAAAGCATTCTGGAAATCTAAGTAGACAATGTCTTCTGGCCTCCTCTCATCCACCAATTTCATAACTTCTTCAAAAAAAAACCAATTAAATTTTAAGACCCTAATATATCCCTTTCTAGCCAAACATGGATATGCGGATTTCCTCAAGCATAATAATAATACTAGGATAACCTTTATTGTCACAAGTAGGGCTTACATTAACACTGCAATGAAGTTACCGTGAAAAGCCCCTAGTCGCCACATTCCGGCGC
This sequence comes from Scyliorhinus canicula, assembly GCF_902713615.1. Lineage (NCBI taxonomy): Eukaryota > Metazoa > Chordata > Chondrichthyes > Carcharhiniformes > Scyliorhinidae > Scyliorhinus > Scyliorhinus canicula. The sequence goes on along the minus strand of NC_052159.1, from coordinate 50,253,847 downwards.
CTGTTCAGGTACATAGAGGGAGAATTCAGAATGTCCAAATTACCTAACAGCATGTCTTTAGGGACTTGTGGGAGGAAACCGGAGCACCCGGAGGGAGAATGCGCAGATACCGCACAGACAGTGACCCAAACAAGAATCGAACCTGGCACCCTGGGGCTGTGAAGCAATAGTGCTAACCACTGTGCTATTGTGCCGTCCATAAGGAGATGTGCAGACTGCGCACAGACAGTGACCCAAGCTGGGAATCGAACCTGGGACCCTGGTATTCTTCCTACTTGCCACATCAAACTAATGGGCCGATAGTTACTTGGATCTGTCTTGTCTGCTTTTCGTTATAAAATAGGCTCTGGGTCACTGTCCGTGTGGAGTTTGCACATTCTCCCCGTGTCTGCTTGGGTTTCACCCCGACAACCCAAAGATGTGCAGGGTAGGTGGATTGGCCATGCTAAATTGCCCCTTAATTGGATCAAATGAATTGGGTACTCTAAATTAAAAAAATAAAAATAAAAATAAAATAAAAGAAGAGGCAAACATTAGCCTCCTTCCAGTCCAAAGGAACCTTCCAGAGTGTGGTAAACAGCATTTCTGACATATGCAGCAAATCCTTTGTCATCTGTTCTTGAACATTCTTCTGTGTAGTCTTCCACAGCATCCAAACTCCTCACATAACTGAAAAGCTTTTCCCATTACTTCCGAAAATATCTATTTTCCAAAACCTTTTAGCTGATTTAACAGCAGCCTTTGTTTTATTCAGCTGTTCCATATACTCAACTCTGTTCAGTTAAGTATTATATGCATTTAAGTTATAAAAACATTTCTGTTTACATCTTATATTCTTTTGTACATGACCATGGCTTTTTCTTACTTTACTTCTTTCTTTCGATTTTGGGTACATAGTGGTTTTCCACATTCTTTATTCCTGTTCTTAAAACCTTTCCATTTGCATTCTACATCGGCCTCATTACCACAAGGTCAGGTTAGTCACCCCATTTTAAAAAAAATATATAAATTTAGAGTACCCAATTCATTTTTTCCAAATTAAGGGGCAATTTAGCGTGTTCAATCCACCTACCCTGCACATCTTTGGGTTGTGGGGGCGAAACCCACACAAACACGGGGAGAATGTACAAACTCCACACGGACAGTGACCCAGAGCCGGGATCGAACCCGGGACCTCAGTGCCGTGAGGCAGCAGGGCTAACCCACTGCACCACAGTGCTGCCCTTAGTCACCCCATTTTAAAGAAATTTGCTCTTCAGAAATCTGGAGCAAGTTGCAAACTCTCAGTACCTTTAGTCTGCTCCTCTAATAAAAATATTGGGAAGATCAAAGTCATTGTCTTCAGCTGCCTCTGCAATCTCTGTCCCAAGGACACCAACTCCATCCTTCTTACTGGCCACTGTCCGAGGCTCAACCAGACTGTTCACAACCTTGGTGTCATATTTGACACTGAGGTAAGCTTTCAATCACTAGGACTGTTTGTTTCTACCTCCATGGTGTCACCCAATTTTGTCCCTGCCTTAGATGCATAACATGGGTCCTTCACAGAAAGCTTGGAGAGGTAGGAAGAATAATAAGTCTTTATTAGTGTCACAAGTAGGCTTACATTAACACTGCAAATGAAGTTACTGTGAAAATCCCTTAGTCACCACACTCCTGTGCCTGTTCGGGTACACTGAGAGAGAATTCAGAATGTCCAATTCACCTAACAAACATGTCTTTCGGGATCCAAACAAGAATCGAACCTGGGACCTTGGGGCTGTGAAGCAATAGTGCTAACCACTGTGCTACTGTGCCCATAAGGAAGGCTGAGTAGCACTGATGGTATTGGGGTAAAAAAGTGATGGAGGAGATGAAAGGTGGCATAGGTGGCAAGGGGAAGTGGAACAGGAAAAAAGGATCCAAGAGAGCCAAACAAAGCAGAGTCCCAGAACAAACCTTTCAAATATTAAAAGTAGCACAAAGATTTTTCAAAATGTGGCGACTAGGGGCTTTTCACAGTAACTTCACTGAAACCTAATTGTGACAATAAGCTATTATTATTATTACTTTTCGGCTGTATGAATAGAGCTGGCCAGGTAGGTACCCGTTAGAGAGAAGTAGCAAAGTACTGGTGCTGTGTAAATATTAGTGTAAATAAAGTTAAGTTTTGTTTTGACACAAACTTGTCATGGACTCTTCGTGGCCTTCACAAAACAAATAAATGCATTTTTAATCTTGAGGCTATATTACTAGTCCGTGGGTTCTCATATTTTGTATTTCTTGATGTTTACACATGGATTTTCTCTCTCTTATGAAGTATACAAAATATTGGTCAAGAAAGGCCTGACTGGTAGTTGAGTGCATGGTTGAAAAAAAAATCAGTGAAAATTAGTACAGCCTCCTATTTACACTCATGGAAAGAACATTTTCTTTCCGTGTAAATGTAATTGAAGTAGCACAAGGTAGTGGCATACTTACGTGACTGACCATGAACAGAATGGGTCCGGACAAGGCTTGAGGGGGTTTTCTTAAACACTCTCTTTAGCAGATAAGCACGTTCATTCAGACTACAGAGCAAAACAAAGCACATGTAAGTCCCACATACTAGGAAGTAGAAAGCCAGGTTTTTGACATTTTTTGATACCAGCATATAGGTCTGTATGAGTAAATATCTGAGCATATAAATTCAAATAGCAGAAAACCAAGGGAAATGTTCACACTTAGTTGCAAGGTCCAGGTGACACATTGGGTTTGTAATTAAAAAGAGACAATCTCCTTAGTCAGCAATTAACATACCAGGTGGTAATTAGCACATGTTAACAATGAGCATGATTTCTGTTAATTAGCTGACCACAAATAAAACAAAACTTCAGTTTAACAGCTCCTGAATACCAGTTTTATAAATCTCTTGGTGCCTACACTAATTTGGTTCATGAAGTCAATTAAATAAGTTGCTGTTAATTACTTTATGAAATGGACAAAGGCTGTAGCTGAGAATAAGTAATGTATTATAGATTTCAAACATTTTCTGCATCATTAAAATCCAAAGTATATTTTTGGTGTCCTATTAGTATCTTGCTCGTTTTTTATGGATCCTTCTCTCAATAAAAATTGAATATGAAGCCACTCACACCGAATATAACATCAGTCCTGTTGCTACAGGGCAGCCTTAAACGCAAGAACTGTAACCACGCTACATTACTTTAAACAGAGAAGTTTAAAATTATCTTAGTTAATTATTTCTCTGTGGAACCACAGGTAGCAATCTCCAAACCAATATTACCAGTGAGATATATCTATTTAAGAAGTTATGATCCATTATTTATTTATTTATTTTTAAAAACGCATTTTATTCAAACTTGTATCAAAGTAGTTACAGCAAATAAACACTCCAGGAAACATTCTTCCCAACAATCAACTACACACTTTGTACAGATTGTCCTCCTTTTTCACCCCCCCCCCCCCCCCCCCCCCCCCGCGCCGAACAGCTCCTGTATTACAATTAATCACGTTAAAGTGCAGAAACAACTTAAAGAAAATCTAGTACACAACATTAAAAAAAAGCTTGTGTAGGGCTGGTGGCTTTTGAATACAGCCTGCAAAGGCCAAATAAAGGGAATAAATAATTCCTTCATTTCAATTTGGTGTCAGGGGCTTAACTGTAATTATTTGTTTACAACATTTAAAAGGGAATTACCTCCCCCATCCTCACCATCAAGAAAGCTGCAGCTCTGAAACCTTGAATGAACAAAGATTTTAAAAATAGCTTTAATACCACCGTTTTGTATTGGCCTTGAGAAAAATGCTTGTGTAGTCAACCCCCTATACACACACAATAAGGGCTTTCAGAAAATAGCACTACAAGAGCACCCAGAGTAGCGGGTAGGTCATTGCTGGGGGTCAGAGCTACTGAAAAAATGAGATACCCCTTTGGTATTCATGAGCTTACTGACCAAGACTTATATACAGATCAGCAGGACTGGCATTTTTCTGTTGCCCTGGTTTGACAAAGTGCCAAACATGTATAAATTACATTAGCCAGAACAACTGAAAAAGTGTCAGAAAGACAGTGGTGTTGTGTTTACATCCAAAGTAAGCATTTTTTATTAAACACGGGGAATATGATGCTTTGATTTATCACCATCTTTTAAAGTTACAGAAACCTGTGAAGTCCAACCAATATAAACAGTGTGACCCTAACCAATTAGAAACAAGCAGACTACAGTTACATATCTTCAGAGAGTGCAGGGTTACACACAAAATATCACAAAAACCAGCAGGAATACCCAGCAAGACCACTGAAGGAAAGGATGGCTGCATGTGGGACACGCACACACACAAAAACCACAGACAATGCAGCCCATGTCTTTCCCTGACCGCTGTGTCACTTAGAATTCAGAGAATCTTCTAAATGAGGGCAGGAGAAATCCAACAGAAGCCTGTCTGAATTCTTCCACAGCAGAGTATAAGCAGGTGTGAAGGAATTGTGAAAGAACAAAGGAAAGGAACATCACAGTGATTAGACCCAGTTGGAAACCACAGCACCACAAGTTAAAGAGACATGAAAACCTTTGACAGATTTAGCCACACCATTATCTAGTTCACAGATGGACCACCCAGAGAATCTGTGAGCAATTAGCGAAATAAAAACAATACAGAGCAAGACTGGGTGGTAGGGATGCAAATCTTACATGATCTCCATGAAGGCATTTTGATAACGAAGCGAGTCTGTATGGAAGCATGTAGATGAAAAGGGTTCTTAAGTGGACATGCAAACTTGGCAACTAAAACATGTACCTAGCTGTAATAAGCAGCAGATATGTACGCAAATGGGCAAATTTTGCTTCTGTGCAATGCATACCTATTTTAAAAAAGGATTTTCAAGTATTTGGTACTTCTTGCTTCCCCCACCCCCACCATCATAGCAAAGCAAATGTCAGTATAAGGAAGATTGTATAGAGGCAGGCAGGGGGTGTTGTTTCTGGAACTTCACACCTGTTGCTTGTTTTGGACATGAACCAGCTTCTCTTGAAGTGCATAAAAGAAGTTCTGGTTCTGAGCACAGATAATAGATGTTGCAGGTTGAAGTCAGATTTTTTAAAAATTCTTCTCCTCAGACATCTTCAATGTTTCCTGTCCTACCCAAAAGTTGTCCAATTTGTTTAATTCTTTAATTTGTTGTATGAGAGAGCAGCAATATAGTATTGCGGGTTAAACATATTTATTTCTCTCATACGTGTTTACCAAATGGGTTAAGAGTGGGCTAATGTGCACTCTACATGTTTACAAAACAAAGTTGTTCTGCACACTGGGCGTTGGCAGATTATTGTGTATGTGATATTATCCATGCGTTGACGAACAGAGGAAAATCAGAACCATGTAGAGCCCTTTGCTTTGCAACAATAAACAATGTGCTGAAAACACCATGGCAGCTTAATAACAGGAGCAGAGTTCTAGCACGAATTCCCACACTGGCATACTGACATTAGACAGAGGCATTAGCATTTCAAAATATATAAAACAGTGGTAGTAACAGAAACAAAGACTAAGTTTTGCTATGGTAGTTTGCTGTGCAAATGGCTACTTTGAAGTTCTATACAAATCTGCTCAAAACTTTGCAAACATTTTCTGCAGGGCAGTAAATAAAATTTAAAGCAAACACCAGGTTCCAAAGAACATACAATTAACACAAAATAGTTTCTCAATAACTATTTGCACAGGCACATTTGTTTTCTTATTTCATCTGCAGAGTTTTAAAAACTTCAAAGTGGAGTTTTTCCACTTAACGGACAGGATCCATTAATTGCTATACAGCCTCAGATGATGATGTCAGGAGGCAATACTCCATCAGCTACAATTTAGGAGATTGTAAGTTCTTGGACTCATTTCCCTCTGTTCCTCCATAAAATGCATAAACAGGAAAATGCTTAATAACTGGCAGAAAAATTATTCCTTTACAGATCAGCCTCATGAAATTGTCCTGCACTAGTTAAAATTTTTGAACACAAAAGAGATTCTCTAAAAACAATAAGTACAAACTTTAACTTGAATAAAATACAATTCCATAACCTTTCTTTAGAATTATTTCACTGTTTCTCTGAAGGCCTCTCTTTTAAAGTAGCCAATAAGACATTTATAGCATGTTTGGTTTCAAAGAGTACATACATTCTGTTTGATTGAAAATACTGGGCGAGATTCTCAGGCCACGTTACGCTCTCGTTCAAACGAAACAAGGCCGGTGAATAGCAGGAGAGGCCAAAACGAAAATCGTGCCAGGCACCAAACACTTTGAGATGTAACCGGCCCACTCCCGTAGGCAAAATCGGGATCTCGCCATAGTGTGGTGAGAAACCAATTATCACCGCTTTAGCAGGGGGGGGGGGGGGGGGGGGGGGCGGGGCCGGGGGGGGGCGGCCATGGGAGGGAGAGGGGGGGGCCATGGGAGGGAGGGGGGTCCATGGGAGGGAGGGAGGGGGGTCCATGGGAGGGAGGGAGGGGGGCCATGGGAGGGAGGGAGGGTGGGGGGGGCCATGGGAGGGTGGGGGGGCCATGGGAGGGAGGGGGCGGGCCATGGGAGGGTGGGGGGGCCATGGGAGGGTGGGGTGGGGGCCATGGGAGGAGGCATGGTGGGGCATTGGGGCGGGGGGGGCATTGGGGCAGGGGGCCATGGGAGGGTGGGGAGGCATTGGGGGGGCAACCACTTGCGGCACCCTGCTGACTGCCAAGGCCTCTGACCGTGCAGCTGAAGGCTATTGCTGATAGGAAACTGGCAATCATGGTTAAGTGAGCACTTCGCACAACCCAAGTGGATTCCTGTGGGTGGGCGGGCCATGTAGCATGTGGGTGTAATTGCCTAGCATCCTGATCACACGTTGATGTCTGGACACTGCGGGAGGCAACACCACACACACAGTGGCCAACATACAAACACCCAGGAAATGGGACACAGCTCCCGGGGCATGTCCATGGCTGGAGGGTGGGTGCGTGCCATGGGGAGGGGGAGATGCCTGGACAGATGGGCCAAGGGTTCAGAGATCAGCCCGCATTTCGGGAGAAAGTGGCAGAGGCATCATAATGGTTGTGCACAAAGGTGTTTAATGTGTAAAAGATTCCCCACTTCCCTATGGTGCCACCCCTCCACGCTCCCAACCCCACAACCCCCCACATCCCCCCCCCGGGTGCCCTCAGTGATCCTCAATGTGCTTGGCCGTCCTAGCTCTACCTCTACATTTAGGTGTATCCCCACGATGCACATCAGAGATGGAGGCAGCCAGCTGCTTACCTTGCCCCCTGAAGGAAATCCTCTGCGGGCTCTGAAGCCAGAGGGCCCCGGCGCACTTGTCGGCGGCATATACACAGCTGTGCCAATCTGTCCTGTGTGCTGTCTGTGAGACTTGGCTGCATCAAAGGGGTGGAACTCGGAGGAACTGGTGGCCACCATCCCCACTCCACGGGACGGGTCCAGGTTGGCACTCAGCACCCCCTTCTCCAGGTTGGTGCCCATAAGGCCCTGGGTTCACCATGGGATGGAGGGGAAGCTGATTCGAGTTTGGGTGCCCCTGCATCATCTGGCTCTGCCAGCCCTGGCGGTTGTCCATTGTCTGCACCATTGTGTCAACATCCTCGGTGATGCTCCTCAGTGATTGGGGCCACGCTCTGCCTTGCATTGGCAATGCCAACCTGCGACTGGGACAAGCTTTGCAGCGCCTCAGCCATTATCATCTGAGAGCGGGACATATCCCACAGAACCTCATCAAGGTCAGCATGGTACTGGGTGTCAACTCCCAATGAGGCAGCCATTCTGTTGAGACCCTCAGCCATCGCCGTCATACTGTGCGATGCCTTGGACACGTTCACGAATGGTGCATTAGGCTCCCACTTGCGGTCACCACCCTAGCAGTGTTGGCCTTGTTGCCATACATTGTCAGCGACATCTCCTGCGCCCATGGCCTCTGGGACTCCTCCAAGCAGCTATGAATCTGCTGGAGTGATGCTGAATATCCTGGCTGCTCCCTATTGTCTCCATCAGTTCCCATTAACTCGGTATCACAGGCTCAGCATCAGGCTCACAGCCAGCTGGGTCCTGGGATCCGACAGCCCTCCAACTGCTGTCTTGCCTGGGGTTCCCACCTCCACCTGATGTACATCAGCAGCTGTATAGTACTCACCAGATTGTGCCCTCGAAGCCTGACCACTAATATTTCCTACCGAGAAATTTGTATCTGTGCTGGTGGAGGGTAGGGATGACACTCTGCCGGGACTATTAGAGTGGCATCCTCGGAGCTCTCCTCTGAGGTGGTGCCCTGGGGAGCTGGAGAGGGTGCCGCCTGGGATGGGCTGGCGCCGATGGCTGAAGGACCTGCAGGAGAATGGACATGTGATCAGTGGAGGATGGGTCAGTCAGTAAGGCAATAACAGTTCACGTTTGGCAGGTCCCCCAGGTGGAGCCTGGTGGTTCCTCACCTCTGCGGCATCCACCAGCCTCCGCGCTGGTGACTGCTGTGTCCTCGGCCACACCGGTCACTTTCATGGCATGCTTCAAGACGGTGGTGAGGACTCTTAGATCTGGCACACTACAGCCAGTCTGGGCCCTCTCCGGTGATTATGGGAGAGCTTTTCCTGAGGAGTCACAGAGAGAGCATCGTTACCCACATGTGTGGTTCACAGTGGTGGTGGGGGGGGGGGGGGGGGTGGGGGGGGGGGATTTAAATGGGAAGGGGGGGAAGGAGGTTGGGGGGTTGGAAGGAGGGTTAGGGGTCACATGGAGAGTTGGGGGGGGGGGTGGGCGTTTGTGTCTACTCCCTCGTGCTGCCCATTGTAGGTCACTGGCCTTCTTTTGGCACTGGAAGCCAGTCCTTCTGGTCACACTCCCAGCACTCAAAGCTGCTGCCACCTCATCCCAGGCAGCACTGGCCGCCCTACGGCTAACACTCCAGGACCCTCGGGGAACGACATCCGCCCCGGCCTCCAGCGCATCTAGGAGCCTTCCGAAGTCAGCGTCCCAGAATCTTGGGGCTTGTCTCCTTGGCGCCATTGTTGCGAGCTGGCTGGAGTTTGCTGAGCAACTGCAGCTTAAGTGCTGCTCAACCTTGTTAGCAGGGGGCTGACGAGCGCAGTACCAAATAATCGGCTGGTGAGCCTCTTGTGCAGTGAGAAGCCAATGGGGCCTGGTTAACTTCACTGCAGTGTTAATGAAATGAAATGAAATGAAAATCGCTTATTGTCATGCGTAGGCTTCAATGAAGTTACTGTGAAAAGCCCCTAGTCGCCACATTCCGGCGCCTGTCCGGGGAGGTTGGTACGGAAATCGAACCGTGTTGCTGGCCTGCTTTAAAAGCCAGCGATTTAGCTCAGTGAGCTAAACCAGCCCCTGCCAGCCTACTTGTGACAGTAAAGATAATTATTATTAACGTTGAATAGCATTGCCGGCATCGCTGGGCTGAGCACTGGGAAGTTCACGGCAATTCCCGCATGCTATAACACTTAGAAATCTTTCCAGAGAATCGTGTCCACTGTGTGCCTGACTGTTATGCATCATGCTTCCTCTGGGTTAGGACACATGTCCCATTTCAGTCAATGAGGGTAGTTATTGTGCACTTTACCCTGCCTCGAATGCCACTCGTTTGCTGATCAAGATCGCTACCCCCCCTGGTCTTTGAGTCCAGCCCTGAGTGGAATACTTGGCTGACCCACCCCTTTCTCAATCTCATCTGGTCTGTAACCTTTAGGTGTGTCTCTTGTAGCATTGCCACATCCACCTTCAGCCCCCTCAAATCCGCAAACACGTGAGCCCTCTTCGACCGCAGGGCTAACATCTAGCTGATTAAAGCCATACTTTTGTCCAGCAACTCGTCTCGCGTTCAATTGATGGTACATCAGATGCCAAACTGCTGGCTAAGATACTGGCCATAAAGATAGAGGACTGTATCCGGGGGGGACGGTGTAGGGGAAGACCAGATGGGATTTGTAAAGGGCAGGCAACTCAAGGCCAATGTTCGAAGGCTTTTAAATGTTATTATAATGCCCTCAGAAGGACAGGAGGTGGAGGTAGTGATGGATGCGGAGAAGGCGTTTGATCGGGTGGAGTGGAATTACCTGTGAGAGGCGCTGGGAAGGTTTGGGTTTGGTGAGGGCTTTATTGACTGGGTGCGGTTGCTCTATCAGGCCCCAGTAGTGAGTATCCGTACGAGCTACATCGAAGGACGAGGCAAGGGTGCCCCCTCTCCCTATTACTGTTTGCTCTGGCCATTGGCCATGGCGTTAAGAGCCTCTGGGAACTGGAAAGGGCTAGTTGGGGGGGGGGGTCTCGCTCTCAGCAGATGATCTGCTCTTGTATATTTCGGACTGGTTGGAGGGGGAAGTAATGCGAATCTTAGGGGAATTTGGCAATTTTTCGGGGTATAAATTGAACATGGGGAAAAGTGAGATGTTCGCGATCCAGGCAAGAGGACGGGAGAGGAGACTGGGAGAGCTGCCACTTAGAATGGTAGAGAAGAGCTTTTGATATCTGGGAATACAGGTGGCCCGGGAATGGGAGGCACTGCACAAGTTAAACCTATCCTGGTTGGTAGAACAAATGGAAGGGGACTTTAAGAGATGGGACATGCTCCCGCTATCACTGGCGGGGAGGGTACAGACCATGAAAATGACGGTCCTTCCAAGATTTCTGTTTGTCTTTCAGTGCCTCCCCACCTTTATCCCTAAGGCCTTTTTCAAGCGAGTGAATCAGATTATTTTGGGCTTTGTGTGGGCGGGTAAAACCCCGTGAGTGACGAAGGTGTTGCTGGAGCGCAGTTGAGGTGAGGGTGGGTTGGCGCTGCTGAACTTCTGTAATTACTACTGGGCAACTAATATAGCCATGATTAGGAAGTGGGCAGTGGGGGAGGGGTTGGCATTGGAACGGATGGAGGCGGCGTCATGTAAAGACACCAGTTTGGGAACACTGATATTGGCACCTGTAAATTCTATAATTCTATATACCTCTTCCGTTCTCGCCGGCCCGATACTCCACAAGTCCAGTGGTAGTGGCGGCTCTGAGAATCTGGGGACAATGGAGGAGATATAAGAGAGTGGAGGGAACATCGCTTTGGACCCCGATTTATAATAACCATAGGTTTGTACCGGGTAGGCTAGATGGCGGGTTCCGGAGTTGGCAAAGGGCAGGAATTAGAAGGATGGGGGATCCATTTATAAATGGGAGCTTTCCCAGCTTGAAAGCCTTGGAGGATGAATTTAAATTGCCAGCAGGGAATGGTTTTAGGTATTTGCAGGTGTGAGACTTCCTGAGAAAACAGGTGCCGGCCTTTCCGCTGCTGCCGCCATGGGGGATACAGGACAGAGTAGTTTCCAGTACCTGGGTGGGAAAGGTATCGGATATTTACCAGGAGCTTTCGGAGGCGGAGGAAACCCCGGTGGAGGTGCTTGGGGGCAAGTGGGAGGAGGAGCTAGGAGGAGAGATAGAGGCGGGTCAATGGACGGATGCCCTAAGCAGGGTTAATGCATCCTCATCGTGCCAGGCTTAGCCTGATACAATTTAAGGTAGTCCACCGGGCACACATGATAGCGGCTAGGATGAGTAAGTTCTACGGGGTAGAACGAGGCAAATCATCTCCACGTGTTTTGGGCATGCTCGAAGTTTAAGATGGTTTTGCTCAGGCAATGTTCACAGTGCTAAAAACATGGGTGGTGCCGAGTCCGGAAGTAGTGATCTTTGGAGTGTCGGAAGATCCGGGAGTTCAGGGGGCAAAAGAGGCTGACGTCGTGGCCTTTGCCTCCCTGGTAGCCCAGAGATGGATCTTATTAATGTGGAGGGACTCGAAGCCCCCGAGTGTAGAGACCTGGGTTAGTGACATGGCTGGGTTTCTCAATCTCGAGAAAATAAAGTTCGCCGTAAGAGGGTCAATGTTAGGGTTCACCCGGAGGTGGCAGCCGTTCGTTGACTTTCCCGGGGAAAATTAAAATGTCAGCAGATGCAGTATTCCAAGGGAGGGCCATATTGTTGTTGTATGGTTGAGGTGCGTGAAGATTGGGATGGGGGGGGGGGGGGGGGGGGGGGAGGGGGATGTTTATTTTACCATGTTTATGTCATTCTTTATGTTATTGTTATAAAACTTTTCAAATACCATGATAAAATATTATAAACAAAAAAGATAATAAGAGATTCAGCCATGGTAATGTCATTGAATGTCAATGGGCGATGGTTAGATTCTCTCTTGTTGGAGATGGTGATTGTCTGGCACTTATGTGGCACAAATATTGCCACTTGCCAGACTAAATCTGGATATTGTCCAAGTCATGTTGCATTTGGACATGGATTGCTTCAGTATATTAGGAGTCGCAAATGGTAAACATTGTGCAATCATCAGTGACCATCCCTACTTCGGACCTTAACATGGAGGAAAGGCCATTGATGAAGCAGCTGAAGATGGTTTGGCCTAGGACACTCCCCTGAGGAACTCCTGCAGTGATGTCCTGGAACTGAGATGATTGCCATTTCACAACACTCTTCCTTTGTGCTCGTATGACTCCAATTAGCGGAGAGTTTTTGGCCTGAATCCTATTCAGTCCAGTTTTGCTAGGGCCCCTTGATGTCACATTCAGTCAAGTGCTGTCTTGATGCCAAGGGCAGCCACTCTCACCTCATCTTATGTGTTCAGCTCTTGTCTTCATGTTTGAACCAAGGGTTTAATGAGGTCAGAAATTGTGGCCCTGACAGAACCCAAACCCAGCAGACTATTGCTTATCTGCTGCTTGATAGCAATGTTGATAACCCCTTCTATCACTTTCTTGATGATTGAGAGTAGATTTGGGGGGGGGTGGCAGGTAATTGGCTGGGTTGGATTCATCTTGGCTTTTTTGTACAGGGCACACTTGGGCAGTTTTCCATATTGTCGGGTAGATGCCAGTGTTACAACTGTACTGGAACAGCTTGGCTAGGGGTGTGGCAAATTCTGGAGTCTTCAATGTTCATGCCGGAATACACGGCACGGTGGAACATTGGTTAGCACTGCTGCCTCGCAACGTCAGGGTTCAATTCTGGCCTTGGGTGACTGTGTGGAGTTTGCACATTCTCCCCGTCTCTGCGTGGGTTTCCTCCGGGTGCTCCGGTTTCCTCCCACAGTCCAAAAATGTATTGGTTAGGTGGATTGGCCATTCTAAATTGTCCCTTAGTGTCCAAAGATAGTTTGGGTTGACTTCCGGTGGCGGCGATGTCCGAGTGAGCCGCACATTCGGTGGGCTCTCACTCCGGCCGGCTGGAACAGCTGTTTCCCCGCGATAGCGGGACTACGGAGGCGGCAGAAAGGCTGCCTGGAACAGAGGAGGAGAGCGGGCTGCAGAGGATGTAAGTGTGGAGGCCAGCAGGTGAGGAAGAAGGAGAGAGAGAGAGAAGGAGGAAGCTGACCTGCAGGTTAAGATGGCGGACCCACGGACCTTCCTTCCTCCAGGACAAAGGGAAAAAGAAAAAGTTTGGAGTTGCTGAGGAGGGACAGCTTGGACCCACTTCAGATGCCCAAGAGGTAAAATTGAAGGAGCTGGGCGAAGGAAAGCGGCAGCGGAGGCGCTGAGGAGCGGGCTGCGGCATATGGAACAGCGGGATTCCAGAAAGCAGAAGAAGAAGGAGAAAAAGGGACAGAGACAAGGACCGGAAGAAAATTACCTGGGACCTAAGATGGCGGACACACGGAACCCGGACTCAGCAATCCAGCTGGCGCTGGATAACATGCTCCAGGTAATGAAGTCCAGTTTTGAAGCGCTGAAGCGGGACAGCTTGGACCCAATCCAGAAAGCGGTGGATCAGCTGAACCAGAGGCTGGACGCCCAGGATGTTAAAGTTAAGGAGCTGGGAGAAGCGGTGGAGGAGCAGGCGGATGCGCAAACGGTTGCAGCGCTAGAAGTGGACGGCCTGAAAGAGCGGCAGAGAAGACTGCTGGACAGAGTAGAGGAGCTGGAGAATAGAGTCCGCAGGAACAATCTGAGGATGGTCGGCCTCCCGGAGGGGGCGGAGGGAGCTGATGCTGCAGCGTTTGTAGCAGACCTGCTGAAGCAGCTGATGGGGGCCGAAGCCTTTCCGCGACCGCTGGAGCTGGAGGGGGCACACAGGGTGCAGGCAAGGCAGGGGCGGCTGGGCGGACCCCCCCGCCCGATGGTGATTAGGTTCCACAGGTTCGTGGACAAGGAGCGGGTGCTGCAGTGGGCAAAGAGCGCCAGGAGCAGCACGTGGAATAACAGTGTGCTCCGCATCTATCAGGACCTAAGCCAGGAGGTGGCTCGGCGGCGAGCAGCCTTTAAGAATGTCAAGGAGGTGCTGTTCAAGAAGCACGTGAAGTTTGGTCTGCTGTTCCCAGCTCGGCTATGGGTCACGCACCAGGGTCAACACCACTACTTTTCCGAGCCCGAAGAAGCGATGGATTTTGTGAGGGACCTGGGGATGGCCCCGAAAGGAGGCCCTAAGGATACGAGTTAGGGCCCGAGGATTTCTGTGGGGAGGAACGCCGAATGTGCCTGGACTGCTGCTCAATGGTTTGCTGGGCCAATGGGGCCAAACGGAACATTTGAGACTCTTTCCTTTGTTCATGGACATTTATGTGCTTTTTCTCTTTTTTCTATGTTTTTTCCCTTTTTTTTTCCTGTTTGGGCTTTTTGTGCAGCTCGCGGAAGACACTGGAGCCGGCTTGCCCCAGTGGGTGGGGAGGAGGGCGGGGAAACAAGGGGAATGGGACAGGAAGGCGCCGGAGTGTTGAGTCACCGGGCTAGCAGATTGGCTAGTCAAGGAAGTCAGATGGGGGGGAAAGCTATAGCCAGTAGATGGCAGGGGTGGGGGTATCGGGGGATGGGGTTAGGGGAGGGGGGGGTTGTTCTGCTGACGGGAGAGGGACTTGAAATAGGCACTGGAAAGGAGGTCGAGGGTGGAGGCAGCTATAGGGCGGGCCAGGAAGGGCGCGACGCACGGGTCAGGGGCCGGCCCGAGAAAGGCTATGGCTGACCGGCGGGGTGGGGGGGGGTGGGATGTGCCCCCCGACCAGGCTGATCACCTGGAACGTCAAGGGACTGAATGGGCCGGTTAAGAGGGCGCGGGTGTTCGCGCACTTGCGGGCCCTGAGGGCGGACGTAATTATGTTGCAGGAGACACATCTGAAAGTGTCAGACCAGACCAGGCTAAGGAAGGGCTGGATTAGCCAGGTCTTCCACTCGGACTTGGACTCGAAGTCCAGAGGGGTGGCAATCATGATCAACAAGCGTGTGCAATTTGAGGCAGAGGGCATATCCGCAGACAGGGGGGGCAGATACCTGATGGTACGGGGCAGGCTGGAGGGGAGAAGAGTGGTGCTGGTGAATATATATGCCCCGAACTGGGATGACGTGGACTTCATTAAAAGAGTGCTGGGGAAGATCCCGGACTTGGATTCTCGCAGGCTAATAATGGGAGGGGACTTTAACATGGTCCTTGACCCGACTTTGGATCGGTCGTGTCCCAGAACGGGTAGGCTCTCAGCAATGGCAAGGGAGCTGAAAGGGTTTATGGAGCAAATGGGGGCAGTGGACCCCTGGAGGGAGGGACAGCCAACAGGAAGGGGCTACTCGTTCTACTCGCACGTCCACAAAGTATATTCCAGGATAGATTTCTTTGTGTTAAGCAGGGACTGTAGGGGGGAGGTAAAGAACACGGAATACTCAGCAATTACCATTTCAGACCATGCCCCGCATTGGGTGGACCTGCAGTTCGGGGGAGCGAGCTATCAACGCCCGCAATGGAGGCTAGATGTGGGACTGCTGTCGGAGGAGGGGATCTGCGAGAGGCTTCGGAAATGTATAAAAAATTACCTGCAGGTGAATGACACTGGGGAGGTCTCAGCGGCGACCGTGTGGGAGGCGCTAAAGGCAGTAGTGCGGGGGGAGCTGATTTCAATTGGGGCCCATAGAGCCAAGGCAGACCGGGCAGAGATGGATAGATTGGTCAGGGAAATGGGCCGGATAGATGAAGAGCACGCGAAGTCCCCGGGGGAGGTTTTACTCAGGGAAAGGCAGAGGCTACAGGCGGAACTGGGGGCACTATCCACGAGCAGGGCCGTGGAACAGCTTAGGAAGGCGAGGGGAGTGGTGTACGAGTATGGGGAAAAGGCTAGCAGACTGTTAGCGCAGCAACTTAGGAGGAGGGAGGCGGCCAGGGAAATAGGTAGAGTGAGGGACGAGGGGGGGCACAAAGTGGAGGATCCGGCAGAATTGAATAGGGTATTCCGGGACTTCTATTGTAAGCTGTATACTTCGGAGCCGCCAAAAGAACCGGAGGGGATGAAAAGGTTTCTGGATGGGTTAACATTCCCAACAGTTGGGGGGGGGCGAGTGGAAGAGCTGGGGGCTCCGATTAGAGTAGAGGAGGTATTGGGGGGCCTAAAGGCCATGCAGTCGGGGAAGTCCCCGGGGCCGGATGGATACCCAGTAGAGTTTTATAGGAAGTTCTCTGAGCTGGTGGGCCCGGTCTTGGCGAGGGTTTTCAATGAGGCAAGGGACAGAGGGACCCTGCCGCCGACGATGTCACAAGCCACCATATCTCTGATATTAAAGCGGGGTAAAGACCCGGAGGTGTGCGGGTCCTACAGGCCAATCTCCCTGATTAATGTAGATGCCAAGCTCCTGGCAAAGGTACTGGCGGGTAGAATGGAGGACTGTGTACCGGAGGTGATTGGGGAGGATCAAACGGGGTTCGTGAAAGGTAGGCAGCTGGCGGCCAATCTGAGGAGATTGCTCAATGTGATAATGATGCCCCCGGCGGGTAGAGAGGTGGAGGTAGTGGTGGCTATGGACGCCGAGAAGGCCTTTGACCGGGTGGAGTGGGAATATCTATGGGAGGTGCTCGGACGGTTTGGGTTCGGGGAGGGATTGGTGGATTGGATCAAATTATTATATCAGGCCCCGAGGGCCAGCGTCAGGACCAACAGAGAAGTGTCGGAGTACTTTAGGTTGTACCGAGGGACCAGGCAGGGCTGCCCGCTTTCCCCGCTGCTGTTTGCGCTGGCCATAGAGCCGCTGGCGATTGCGCTGAGAGCCGCAGAGGGTTGGAAGGGGATGGTGAGGGGCGGGGTGGAACATAGGGTTTCTCTTTATGCAGACGACCTGCTCCTGTACGTGTCGGACCCAGTGGCCGGGATGGGAACTATACTGGGAATGCTGAGGGAGTTCGGCCAGTTCTCAGGATACAAATTAAATACGGTCAAGAGTGAAATGTTTGTGGTACAGGCAAGGGGCCAGGAGAACAGATTGAGAGGGCTACCGTTTAGGTTAGTTGAGGAAAATTTCCGGTATTTGGGAATCCAGGTGGCGCGAGACTGGGGCAGGCTGCACAAGTTAAATTTGGCCAGGGTGGTGGAGCAAATGAAGGGAGAGTTTCGGAGATGGGATGCACTCCCGCTGTCGCTGGCAGGGAGGGTGCAGACTGTAAAGATGACAATCCTCCCTCGATTTTTGTTTATTTTTCAGTGCCTCCCGATCTTTATCCCACAGTCCTTCTTCAAAAGAGTTAACGGGCTGATCATGAGCTTTGTCTGGGCGGGAAAGTCTCCGCGGGTGAAGAAGGCGATGTTGGAGAGGAACCGCAGCGAGGGAGGGCTGGCGTTGCCGAGTCTGGTCAATTATTACTGGGCGGCCAACATCGCTATGATAAGGAAGTGGATGGTGGGTACGGGGTCTATTTGGGAGCGAGTGGAGGCGGCTTCGTGCAGGGGCTCCAGTTTGGAAGCCCTGGTCACGGCTCCTCTACCGCTGCTGCCGGCCAAGTACACCACCAGCCCGGTAGTGGTGGCGACCCTGCGGATATGGGGCCAGTGGAGGAGGCATGTGGGGGAGATGGGGGCGTCTGTCTGGGCGCCAATCTGCGACAACCATCGGTTTGCCCCCGGCAGTATGGATGGGGGGTTCCGAGTATGGCGGCGAGCAGGGGCGGGAAGGGTGGGTGATATGTTCCTGGAAGGGAGCTTCGCGAGTTTGAGGAGCTTGGAGGAGAAATTTGGGTTGGTAGGGGGAAATGATTTTAGATACCTACAGCTGCGGGACTTTGTTCGTAGACAGGTCCCATCTTTCCCGCGCCTCCCGCCAATGGGGATCCTAGACAGAATAGTCTCTGGGAGGGACGAAGGGCAGGGTAGAGTCTCAGGTATTTATAAGGTGCTCATGAGGGAGGAAGGGTCCCAGACAGAGGAACTGAAACTTAAATGGGAGGAGGAGCTAGGCGGGGAAATGGAGGATGGGCTGTGGGCAGAGGCCCTGAGTAGGGTAAACTCGACCGCGACATGTGCAAGGCTCGGGCTGATCCAATTTAAGGTCGTTCACCGGGCCCATATGACGGTGGCTCGGATGAGCAAATTTTTCGGGATAGAGGACAAATGCGCTAGGTGCGCGGGAGGACCAGCGAACCATGTGCACATGTTTTGGGCATGCCCTGAGCTGAGGGGGTACTGGGAGGGATTTGCGGGGGTCATGTCCCAGGTGCTAAAAACAAGGGTGGTGATGAGTCCAGGGGTGGCAATTTTTGGGGTTTCGGAAGACCCGGGCGTCCAGGGGGAGAAAGCGGCCGATGTGCTGGCCTTTGCTTCCCTGATAGCCCGGCGACGAATATTATTGGCGTGGAGGGACTCAAAGCCCCCGAAGACTGAGTGGTGGCTTGCGGACATGTCAAGTTTCCTGGGGATGGAAAAAATTAAGTTCGCCTTGAGGGGATCTGTGCAGGGGTTCACCCGGAGGTGGCAACCATTTATTGACTTCTTTGCGGGAGAGTGAGCATCAGCAGGGGGGTGGGGGGAGGGGGGGGGGGGTTAGAGTAGAGTAGGAGGGAAAATATGGCGGGTAGTACGGGTGGGAGGGGAGCGGGCTTGTGCAATACGGTATGATGGAAGTATTGAAAGTACGTGGATGCTTGCACATTTTTGCCTTTTTTGCTTCCTTTCTGATGATGTCTGTAACTGTTTATAAAGCCAAAAACTACCTCAATAAAATTGTTTATTAAAAAAAAAAGATAGTTTGGGTTACGGGGTTACAGGGAAAGAGCGAGGGAGTGGGCCTAGCTAGAGTGTTCTTTCATGAGGGTCACTGTAAAACGATTGGGCCGAATGATTCTACGAATACTGCCAGGGCTCACAGACGTTTCAGTATCCATTAAATCCATTACTGTTCTCACCTTGGCTGTTTCCTCCAGTATGGTTCTCAACTCTGCTTTTTAAAAAAATCATTTACTGGATGTGGGTGAGGCTGGTTAGGCCAGCATTTATTGCCCATTCCTAGTTGCCCTTCTAAAGATGGTGGAGCCTTTCCTTCCTGAACCGCTGTAGTTCCTGAGGTGTAAGTACACCTACAGTGCTGTTCGGGAGGGAGTTCCAGGATTTTGATCCAGCCACAGTGAAGGAACAGCGATATATTTTGTCACTGGTGCTAAGGAATTGGCAATTGAACAAAAGACAGTTTACAGTTGTCAAATGAAAATCTGTTGGGAGAAATTGCACATGAAATGCCTTAATGCACTTTAAACATTTTTAAAAATTCTTAAATGTGATTGCCAAGTCACTGAGAAGAAAAATAAATTGCATTCATATAGCTTACGTCTTTCAGGGTAAACATTTCAAATATTAAACAATTTTGAAATATAAACAAACTGTACAAAAACACACTGATACTCCTCTAGAGGAAGTTAGAGGAGAAATAAGGAAAATGATGGCACAAGGATGAGACAAAGAGTCCACACTGTATATGTCCCATTGCCACTGCATAAAGATTTCCTTTCAGTTCTGTGTATGACATCAAAGAATGGTCTCGGCTGTTTCAAAAGTGATACAAACATCTCTCTGGTGAAGAATATCTCTTTAATGTAACTGTGAAATCAGCCTTTCTAGTATGTGACTATTTTTCTCTTTTTGCACATACGACCTGGCCTGCTGAATGTTCTCCCCTCTAAAGGATTTATTCCAATCATAGTATGCTTTGGAACACAAAAATGTCCTACCAATAATTAAACAATGAAATTCAACCGCAAAGTTCCAGCGTGAAAGAAATACAGACTGGCTTCACTTAGTTGATTTTTTAAGCAATGCACTGTTCCCTAAGGTCAATTGAATCATGGAGATGGAGTCCGAAATGCTAATAGATGGTGAGCTTCTGCAGTTTCCATGACAGCCGGATGTCCTCAAAAATCTCAACACACATTAGAAATTGCCATAAATAAAACAAAACGTACTGTGGATGCTGGAAATCTGAAATAAAAACAGAAAGTGCTGGAAATACTCAGGTTTAACAGCATCTCTGAAGAGAAAAATAGAGTTAACATTTTGAATCTAATGGGGGAGGGGCAGAATGAAGAAAAGGGAAGGTTTGGGATAGGGTAGAGGAGACTAAACGATAAAGGTGTCATGGAACAAAAGGCATGGGAGTGGTATATTTGAAGCTACCATACTTGGGAGTTTTGCAATAGCTCCTGCATTTCATCTCTACCAAAGTTTGGATATTAAATGAAGTATCTTAGACACAAAAGAAACATAGGCTATTATTAAAACACACAATCAGTAATCATAGCACTTATGAAAGACAGAGCAGATTATTGAAATATTTGAAGAAACCAAACAGCTCTGAAACATAAGCATTGCGGATCAAAAACAAACACAGAAGTTCCAACAATGTATTCAAAATATGAGTGTGTAATGATCTCTCTCCTTTAAATTCTTTGATATTTGCAGTGTCTGAAAACGTAACCTTCTCAATAGCATAGTGTTTACCTGGATTGCCTTTCACTGAAGTCGAGTGGGGTTGAAATCTATCTGAATTAATTTTAAAGGAATCTTGGGATAAGTCATTGAACTGCAGGTGGTTCAAGTATTGTTTGTTCTGAAGCCATAACGGGCGCGATTCTCCGGTCTCGTTACACACTCGCTCAAGCGAAACGAGGCCGGAGAATAGCAGGGGAGCCCAAAAAATAAGAGGCGCGCCAGGTACCAAACAGGTTGTGATGCAACCAGCCCACTCCCGTAGGCGAAATCGGGATCTTGCCATAGTGAGGCAAGAAACCAATTATCACCACTTAAGCCCTATTTCTGTACAATTAACGAGAGCCACCAGCAGGTGGCCACGCTGGCGCCGATTAGTACTCCTTTTGAAAAACATGAACCTGGCAGAAGGCCTTCTGTGGTGAACCGAGGAGGTGGGTAGCCACCTTTGCTCACAGGCAAAAAGGCCAAGGGCCATGGGAGGGTGGGGGGGGGTAGGCGCCCAGGGGCAACTGCTCACATCACCACCGTGCCAACCCGTGGATCGTGTGTATCCATTCTGGGGGCAAACCTTGTCCCTGCCTGTCTGCCCCAATGACCACCCATAACCTCCACCAATTGCTGAGGCCTCTGGATGAATGCTATTGCTGATAGGGAATTGGCAACCATGGTTAAGTGATCACCACAAAACCCCAAGTGGATTTCCGTGGGTGGGCAGGCCATGTAGCATGTGGCCGTTATTGCCTAGCATCCAAATAAAACCGTGATGCCTGAACACTGTGCAACACCACACACACAGCAGCCAATATCCGAACACCCAGGGATGGGACACAGCTCTGGTGACATATCCACGGCAGGAGAGTGGTTGAGTGCCACTGGGAGGGGACGAGCGTCTGGTCCCGATGACATTCCGACCGGGTGTCCAGGGTACACGGTCTGGGGTCTGGTGAGGGCAGCCCGCTGCGGCCAGAGTGTGGGGGCAGAGTGCTCCAAGTGTGGGGAGGGGGTGATCAATGAGGGAATGGAGGGTCCTGGGGTGGGAGCCACCGCCGTCTGTTAGTATAACACCCTCTCCCAATTCCTTACAGATATTGAACGCTATGGCAGGGATATTGGATGTAGAAGTTGCCCTAATGGTGCTGCAGCTGGGTGATGCAGCCAGATGCCGGAGACAGCGGCAGCAGCAGCAGGAGCGTCTGCAGATGTTCAAGGCGGCGCACCATGTGCATGAACCTGCCCCACACCCTGAGGACCTGGCCACCCATCAGGGAGAAACCCAGAGGGGTGTCCCGCAATAGACCAGGGTTTACAGGCGTCGCTGGTCGTTTGAGCAGGTGACTGACAGCATGTGGCGCAGGAGACTCCACCTCAACAAGGAGACAGTGCAGCACATGTGCCATGTCCTCGCGGACTTGGCACCACATGGAGGAGGACGACACCTGTTTCCTGTGGCCGTTACGGTCACCGCGCCCCTGAATTTTTACACCTTGGGATCATTCCAGGGCTCGAGCGGCGAGCTCAGTGGCATCTCACAGGTCACAAGTGCATCAAACAGGTCACGGATGCCCTATATACCCGGACAAAAAACTACATCATCTTTGACATGGACCAAGCTCAGAAAGATGCCTAGGCAGCAGGTTTGCCATCGACGGGATGCCTCAGGTCCAGCGGATAATAGATGCCATGAATGTTGCCCTGTGCTCACTGGGCCATCTGGGGGTGCCCTATGTTAACCAAAAGGGGTCCCACTCCCTCAACCTACAGCTCGTATGCGACCACCAGATGAAGACAATGTACACATATGCACGCTTCCCGGGGAGTGTGCACGACAGCTACATCCTGGGGCAGTCGGTCATCCCCGCCCTTTTCGAGGAGCACTCCAGGACAGCTGGTTGGCTCTTGGGGGGGGTTAAGAGGTATCCGCTATGGACCTGGCTAATGATGCCAGTACGGAGACCAGTGACCGAAGCAGAGACCCGGTACAATGTGACCATGTGGCCACCCGGGCTGTCATTGAGCGGTGCATCAGACTGCTCAAGATGAGGTTCCGATGCCTCGCCCTCTCCAAGATTGCACTCCAGTACACTGCCTGGAGGGTCGCCCACTTTGTGGTGGCCTACTGTGCCCTCCACAACCTCGCACAGCAGCGGGGTGACGTCCTGGAGGTTGGTGATGAGGAATCTGTGGCAACCTCCAAGGAGGATGAGGACAAGGAGGCGTCGCACCAGCAGGGGCTGGAGGACAAGGCTGGGGAGGAACCTGAGGGCCAGCCAGAGGCGCAGGCCAGGAGCCAGCAGTGAGGGTCCGGCAATCCCGGAGGGTCATGGAGGCCCTCATACTCGCCCGATTCACTTAGGACATGGTCTGGTCCATCACCACCCCCCCATTCCCATCCTCCCAGGGTCTGTCACATCACTCCAGGGTGCTGGGATTGTGTCCTGACCATCGAGGGCACGGGGTTGATGATAACCCACAGAGAGCAGAACGCCAGTGCTCCTCAATGTTGTAGTCTGACCTCCGCCTGTCTGCTGAGTGCTTGCTCACACCCATCACCTGCATGCGGTGTGCCTGGAGGTGGGGCGGGCGGGGGGGGGGGGGGGGGGGGGGGGGGGGGGGATTCGGAGAGCTGGGCAAGGGGTTCGGAGGTCAGCCCACATTGCCAAAGAAAGTGACAGAGGCATCATACTGGTTGTGCACAAGGGTTTTAAATATGTGTAATACAAGTCCATTTTCTCCCGTTGGTGCCGCCCCCCTCACCTTCCCAACCTCCATGCTCCCAACTACCCTCCCCCCTCCCCGGTGCCCTCAGTGATCCATGATGTGCTTTGCCCTCCGAGCTCAACCGCTATGTCTCAGCATTTCCCCAGGATGCACATCAGAGGTGGAGGCAGCCAGCTGCTTACCACGTCTCGTGGCCTTCGATGCCCCTGGTGGGGGTCCTCTGGGGGCTCTGAGGCCGGAGGGCCTCGGTGCACTTGTCGGCGGCTAATCCCTGTCCTGTGTACTGACTTTGAGACGTTGTCTCATCAGAGGGGTGGAACTCGTGGAAGCTAGTGGCCACCGTCGCCACTCCATGGGACAGCCCGGACTGGCACCCAGCGCCCTTTCTTCCCGGTCGGTGCCCATAGGGCCCTGGGGTTCACCTTGGGACGGAGGGGCAGCTGGTTCAAGCCCCAGCATCATCTGGCTCTGCCAGCCCTGGAAGTTCCTCTCAGTCTGCACCATCGTGTCAACGCCCTCAGTGATGCTCGTCAGTGATTGGGCCGTGCTCTGCAGCGCCTTGGCTGTGCCCACCTGCGACTGGGACAAGCTCCACAGTGCCTCGGCCATTCCCATCTGAGAGCGGGACATGTCCCGCAGAACCTCATCAAGGTCAGCCTGGTACTGGGACATCCCCCATGTGAGACTGACATTCTGTCGAGGCCCTCAGCCATGACCACCGACTATGCAATGCCCTGGTCACCGTCACTCATGGTGCCAATGTCATGCACCAGGCTTTCCGCTGTGGTCACCACCCTAACCGCGTTGGCCTCAGTGCCACACATCGCCGCCGACATCTCCTGTGCCCATAACCTCTGGGACTCCTCCAAGCGGCTATGGATCTGCTGGAGTGACGCTGACATCTCCCTCTGAAAGTCCCGGCTGCTCCCTATCGACTCCAACAGCTCCGGGTAACTCTGGGTGTTCCCAGATTGTGCCCCTGAAACCTGTCCATTGACATTTCCCACCGAGGTGCATGTATCTGCGCTGATGGAGGGTGGGGATTACAGCTGTGCAGCGACTATAACGTTTGCATCCTCGGAGCTCTCCTCTGCGGTGGTATTGTGGGAGTCAGGAGAGTGTGCCGCCTGGGATGGGCCTGTGCCGTCGGCTGGAAGACCAGTGGGAGAATGGACATGTGATCAGTGGGAGGGATGGGTCAATCAGTAAGGCAATAACAACTCACGTTTAACAGGTCCCCCGGGTGGAGCCTGGTGATTTCTCACCTATGCGGCGTCATGCAGCCTCCACGTGGGTGACTGGCCTGTCCTTGGCCACAGCAGTCACCTCCAGGGCACGTTCCTCGAAGGAGGTGAGGTTTCTCAAGTCCAGCACCCCACTGCTACTCTGGATTCTCTCCTGCCAATTATTTCATTTCATTTCATTTTTCATGGGAGAGCTTTTCCTGAGGAGACATACGCGTGGTTCACAGTGGTGGGAAGCGGTGTCGAGGGAGGGCTGGGGGGAGGGGGGTTGAAGGGGAGGGGGTTTGCATGGGGAGTGAATGCTCCCTTGGGGTGGGGGAGGGGGGGGGTGTCACGTTGGTGTCCACTCACTCATGCTGCCCGGTGTAGGTCGCTGACCTTTTTGTGGCACTGGAGGCCAGTCCTCCTGGTCACACTCCCCAAGCTCACAGCTGCTGCCACCAGCTTGTCCCAGGGAGCACTGGCTGCTCTACGGTTCACCCTCCGGGACCCTCGGGGGAACAGGACATCCCTCCTGGTCTCCCCAGGTCAGCATTCCCGAATCGTGGGGCTGGTCTCCTGGGCGCCATTGTTGCGAGCAGGCTGGGGTTGGCTGAGCAAGTGCAGCTTGTGTTGCTCGACCTCGTTAGTGGGGAGGCTGGTGAGCGCGGTCCTGGTGAATCAGCTGGTGAGCCTTCATTTGTGATGAGAAGCCCATGAGGCCTTGTTTTTTTTTTATAAATTTAGATTACCCAATTATTTTTTCCAATTAAGGGGCAATTTAGCGTGGCCAATCCACCTACTCTGCACATTTTTGGGTTGTGGGGGCGAAACCCACGCAGACACGGGGAGAATATGCAAACTCCACACGGACAGTGACCCAGAGCCGGGATCGAACCTGGGACCTCAGCGCCGTGAGGCAGTTGTGCTAACCACTAGGCCACCGTGCTGCCCTCCATGAGGCCTTGTTAAGTGGACCGATTAACGTGGAGTTGCATTGCCGGCCTCACTGGGCCAAGCACCAGGAAGCTCATGGCAACTCGTTACCACACTTAGAACTTTTTCCGGAGAATCGCGCCCAACACGTATAAGATTACTGAATGTAGATGGAATAACGATGCGACACATTAGCACATTCTGTTTCTGACTTTTATGCTACCATCAGCGTCCTCTTTAGTCTCTACCACTACCATTAACACTCCCTTTGTCTTGTATTCATTACATCTTTGTCAAATCTCTCCTGAGCTTCCACCTATCCCTGACCTTCTATTTTGCTCCACTTGCTCCAGTCCCTCTTAAACAGTTTAAGAACCATCACATTTCCCCCTCTCTTTAGCTCTGAAGAAGAAGGGCAGCACGTGGGTTAGCACTGCGGCCTCACAGTGCCGAGGTCCCAGGTTCAATCCCGGCTCTGGGTCACTGTCCGTGTGGAGTTTGCATGTTCTCCCCGTGTTTGCGTGAGTTTCGCCCTCCACAACCAAAAGATGTGCATTGTGGATTGGCCACGCTAAATTGCCCCTTATTTGTAAAAAATGAATTGAGTACTCTAAATTTATAACAAAAAAGCTCTGAAGAAGAGTCATACAGACTCAAATGTCGGGTGTGATCGAATGGCATTGCCGTACCCGACTCGGTAACTTGATTGAGATCTCGCGAGACATCACGATCTGGATCTCGCCCACCGATGAACATATTTAAATGAACCACTCGGCTCATTTAAATATGTTGCCGCCTGATTCTCCCAAATCCCAGGAACGAACACAAATGTGGACCAGGCATAACGGTACCTGGGGGTCTACCAGGCCATTGGATATCCCCCAGGTGCTCAGGGACAGGGCAGTGTGCACCCTGGCAATGCCAGGCTGGTACTCTGGAACTGCCACCCTGGGACTTCCAAGATGCCTGGATGGCACTGCCAGGCTGGCAAGGAACTTCCAGGGTGGCACTGCTAAGGGTCAGGACCCGAGGGGGATCATGCTCATGAAAGGGGGGCGATGAGGGGGGTAATAACGGTAGGAGGGGGTGAAGGCTGGTATGAAGGGGTCTCCTAAAGGTTGGGGGCTGAAGGGTGGGGGTCCTGAAAGGGGAGTCCCAAAGGGGGGGATAGAACTCTGAGAAGGGGGTCCCTCAGCAACCTAATAGCGGGGTGTCCTCACTTGGGTGGGTGGGGGGTGGGTAATGCCCATGTGTGCGGGCGATGACTGCCTGTGGGTAGGTGTTGTGATGGGACCCTCAAGCTCACTTAGAGATTGGCGCACCCTCAAAATTGCTGCCCAATCTCTGAGGACCCGGTCTCATTGGCAGGTTCAGCTCCCCATTGCTGCAAAAAATTTAGATCTGTGGGCTGGACGGGAGAAAGTCCCAAAGGCCCAGAAAATGACTAAGTATGGGTAAATACCAGTGTGGAAAAGCTGGCCCACCGAACCCACCCAAAATAACACTTTGAAATTCTTTGATTAAATCGTGCCTGTTAACTATATTTCACTAAACTAAATGTGTACTTAGCATCAGTGTTCACCAAAGAAAAGGACTTTGTGGAACGTGATTCTTTGGTAGGGTGCATGGACAGTCTGGGTCATGTTGATATCGAAAGGAGGAGGTATTGGGTCTTTTAAAAGATATTAAGGTAGATACGTCTTGGTCCAGATAGGATTTATTCCAGAATACTGAGGTAAGCAAGGGAGGAAATTGCTGGGGCCTTGACTGACATCTTTGTATCCTCATTGGCTACAGGTGATATCCCAGAGGACTGGAGGATAGCGAATGTGGTACCGCTGTTTAAGAAAGGTAGCAGGGATAATCCAGGTGGTGACAAAGATGATTGATGAGGGGAGTTTACATGGACTTCAGTAAAGCCTTTGACAAGGTGCCTCATGGCAGACTGGTAAAAAAGGTGAAGTCACAGGGGATCAGAGGTGAGGTGGCAAGATGGATACAGAACTGGTTCAGTCACAGAAGGCAGGGGGTAGCAGTAGAAGGGTGTTTTTCTGAATGGAAGGTTGTAACTAGTGGTGTTCCACAGGGATCTATGATGGGGCCTCTTGTTTATAGTATACATAAACAATTTGGAGGAAAATGTAGCTGGTCTGATTAGTAAGTTTGCGGATGACACCAAGGTTGGTGGAGTGGCAGATAGTATTGAGGATTGTCAGAGGATATGGCAGGACTTAGATAGCTTGGAGACTTGGACATGGAAATGGCAAATGGGGTTTAATTGGGACAAATATGAGGTAATGCATTTTGGTAGGTCTAACATAGAGGAGAAATATACCGTAAATGGCAAAACTCTTAGGAATATAGAAAGTCAGAGAGATCTGGGCGTGCAGATCCTCAGATCTTTGAAAATGGCAACACAAGTGGACAAGGTAGTCAAGAAAGCATACAGAATGTTTGCCCTCATTGGACAGAGCTCCGAGTATAAAAACTGGTAAGTCATGCTACAGTTGTATAGAACCTTGGTAAGGTCGTGCTTGGAATATTGCGCAGAATTCTGGTTGCCACACTACCAGAAGAATGTGGAGGCTTTGGAAAGGGTGCAGAGGAGGTTTACCAGGATGTTGCCTGGTCTGGAGGGTGTTAGCTATGCGGACAGGCTGAATAGACTCGGACTGTTTTCATTGAGGGATCACCTGATAGAGGTCTCCAATATTATGAGGGGCATGGATAGAGTGGATGGGCTCCCAGGGTGGAGGAGTCAGTCACCAGGGGCATAGGTTTAAGGTCTTTGGGGCAAAATGTAGAGGAGACTTGCAAGGCAGGTTTTTTTTTTTTTACACAGAGGGTGGTGACTGCCTGGAGCGCGTTGCCAGGGGAGGTTGTGGATGCAGATACATTAACGGCGTTCAAAAGGCATCTTGACAAACACATGGATAGGATGGGTGTGGAGGAAAATGGCACTAGGAAGTTCTGAGGGTTTTGGCCAAGGGTGGTATCATGACCGGCACAGTCTTGGAGGGCCAAAGGGCCTGTTCCAGTGCTGTACTGTTCTTTGTTCCACAGATACTGAGAGACCTGCTGAATTTTTCCAGAATTTTCCAGTTTCATAACTAAGCTATTCTAATTGTAGGGCAACAGTTTTTAAGGTACTTTGTTGTGGCCAATGAAGAGAGCGAACTGCCATGGGATTGAAATTTGCCTTAAATGTCACTTTTGAATTTGCCAAAATCTATCAAAACCAAGGCTAAACACGGTAAATAAACCATGTATATTTGCACTGATGGCCCAAAATGGAACTTCATTCAATAAATGTAAATTGCTGGATTGAGGCTCCTGCTGCACAACTAGGACGTACAATGCAGGTGCTGTCTTGTTGCCCAGCGATGGAATTTCCAGTTGTTTTCAATCTATAAAAAGACTTTAATTGTCAAAAGGCAATAATTGTATGCAAGTAAATACACGAGAAATAAAACTGTTTCAGTAGCATCAGCTGTTGCAGTGCAATTGTCTGGAATTTGCCTCCAGGACTAGATTATGTTAGGTGTACCAGCCTCTTTTGACAGCTACAATTTACCTGACCCGATGTACTTTGCACATGTGCGTAAGAATTTCATCTAAATTGATGTTATTAAGTTGATGAGACATTTGAGACCACTTAACAATTTAGTCACCAAGAGAAAAAAGCAAATGCATTCAAATACCTGCATCAGAAGAAGACTAAAGCTAAAAGATACCAACGATAACAATGGATTGAATTTTACAGGTCACCTGCGGCTGGAAAAGCAGGAGGGGGCCAGATATTTAGGGCACATTACCATTGGCAACTTGCCTGCTGCCTGCCCACTGAGATTTTACAAGCAGCAGGGGGTGACATGTGGGTTCGGTTGGGTGGGTCAGCCAACATCCCCCCCCCACCCCCCAATACAGGGCCCACAGTGGTCCTTGAGGGCTATTAAAGCTCAATTAATGCCCCATCTTGCTGCCACTCTGACTTAACAAGTAGCAGGAGAAACTGGTGCTCACCATACAGCCTGACAAGTTTAATACCACAAGTCAGTTAATCAGATGGGGGTGCCTCTTCCTCTTGCTGGCCCCTCGTGCCAATCAAGGACCCCCCACCACACAACCGCCCTATTCAACACACCACCCTTTGCCAGGGCCTGCAAACCTGGCCTCAGTGGAATCCGAGAAAACCCCGAACGCCAGAGTGAACCACACCTCCCTGGCCTACCAGCAGTACCAGAAGTTTCTGCTTCTGGTGGTGCTGTCAGTGTGCAGGGCAGCTGGCCTCGTGAGATGGATGGAAGTCCAAACTCATCCTAATTAAAGGGCAGTCACCTGGGAAATTAGAACAGGGCGAGCCAATTAAGCAAGGCAGGCTCACCCCCAAAATCTGTGCTGCAGTGCAAGTAGCCCACCCTCAGTGGATACAGCCCAATGTGTTCAGATTCGTTCTCAATAATTTGTATTAATAATCGCAACAGAGACAATAGCATTTTTTGCATTGTATTGCTATTATGCTTGTCCAAGGGACCATGTTTCACATGTGATGATCACAAGTCGGTTTTTATTTTCCTTGCTCAGGGATGTTCAGATTATAGTGCCAACTGTTGTTGTGAAAATTTCGTTGGTTTGCTTTAGTCAATGTCATGCCATATGGGACATTTACTCAACAAAACATCAGAGAGGTCCAGTTAACTCTCTTTGGAAGGTGATGTACTGTCATTTTCTATTTTTTTTTTCCCTTTTGCAAACAAAAGCATGCGCCGGTGGTGACATCAGCGGCTGCTGACGCTCCGGCGCATGCGCGGACTCACGCCGACCGGCGAAGGCCTTTTGGCCAGCCCCGACGCCGGCCAGCATAGCACCAAAGGCCGTTGGCGCCGGTCGGCGGAGCGGGAGCCACTCCGGCGCGGGCCTAGCCCCTAAAGGTGTGGAGAATTCCGCACCTTTGGGGAGGCCCGATGCCGGAGTGGTTGGTGCCACTCCGCTACAACGGGACCACCCGCCCTGCCCGGTAAGGGAGAATTTCATCCCAGGTTCTAGGCACATCATAACATTCCGATTACCGTTTAAACTGCCTACTTGCCTGACTCAGGATGTTTCCAGTAGTAGCTAAGGGGTATAACAACAATGGAGTACGTCATTGCTCATTATTTATGAGGTGCTGTTGCCCCTTTGCACTGGTTATAGATGGTTGAAAATTCATCCACAGGGGCAGCACGGTGGTGCAGTGGTTAGCACTGCTGCCTCACAGAGCCGAGGTCCCAGGTTCAATCCCGACTCTGGGTCACTGTCCGTGTGGAGTTTGCACATTCTCCCCGTGTTGCGTGGGTTTCGTCCCACAACCCAAAGATGTGCAGGGTAGGTGGATTGGCCATGCTAAAATTGTCCCATAATTGGAAAAAATGAATTGGGTACTCTAAATTTATTTAAAAAAAGAAAATTCATCCACAATAATTTATGATCTTACCACTCTACACTAATGGAAACTAAACTCCACTTCCAAATAATGACGGAAAATTAATAATTTTTTAACTCCAATAAAACTGAAAGGGAATTTTAGCTCCAACTCTTGGAAAATCCTAAAAAGTTGATTAGCATGTGAAATATAGCTGACCGACAGCATGCTAACCATACTTTAAAACAATTAAATTAAGGCCCCAACTGGAAGTAAATTAGTGTTCATCTGCTACAATTTTTAAGTAGCTTGTTTAAAAATAGAATACTGACAAGAGATCCCTAATGAGCTGAACATAAATAAGCTGCAGAAGATTTAAATATGCCCATAAAAAACTTGACTATAACTGGATTTTGAGCAGGCTTCAAACAATTCTTTGTATACGCTTTAGAAATTAAACTTTAAAATACTTTCGAACAAAATAGTACTTACAGAGCTCAGGAGCTTTAAAACTACCAGTGAAAGAAAGAAAAATAAACCAGCATTTCAAGTGGTCCCTTCATAAAGTTCCCATTCATTGTGAGAAACTGTGAACTGGCTACGACCATTCAGTTGCAAGGAGCAATTTGGAAAAGCTTAACCTTTAACCTCAATCGAAAACTCTGATAAACCAAGGTTTTGTCTGTCCAGTGTCTAATCACCTTTAATTCTGTCCAGAGAGACATTAATTGCAATCAGAGGTAATAAAGAAGATCAAACTCTGACTCACTTTAAACTTGTCAACAGTGTACCAGAAAATCAAATACTTCAAGTTAGCAAACATTTTGAGTCCTGCCATTTTCACATCCAAAAATATTCACACTTTGCCACAGTAAAGCAGTGCTGAATTTCTATGCAAGTACATTTTAGGACAATTAAACATTTGCAGCATGCAGCGTTAACTTATTTCTATAGCAATAAGGGCTATCAGCAGGTTTACAACATAAAATCATGTTCTTGCCTCACTGTCCCAAGTACCAGTCAAACTATGTGCAGCATTTCAAGAATAACCACATTAGACTTCTCACAGAGTTACTACTGAAGCTGGAACTTATGCCTGCAATCAGATCCACATCATTTCCTATTAAATCATATCTAAGGCTTCTGCAACTTTTCCTTGAAAACCCATGACCATACACCTGTAACAAACTGTTGTGCCTATCAGCACTCAGTTGCTGGTTAGTGATTGTACTGGTGACTGGATTAAATCATGTTAAACAGTCAATTCATTTTTTTTTAGAAAACATTTTATTGAGGCATTTATAATTTTAACATTTTAACATATCAATATTCTAAATAACAGAGCGGTCCGACACAAGGAAAAACCCCACAGTAACACACCCAACTTTCCCCCCGCCCTAAATCCTAGCTACCCATATATTAGATTCCCTGCCCTTATTCTCCACTTCCATGCCTCCCCTTTCTGCTCCCCGATTCCCCCACCCCACCTCCTTCTGCTGACGGTCAGTTTTCCTTAAAGAAGTCGATGAACGGCTGTCACCTCCGAGCGAACCCCTGTAATGAACCCCTTAAGGCGAACTTAATCTTCTCTAGCCTGAGAAACCCTGTCATGTCACTGACCCACATCCCCGACTTTGGAGGCTCCGAGTCCCTCCATCCCAACAAAATCCGTCTCCAGGCCACAGGGAGGCAAAGGCCAAAACGTCGGCCTTTCTCCCCCCCTGGGCTTCCGGATCTTCCGACACTCCAAATATTGCCACCTCTGGACTCTGAGTCACCCTCCCTTCCAGGACCTCTGACATGACATCTGAGAATCCCTGCCAAAATCCCCTCAGTTTCGGGCACCCCAGAACATATGTACATGACTCGCCGGACTTCATCCGCACCTCCCACACCTGTCCTCCACCTCCTGAAAAAACCTCCTCATCCAGGCCACAGTCATGAGAGCCCTGTAGACCACCTTGAACTGGACCAGGCTGAGCATGGCACACAACAAGAATACATTGACTCTTTTCAGGGCCTTCTCCCACAGCCAGACTTCCAACAACCCCACCCCCCCCGACTTCCAACAACGCCCCCCCCCCCCCCCCCCGCCCCCTCAGAACGTCCTCCCACTTCCTCTTCAGCTCCCCTATTGGGACCTCTTCCCACTCCATCAATTCTATATATTTCCGAGACCCTCCCCTCCCCAACCCATTTTTGACATCGCCTTATCCTATAATCCCCTTAGAGAGAGGCGAGGGAAGCTTGGAACCTGCCTCCAGAGACAGTCCCGTACCTGCAGGTACCGAAATCCGTTCCCACCCGGAAATTCAAACTCCTCCTCTACTGCCTCCAGGCTCGGGAACCTCTCCTCAATGGAGAGATCCCCAAATCTCACAATCCCTGTCCGCTGCCACCTTCTAAAGCCCCCATCCAGACTCCCGGAGCGAACCGGTGATTGTCACAGATCGGTGACCACACCGACACCCCATCCAGTCTCATGTGCTGCCTCCATTGCCCCCACACTCTCAGGGCTGCCACTACTACTGGGCCTGCGGAGTACCGAGCTGGTGAGAACAGCAGAGGTGCCGTTAACAGAGCCTCCAGACTCGTGCCTTTACAAGATGTTGTCTCTACCCGCTTAAACAATTTCATGATGGCAGGTCATAAAACATCTGATTGAACTCAATTAAATCACAATTGTAATATCAGTGCAGTCACTTTCAACTTTACCAGCTGTGTAGTCATTTTCTTTACACTTTTTCAAGAAGGTTAAAGGCTGCAGTTAAACTTTATTTAACTCATATTAAATGCTCTTTCACAAACCCAAATCAATTCACAAGATAAATAAATAGAAAACTATTTCACATATACTTGTTAAATTCTTGTGGAATTGGAAATGTGACAGATTGACTGACACAAATTTATGTTTTGGAAACCCAATTTTCATTCAATGTTATGGAGTTGCTAGTACTTGTATCTTTCAACATTATGAAGCTGAGACAATTAAAACAGACACAACCACAATATGCAGTGCAATACAGCATTGATCAGACTTTGAGGGTAGCCCTCAAAGTCCTGCTGATGCAGTTTTATGACG
This sequence comes from Scyliorhinus canicula, assembly GCF_902713615.1. Lineage (NCBI taxonomy): Eukaryota > Metazoa > Chordata > Chondrichthyes > Carcharhiniformes > Scyliorhinidae > Scyliorhinus > Scyliorhinus canicula. The sequence continues at coordinate 50,219,761 of NC_052159.1, read as the reverse complement.
CCAGTCATACTTGCATGACAAACATGGTATCTCTGATTCTTCTGTCAAATATCTTGGTATTTATAGCAGGATTATTAAAGCATTTGTGCAAGAGATGCCCTTGAGTTTCAAAGCAAGTCTTGCATTATTAATTACTGCAAAAACTGATGAGGGTGGTGATTAGGTTAATAACTTGTATACAATAAATTCCTGTGTTTAGAACAGTTCAGAGAATCCAAGATGGAGGGAGAAAGAGAAGATATAATTTTTCCTTTCAAATTATTTTTATTATAGCTTCTGAAGCATAATTCATTTTTATTCTTCTTTTTCACCTCAACCATTTCTGTCGCATTTCCTAAGAGGTGCAGCAGAGAGACTGTCTCACTAATTTTTTCCCCATGCTTGTGGAGAAGTTGCTAGCTAGACCCAGTGTTCTACCACTCCATTGCACAGTGCCCTGACTCATTTAAATGGCATATTCCTGGAATGTTGTCTGAAATGCATAGTTGGTGATTCATAATGCAACATATCTATTTTAAATTATACACTCACACAAACATAGATATTTGTGCAAACATATACATACATAAAGAGACATAGACATTAACAATATCAATGTAGTTCCCAAAGTTTACTGCACCACCTGGGAGGTTTCAAAAGAGAGCTGGATATATATTTGAAAGTGATTAATTTAGAGGGCTACGAAGATAGGGCTGAGGAATGGGACTAGCTAGGTCGCTCTTTTAATAGCTTGCGGAAATACGATGGGCCAAATGGCCTCCCTCTGTGCTGTAAGTAGCAAACTAACAAATTAACAAAGTCTGAGCAAAGCAATGAAAAATCTGCAAAGTATAAAGGTAACTAAAGGGCAGTTGACATGATTAACTGCAATAACAACAACATGAGGAAAGGACTCTGGAATTGCTTCACAAGAGCAAATGCATACTGAATAAATTGGTTGAAAAGGAGCAGACTTTTTAAACATTTCAATGCAGGAGGAAATAATATTTTGACTGAATGGATGCAAAATACAATACAAGGACTGGTTTGGTGACCAGCAGGCACAGCTAAGGTAAGGAGTTGCCCAAGCGAAGTTCCTCTGCCGAACAGATCAAAATAAATATAGTGGCGTTTTTTTCAGAATTATTCCTCTTTTAACTTTGCTCATAAATGCTTTCACACATTTTTGTGCGAGGTTGAGCGAGCAGGGACAAGAGTGAAGAAAATTGTGTCCATGGATTAGAATTTCACAACTCTACAAAAACAGCACCAACCGAGATCGACAGTTCCGACGGAAGGTCAGCAACATAAACTGTTAACTCCTGTTTCTCTCTCTACAGATGCTGCCTGACCTGCTTGGCATTGCCAGCTTTTTCTGCTTTTATAGCACACAAAAATAGATGCCGCTGTGCCATGTCAGGAATTTAGGCACAGATTCTGCTTTCTTCTTTTGAATAAACAGTTCATGAAGAACTGCTAGCCTGCTTAGTTAGAGTGCCTGTACCACTGTTGATTTATTTTTCCTACCTCTTTGTACTGATACCGCGCAATACTGCCTTTGATGGGTCTTGAGATCGGGCTTCTAGCTCCTGAACCTCCTCCAGCAAAGTTTTACGGTAAGAATGCCAGCCTCTGGGGAGCACATAAATTTCAAGAGTTTATTTCACAAAACAAACAGATGTATTATTAAAAGTTGAGAGAAAACATGTAGAGTTCAACTAGAATGGTTTGTCTGTAAATTGTGTACCTGAAAAAGATAATCAATAAAGTTAGATAAAGTGAAATAAATTCCCAAATCACCCACTGTGTTTGGAATAATATTCCTATTACAAGAGAAGGTGGGCTAGGGGAAGGAAAGGTGGCAATGGGGCAGGAGCATGGTGGGGGAATATTAGTATCTGTCTCCCAGTAAGGCAAACCGGCCATGAGCGGAATCTGTTTTTCAGTCCATTGCGGGCAGGTGGGAGGGACGGGAGTGCAAAGAGGTCCTCTGGGCCTCACAAAGAAACCTTGGACTTTCCTTGCACTGAGGGCAACTCTTTTCCTCTCATGGCCAGATACCCACTCCCCACTCGGGCTTAAAGGAACACCCACCCCAACCAGGGATCATGGCTAATGGTTCTCCCTTCCCCTAATCATGAGCAGTGTTGAACTTCTCCCTCCTGATCAAAGCCAGTGTTGCGCCTCTTCCCCTGATCACAGTCAATTACCCCTCTTCCTCTTGATCAAAGCCAGTGTTGCTCCTCTCAATCCTGATCATACCCAATGTTGCCCGGTTCGTCCTGATCACAGCTAGTGTTGTCCTTCTCCCTCCTGATCACAAGTAGTGTTGCCCCTCTCCTTCCTGATCACAGCCAGTGTTACCCCTCTTTCCCTGATCATGTTCAGTATTCCATTGCCTGTCAGGAACAATTTCCACTGGACCTCAGTTGAAGGCTCCTGCCGCATATCTCTGCTCTTCCCTGCTGACTGGCTTTCGGGTGGGCACTCCATTCTTTAACTAAATTATGCCCTCCAATTAAATGATCAGGGCCTCCATGTCCTTGGCCATCAATTTACTCTGTACTGAAACTACTTGTAAGTAAAATTGAACTGGATGTAAAATTGGTGCTCTACCCAATCCTCTAGTTTTGGTTAAAGTTGTCCATCCATCTTGGAGCTGAAGAAAAAGACAATGTTTGGAGTGGCTTATTCCAGGGTATCGGGTGAACCTGGCCACTGGTGAAGGTAAACTAGCATATCTCGTGGCGGTCTTCAGCCCAGATCAATGGGGAGAGTTAACAGCAGGAAGGGCATCTGGCTGTAAAACCAGCTGTCAATCCCCCCCCCCCCCCCAAAAACAATACTTGATATGAAGGGTGATCGATCTGCATTGTGGTGACTCCATATAATATGGGAAAAGCTGAAAGAGAAAGGATTGAAGATCTGAGGGTATCAAGGTGGTTTTGGCAAAAAATAAAAAGTTCTGTAGAGAATGACAGGTTTCAGCCAGCTCTAGTGATAGGTGGCTAAACCATGGCTCAGATGGCTAAATTTGCACAACAGGAAAGAGAAAGAGTGAGGAAAAATATTTTTGAAAAGTCTTTATATGTCACTATTCATGACGTCAGAATGACTCAAAATGCTTAGCAGTCAGTTGAGTAATTTTTAAAGTACAGCCAATGTTGTGCCGCAGGAAAATGTGACAGCCAAATTATGCAGTGTGGTCCCAAAAGCAGCAATGAAATGAATGATAATAATGACTTTCACTTGGTAACACAGAACTTTAATATTGCTGGAAAGAGGGATATGCTGCCGAAGCTTTCCGTCTTTCCCTCATCAGGACAAATGGGGCTGGTTTAGCAAGGGGCTGGTTTAGCTCACCAGGCTAAATCGCTGGCTTTTAAAGCAGACCAAGCAGGTCAGCAGCATGGTTCAATTCCTGTACCAGCCTCCCCGGACAGGTGCCGGAATGTGGCGACTAGGGGCTTTTCACAGTAACTTCATTGAAGCCTACTCGTGACAATAAGCGATTTTCATTTCATTTCATTTTTTCAAATGCAAGAATGCCAAATTTCAAATGATTGCAACAATCTATAATGCCGGAGAAAAGGGGCACTGATTGGTTGGTAAATGAATTCTGATTGGTAAAGGCACTGCCTTGGAGAAAGCAATGGGGAATTTTTGGCTCCCCATGCTTCTGGGCTATTCAAAAATGCACATATTCCCAGGGAATGGTCCCTGTTTATGAAAGCATGTTGCTTCCAGTAAGCGCCATGTTATAAGCTTGATTCATTATTTAAACTGGCTATTGGTGTATCTATCAGCAGTCCTGCGGTATGCTTTGAAATTTGGTATTCTTGTAAGACAAAAAGCTTTGGCAACATGTCTCTCAATAATAGTGACTTTCCAGAGCAGTTTCATATCTCAGTCAAATTGTTATTTTTAATTTCTCATCTCTGTTTTCAAAAATCTCACTACTGCTTCTCCCTTTTCTATCTCTTCAAGTGGAACAACCCTCTGTGATCGCTGTGCTCCTCCAGTTCTGGCCTTTTGCATAACCTTAATCTTTATCAATCCACCACAAGCAGCTGTGCCTGTCAGTTGTTTTGGCCTTATGCTCTGAAATTCTCTTATCTTTCTCTCCTTCAAAACCAACATTTCCTGCCAAACCTTAAGTTACCTATCCCATTGTTTCATGTGGACAAGTGTCACATTTTAGAACATAGAACATAGGACATTACAGCGCAGTACGGGCCCTTCGGCCCTCGATGTTGCGCCGACCCGTGAAACCATCTGAAGCCTATCTGACCTACACTATTCCATTTTCATCCATATGTCTATCCAGTGGCCACTTAAATGCCCTTAAAGTTGGTTTTATTTGATAACATTCCTGTGAAGCATCTTGGAACATTTTACTATGCTAAAAAAGCTATATAAAAGCTGTTGCAGTTCAGTAATGCTTACGCTCTCCAAACCACATCTTTTAGCAGACATGCAATGGGCACCACAAGCAGTCCAAGCCAGAATGTCGCACATTTCACCATCATCCCAGCCTACAAAAGAGAGAATGAAATATGAAATATTCATCATGCATTGCAAAAAGTAGTGTGTAGGCAATACGGGTGGAGGGGGGGGGGGGGGGGGGGGTGTTGGTGGTGGGAGTTAATGGAACAGATCACAGAAGGTGAGGACTGATGTATATGCAGAAGTTTTGCTAGCTGCTCTCTACTTGGCTAAAAAGAGCTATTCTTTCACACAGTCTAAACTGGGTGGAAAGGTCACTAATCCCAATTTAGTCACAAAGTAGCTTTAGCTGTTTCACGCCACACTGATGAGGTGTTTTAAAAGCTCATTTGTCAGTTTTGAGGTGATAACCCTGTGAATGATAACAGTGTGACATTCGTTTTATGCTGTTCCACACCCAAAACTTGGAGACCAAGGCCCTTGAATATATATGGACTAACTTACAATAAAAAACCATAAGTTACACATTTTACAATGCGTTATCAAAGCCCTTATCTCTTCCATTTGCGATTGTTATCATGCTGTATAATTCAAGCAGGTTAAGATCCGGGAACATCGTGTTCCGAACAGTTCACTGAAGTTAGCATTGGCTATGCAATAATTTCAGATGCAGCAGATGTTATTAAGCTGCAGTCAGTTTGAAATGACACAATCCTTGCAATAACTTTTTTTTTATAAATTTAGATTACCCAATTATTTTTTCCAATTAAGGGGCAATTTAGCGTGGCCAATCCACCTACTCTGCACATTTTTGGGTTGTGGGGGCGAAACCCACGCAGACACGGGGAGAATGTGCAAACTCCACACGGACAGTGACCCAGAGCCGGGATCGAACCTGGGACCTCAGCGCTGTGAGGCAGTTGTGCTAACCACTAGGCCACCGTGCTGCCCTTCCTTGCAATAACAAAGTAATCTTTTATTTCAGGCACAGTAAGTGAGGTGCACTGCCTACTGTGGTGCTCATCTATAGTCTATGAAAGGTCTAGGTCAGTCACTGGTGGGTGTTAAATTGGTTGAACAAAGTTAAAGCTACAGTGATAGTGCTCTGATTCACCTAAAGAAAAGTCAGTATGTAGCTCCATAAATCAAATCCAGTGACCTTTGTGAAAAGAACATATGTAGATGCCAAGTGACGGAAGGAAAGATCAATATTAGTTGCAATGTTTGGCTGCAAATACCCGAAAATTCTCTGTGATCACACATAAAATTGAGCACATTGAGAGCATATATTCAAAGGGTGGATGGAAGGCGAGCAGATCCAGTGCCTTAACTGATAAATGATACAATTCTTGATTGACAAATGTTCAGTGCCTTCTTGATCCGTTCTAAACTTTTTAAACATTATTTTAGCTCTTGTACTCTTGTATCCTGCATCACTTTAATGGGTGAGCACAAACTCCGTTTAATTTCAAGAAATGTTTCCTTGCCTCGAGTTCTCGGTAAGCTTTCAGTAATTGATGAAAACAGCTACCCCATCTGGTAAATGCTCTTTGCAAAGGAGACTTATCTGACGACTCCAAAATATCTTGAGTCAGTCTTTGAAATCAGCAACATATCACATCAGACTTCTTTTTCAGATAAAGATATCAGCAAATTCATTTAATGGAAGATGAAGGAAAAAGTAACAGTCATTTAACATAGTTACTACATATATTTATATTAGACATTCTTCCACCAAAGTGGATACAATAATGAAGAGATAGTAATTTGAAGAACTAAGCTAGTTCTTTGTAAATCATTTTTTTAATGATAGATTATTTTCTTTGAATTTTTTATGAACACCAGAGCTTAATCTGACTACATTGCTTCTTCAAATAAATTATTTTCTCTCCAGGAGTTTTAAATTTATATATTCAAATTGGCTCTCAAGAAGAGTTTTATTTGAATAAAAGTTATTATTTTTTTATATCCCAGAACGTGAGGACTTGAAAACCCAACGGTCAAATTTCAAAAGGAACTTGTAGCAATATACAAACAGAACTAATTAGACAACACTCTTTACATCTGAATTATCTCCCTTACCTGTTCACGATAAAACTTGAAATTATCATAGATTATCATAGAATTTACAGTGTAGAAGGAGGCCATTCGGCCCATCGGGTCTGCACCGGCTCTTGGAAAGAGCACCCTACCCAAGGTCAACACCTCCACCCTATCCCCATAACCCAGTAATCCCACCCAATTCTAAGGGCAATTTTGGACCCTAAGGGCAATTCATCATGGCCAATCCACCTAACCTACACATCTTTGGACTGTGGGAGGAAACCCACGCACACACGGGGAGGATGTGCAGACTCCGCACAGACAGTGACCCAAGCCGGAATCGAACCTGGGACCCTGGAGCTGTGAAGCAATTGTGCTATCCACAATGCTACCGTGCTGCCACGGTACCGTGCTGCTATAACAAGAACTTGTACACTTCCGGTTGCGGTGAATCGGAGCTAAGCCGCATGTTCGGTAGCTCCCGCTATTTTCGGTCCTTTGGGCTCTTTTAAGGGCCCGTAGCGGTGCTGGCTGGACTTTTCCCCGTGTGGGAACACATCCACTAAGGTTATCTGCCGGTGGATGGACTGGACCAGGAGCAGAGCGGTTAAAAAATCGGCTTTGGAGCAGAGAAAGGTGCGAGGCAGGAGAAACAAGATGGCGGCGGGCTGGGAACCGGCAGCGTGGCAGCAGTGGGTGCAGGAGCAGCAGGAGCAGCTTCAGCGCTGCTTCACAGAGCTGAAGGCTGAGTTTTTGGAACTGCTTAAGGCCTCGCTGGGCAAGCTCATGGCGACCCAGACGGCTCAGGGTGCAGAGATCCGAGAGCGACGGCAAAAGGCCTCGGAGAGCGAGGACGAACTCCTAGGCCTGGCAGTGACGGTGGAGTCGCACGAGGCGCTCCAGAAGAAAGCGAGGATGGAGGAGATGGAGAACCGCTCCCGTCGGAAGAACCTGCGGATCCTGGGCCTCCCGGAGGGGCTGGAAGGTTCGGACTTGGGGGCCTACATGGCCATGATGTTGAACTCGTTAATGGGCGCGGGGTCGTTCCAGGGGCCCTTGGAGCTGGAGGGTGCCCATCGAGTGCTGTTGAGGAAGCCCAAGCCGAACGAGCTGCCTAGGGCGGTGCTGGTCCGTTTCATCGCTTCATTGACCGTGAGTGTGTGCTGAGATGGGCGAAGGAGAGGAGCAGCAAGTGGGAGAATGCAGAGATCAGGATTTATCAGGATTGGAGCGCGGGGAGGGGAAGATATCTGATATCTACAAGGTAATGCAGGAGGTGGAGGAGGCGTCAGTAGAGGAGCTGAAAGCTAAGTGGGAGGGGGAACTGGGGGACCAGATCGAAGACGGGACATGGGCTTATGCCCTGGAGAGGGTTAACTCTTCCTCCTCATGTGCGCGGCTTAGCCTCATCCAATTCAAGGTGCTGCACTGGGCCCACATGTCCGGGTCTAGGATGAGTAGGTTCTTTGGGGGCGAAGACAGGTGTGTCAAGTGTTCGGGGAGTCCAGCGAACCATGCCCATATGTTCTGGGCATGCCCGGCACTGGAGGAGTTCTGGAAGGGGGTGGCGAGGACGGTGTCAAGGGTGGTAGGATCCAGTGTCAAGCCAGGATGGGGACTCGCGATTTTTGGGGTTGGGTTGGAGCCGGGAGTGCAGGAGGCGAAAGAGGCCGGGGTGCTGGCCTTTGCGTCCCTAGTAGCCCGGTGGAGGATCTTGCTACAATGGAAGGATGCGAGGCCCCCAAGCGTGGAGACCTGGATCAATGACATGGCGGGTTTTATTAAGCTAGAGAAGGTCAAATTCGCCCCGAGAGGATCGGTGCACGGGTTCTTTAGGCAGTGTCAACCTTTCCTCGACTTTCTGGCTCAATGATAGGGTACTGGGACAGCAGCAGCAGCAACCCGGGGTGGGGGGGGGGGGGGGGGGGGGGGGGGGGGGGGAGACGATGACTATGTTTGTTTACTTAATTTTAATTTATTTTTAAGTTCTCTTGTTGTTCACTGGGTTTGGGGGGGGAGGGGGGGGGGAGATCTGATACATGCGTTGATACGGTCTTGGGGGTGTTACAGTTATTATGGGGTTATTTTGTTGCATTTCATTGTTTGTTGTTATATTTTCTGTAAAAAATTCCAATAAAAATTATTTTTTAAAAAAGGATTGGAGCGCGGAGGTGGCGAAGAGAAGGGCTGGTTTTAATCGGACGAAGGCAGTGCTTCACAAGAAGGGGGTGAAGTTTGGCCTGTTACAGCCGGCTCGCCTCTGGGTCACTTACAAAGATCGCCAGCTTTACTTCGATTCCCTGGAGGATGCCTGGGCCTTCGTCCAGGCAGAGAAGTTGGACTCGAACTGAGGACTGGGGGGCTGGGGGCTGATGTACATAGTCCGGAGGCCTTGTCCTCCTGGGTATCCTTTCGTTTTTCTGGTTGTGTTTGTTGATGCCTTTTTGCTTTTTCACTTTTTGGGGCTGTTATTTATTTATTTGGGTGCTTTCTTGTTTTTCACTGGTGGAGGGCTGGGGAGCTGTTCGCGGGCCCGCTGGGTCACGCGCCCTTCTTTTTCCCGCGTGTTGGGTCGGGGGGGGGGGGGGGGGGTCTGAGATGGACGCGCGGGCTTTCTTCCTGCGCTGGAGGCGCAGCGGGCGGGACCGGCACTGGGTGGGGGGAGTGGTGGTTGTGTTACACCGGGGGGGGGGGGGGGTCGTTGGGGTGGTGGGGGCAGCCGGGGTCAGCAGGAGTCGGCTGACTTATGGAAGTACGATGGAAGGGATTACGCAACTGGGGGGGGCCCTAGCTTGGGGGTGGGGGGGCTTGGGGAGTGAATAGGGGGGGTACCAGGTTGCTGCTGGAGGGGCCAAAGGGGAACTGCTGGTGAGGGGGGGTTGGGAGGGGGGTCTGTCACCGTGGGGAACAGGCCTGGGGGAATTCTGCGGGCACGTGGTGAGCCGAGGGAGAGTTATGGCTGACCGGCGCCGAGGGAGGGGGAAGACCCTCCCCAGATTCGGCTGGTCACATGGAACGTGAGGGGGCTGAATGGACCGGTGAAGCGGTCCCGGGTCTTGGCGCATTTGAAGGGCCTGGGAGTGGACGTGGCTATGCTCCAGGAGACGCACCTTAAGGTGGCGGATCAGGTGAGGCTGAGAAGAGGCTGGGTTGGACAGGTGTTTCACTCGGGTCTAGATGCGAAGAATCGAGGGGTGACGATTTTAGTTGGCAAGAGCTTGTCGTTCGTGGTGTCGAGTGTGGTGGCGGATAGCTGTGGTAGATACGTAATGGTGAGTGGTAGGTTTCAAGGGGAGCGGGTGGTTCTGGTTAATGTGTACGCCCCCAACTGGGACAATGCAGGTTTCATGCGGCGAATGTTGAGCCGGATTCCAGACCTGGAGATGGGGGGCTTGATCTTGGGAGTGGATTTTAATACTGTGTTGGACCCATCTCTGGATCATTCGAGGTCTAATACGGGCAAGAGGCCGGTGGAGGCCTCAGTGCTGAGGGGGTTCATGGATCAGATGGGAGGGGTAGACCCTTGGACGTTTTTGAGGCCGGGAGGGAGGGAGTTCTCCTTTTTCTCCCATGTCCACAAGGCTTATTCCCGGATTGATTTTTTTTGTCCTCAGCAGGGCGCTAATCCCGAGAGTGGTGGGGGCGGAGTATTCGGCGATAGTCATATCGCATTCGGTGGACCTGGAGCTGGGGGAGGGAAGGATCAGCGCCCGCTGTGGAGGTTAGATGTGGGGCTTCTGTCAGAGGAGGAAGTATGTGGACGGGTCCGCAGGTGCATAGAGGGGTATTTGGAAGCTAATGACAATGGGGAGGTGCAAGTTGAGGTGGTTTGGGAAGCGCTGAAGGCAGTGGTGAGAGGGGAGCTGATATCTATTCGTGCGCACAGGGAGAGGGGGAAGAGGATTGAGAGGGAGAGGTTGGTGGAAGAAATGGTAAGGGTGGACAGGAGGTATGTGGCTGTCCTGGAAGAGGGGCTTTTGAGGAAGCGTCGCAGTCTCCAAGCGGAGTTCGATATACTGACCACCCGGAATGTGGAGGAGCAGTGGAGGAGGGCGCAGGGGGTGGTGTATGAGTACGGGGAGAAGGCAAGTCAGATGGTGGCCCACCAGCTCCGGAAGCGGGAGGCAGTGAGAGAGGTAGGGGGAGTCACAGATACAGGAGGGAACCTGGTGCGGAGTGCTAGGGACATTAATGGGGTGTTCAGGTCCTTCTACGAGGAGCTGTACCGGTCGGTGCCCCCTAGGGAGGTGGGCGGGATGGATCGCTTTCTGGATAAGCTGGAGTTCCCAAGAGTGGAGGAGGAGCGGGTGGAGGGTCTGGGGGCCCCAATCGAGTTGGAGGAGTTGATGGAGGCGCTGGGGAGCATGCAGACAGGGAAAGCACCGGGGCCTGACGGGTTCCCGGTGGAGTTTTATAAGAAGTTCTCAGACCTGCTGGGCCCGTTGTTAGTGAGGACCCTGAATGAGGCGAGGGAGAGGGGGGGGGGGGGGGGGGGAGCAATAATTTCACTGATTCTGAAGTGGGATAAGGACCCCCTCCAGTGTGGGTCTTATAGGCCGATCTCGCTCCTCAAGGTGGACGCAAAGTTGTTGGCTAAGATACTGTCCAGGAGGGTGGAAGAAAATGAAATGAAATGAAAATCGCTTATTGTCACGAGTAGGCTTCAAATGAAGTTACTGTGAAAAGCCCCTAGTCACTACATTCCGGCGCCTGTTCGGGAAGGCTGTTACGGGAAGATTTGGTCCCGCTGGTTATCCATGAGGACCAAACAGGGTTTGTGCAGGGGAGGCAGCTGAATGTTAATGTGCGGCGGCTCCTTAATGTTATGATGATGTCGTCGGCGGATGGGGAGGCTGAAATAGTAGCATCGATGGACGATAGGGTGGAGTGGAGCTACCTGTGGGAGATGTTGAGGAGATTTGGGTTTGGTGAGGGATTCATTAGCCGGGTGAGGCTGCTGTATAGTGCCCCAGTAGTGAGCGTGGTGACGAATGGGAGGAGGTCGGAGGACTTTCGGATGTCCTGGGGGACGAGGCAGGGGTGCCCAGTGTCTCCCCTGCTCTTTGCGTTAGCGATTGAACCCCTAGCCATGGCGCCGAGGGATTCGAAGATCTGGAGGGGGATTGTCGGGGTGGGGGGCACCGATTGTCACTGTACGCGGATGATTTACTGTTGTACGTCGCGGATCCGGCGGGGGGGATGCCAGAGGTGTTGAGGATACTTGGGGAGTTCGGGGACTTTTCGGGCTATAAGCTCAACGTGGGGAAGAGTGAGCTGTTTGTGCTGCACTTGGGGGACCAGGAGAGGGAGATAGGGGAGCTCCCGTTGAAGAGGGTGGAGAGGAGCTTTAGATATCTTGGCATCCAGATAGATAGGAGCTGGGGGGCTCTGCATAGGCTAAACTTTTCGAGGCTGGTGGAACAGATGGAGGAGGAGTTTAGGAGGTGGGATGCGCTGCCGCTCTCTTTGGCGGACAGGGTCCAGTCGGTTAAGATGACGGTGCTCCCGAGGTTTTTGTTCCTCTTCCAGTGTCTCCCCATCTTGATTCTGAAGGCTTTCTTTAGGAGGGTAATAAGAGTATTCTGGGGTTCGTGTGGGCGCGGAAGACCCCGAGAGTGAGGAGGGTATTCCTGGAACGAGGTAGGGAGGTAGGTGGTTTGGCGTTGCCCAACCTGTGTGGGTACTACTGGGCTGCGAATGTGGCAATGATTCGTAGGTGGGTGATGGAGGGGGAGGGTGCCGCATGGAAGAGGTTGGAGGTGGCATCCTGTGTGGGCACGAGTTTCGAGGCACTGGTGACGGCCCCGCTCCCACTCCCCCCGGCAAGGTATTCTACGAGTCCAGTAGTGGTGGCTTCCCTCAAAATTTGGGGGCAGTGGAGGCGGCATAGGGGGAAAGTGAAGGCCTCAGTTTGGACCCCGATACGGGGCAACCACCGGTTCACACCATGGAGAATAGATGGTGGGTTTTTGAGTTGGCATAGGGCAGGCATCAGGCGGATGGGGGACCTTTTCCTTGACGGGACGTTTGCGACCCTAGAGGAGTTGGGGGGGAAGTGGGATCTCCCCCCTGGGAATACTTTCAGGTATATGCAGATTAGGGCGTTTGTTAAACGGCAGGTGCCGGAGTTTCCGCGGCTGCCGCCAAGACAGGATAAGGTGCTCTCGGGGACGTGGGTTGGTGAGGGTAGGATCTCGGCAATTTATCAGGTGATGCAGGAGGGGCAGGAGGCTTCGGTGGAGGAGCTAAAAGCGAAGTGGGAGGAGGAGCTAGGGGAGATCGACAAGGGAACGTGGGCGGACGCCCTGGGGAGGGTGAATTTGTCCTCTTCTTGCGCACGGATCAGCTTAATTCAGCTGAAGGTTCTGCAAAGGGCGCACATGATTGGGGCCAGGCTGAGCCGGTACTTTGGGGGTGAGGACAGGTGTGGGAGGTGTTCGGGAGGCCCGGCGAATCACACCCACATGTTCTGGGCGTGTCCGGCGTTGGAGGGGATCTGGAAGGGGGTGGCGGGGACCTTGTCCAAGGTGGTCGGTTCCAGGGTGGTTCTCGCGATCTTTGGGGTAGCATCGGAGCCGGGAGTGCAGGAGGCGAGAGAGACCGGCATCCTGGCCTTTGCGTCTCTAGTAGCCCGACGCAGGATTCTGTTACAGTGGAGGGACGCAAAGCCCCCCGAGCCCGGAATCCTGGATTAACGACATGGCTGGGTTCATCAAACTGGAGAGGGTTAAGTTTGCCCTGAGGGGGTCGGTGCAAGGGTTCTTCCGGTGGTGGCAGCCCTTTCTTGATTTCCTGGCGGAGTGTTGCCGGGGGGGGGGGGGGGGGGGGGGATTATGGGTCTGTTAAGGGGGTTTGTTTTTGAAACTATATGTTTGTTACTATCTTTTTTGTTATTAATTTATTGCTTTGTATTGGGGGCAGGGGCTTTTCTTTCTGTTTATTTCTATGCCTTGTTTATTTTATTGTTGGGAGAAAATTTGTTGTTGAAAAATTTGAATAAAAATTATTTTAAAAAAAAACAAGAACTTGTACTCATATAACGCCTTCAACATGATGAAACATCCCAAGACATTACATTGGGATGGTATAAAGCAAAATTTGACTTTGAGCCAAAAGGATAATATTAGGGCAGACGTCAAAAAGCTTGGTCAAGGAGTTTGATGTTAAAGTGCCTCTGTAGGAGGAAAGACAGGTAGAGAGGTGGAGTGTTTCAGGGGGCAATTTCAGAGTTTAGGGCCTAGGCAGTTCATGGTTACCAATGGTGAAGCAATTAAAATCAGGAACGCTCAAGCGGTAATTAAATGAGCTCAGATATCTCAACAGTTATGAGGCTGGTGAGACCATGGAGAGATTTGAAAACAAGGAGAATTTTAAAATCAAGGTGTTGCTTAACTGGGAATCAGTGTAGGACGGCAAATATAGAGTTGATGGGTGAATGGGACTTGGTGCGAACAACGACAGAGGCAAAAGAGCTTTGGGTGAGCTTTGGTTTAAGGAGGGTAGAATATGGGAGACAGGCCAGCAGTGCATTGAAATAATCAAGTCTCAAGGTAACAAAGCTATGGATGCAGGTTTCAGCAGCAGATGGGCAGATGCAGAGACTGAATCAGTCTGAATAATGGTTTGGAAATGTGGTCAGAAGTTCACCTCGACTTTAAATAAACACCAAGGTTGCAAACAGCCTCAGACGGTTGCCAGGGAGAGGGATGGAATTGTTAGCTTGGAAGTAAAGTTAATAGTAGGGACCGAAGATAATAGGGATGATTTTGCGCCGCGTTCACCGTATGCGAGAACGGTGACACAGGCGCAAAATATCTCACGAGTCGGGAAACGAGATTCTCGCTGGCGAGATCTCATTTTCCGATTTCCCCGCCCCTCACCGGTGATGTAATGAATAAATTTCACTAAATTTAAATATGATTAAAGGGCTTGCTAACCATATATCCTCCCTCACTAATATTCATACCTCACTGACGAGACGTCACATGAGCGAAGCTCACAGCAGCTATTTAAGAATGTGAAGCAATCAAGGAGATCCCACCGAGGGCACAAAGTAAGTACAGCCCCCTGGGGGGGGAATAGGGGCAAGCCTGGGCACTGCCCTGGCACAGGTTGGCACTGTTCTAATCGAGGCGCCCTTTAAAGATGGTGCCCCAATCTCTGTGGAGTCAGCTTTGCTGGCTCTATCATGCCCCGCCAGGCTGACAGTGCAAGCCAGAACCGCCCCCACCCCCAATTTTTTTTTTCAAGGTAGCTCAAGATCTGGTCTGAACACTGCTGCCTCACAGCGCCGAGGACCAGGGTTCGATCCCGGCCCCGGGTCACTATCCGTGTGGAGTTTGCACATTCTTTCCGTGTCTGCGTGGGTCTCACCCCCACAACCCAAAAAGATTTGCATAGTAGGCGGATTGGTCCTTAATTAAAAAAAATAAATTGGATACTTTAAATTTATATCAGAACAAATTTGGTCTGAAAACTCGGCAGTGCATCTGGAGGGATACACGACAGTTTTCAATCACAGCCTGACACTGAGAAATTATGCAAAAATACTTCCAACAATATTTATCTTCTCAAAGTTAATTGGAAGGACTTTTGCTCATGCAGTACTGACATCAGATAAGCAGTCTGATAATTTAGCAATGTGTATGTTTTGAGAGAGGCAATAGCGAGGTAGAGCTGGGTGTTGTCAGCGTACATGTGCAAGCTAATTCTTTTTTGGATGATGTTGTTGAGGACAGTAAGCGAGGAGTAGGAAGGGCCACAGATAGGTCATTGAGTGATCCCAAAGGTAATGGTGTGGAAGCAGGAAGAGAAGTCATTACAGGTGATACTCTAGCTATGATTAGATAGTTAAGAAAATAACCAGGTTTACATTAACCTGTTAACATTATCTGTTCATATCAAACCCCAAAACGGGGAAAACCTCAAGCATGGCAAGGGAACTCAGTCACTTTATGGAGCAGATGGTAGCAGTGGACCCCTGGAGGTTCGCCCACCCGGGGGAGAAAGAATTCTCCTTCTTCTCCCCAGTACACAACGTGTACACCAGAATTGACTTCTTTGTGGTGGGGAAAACGGTGCTTCCAGGGATAGACAAAGTGGAATACTCCGGATTTGTGATATCAGACCATGCTCCACACTACATGGACGTGCGGCTGGAGACGGGAAGGGCCCAGCGCCCCACATGGAGGTTGGACGGTGCCTTACTAGCTGACAAGGCCTTCAGCGAAAGGATAGCGCGGGCCATAGCGGAGTACACGGAAAACAACCAAAATGGGGAGGTCTCATCCTCCACGTTCTGGGAAGCGCTAAAGGCCGTACTAAGAGGGGAAATCATTGCCTTCAAAGCGCAAAGAGATAGGATGGAAAGGGTGGCTCGGCAGAAGCTGGTCGACTCCATACTGGAGGTGGACCGTAAATACTCCAAGGCCCCGACCGTAGAGCTCCTGGCGGAGAGAAAAGAACTACAAAGGAACTTTGACCTGCTCTCCACCAGGAAAGCAGTGCACCAACTCCGCCAGGCACGCGGGACCCTGTACGAACACGGAGACAAAGCCAGCCGCCTGTTGGCACACCAGCTGAGAAAGCAGGCAGCCACCAGAGAAATTGCGCAAATCAGGGGTACCAGAGGCACGCTGGAAACAGAACCAGAGAGGATTAACAAAACCTTCAAGGCCTTCTACCAAGAGCTGTACACCTCAGAGCCCCCAACGGGGAAGGCTGGGATGAACGGGTTCCTTGATGGACTGGACATACCAGTCGTGGGAGAGGGCAGAAAACGGGACCTGGAAGCACCACTAGCACTGGGAGAGATCATGGACAGCATTAGCTCCATGCAGACGGGGAAGGCGCCGGGACCGGATGGATTCCCGGCGGACTTCTACAAAAGATTTGCGACAGCGCTGGCCCCGCACCTGCGGGAGATGTTCACAGACTCGCTAGCTAGGGGCACAATGCCACCCACGTTAGCACAGGCCTCAATCTCGCTGATACCTAAGAAAGACAAAGACCCAACGGAGTGGGGGTCATACAGACCCATATCTCTGCTGAACGCAGACGCCAAAATACTGGCCAAAATCCTAGCCAAAAGGCTAGAAGACTGTGTACCTGAGGTGGTCACAGAGGACCAGACGGGCTTCGTCAAAGGTAGACAGCTTACCTCGAACATCAGGCGCCTGCTGAACGTGATAATGACCCACTCGGGGGAGAGAACACAAGAGGTGATCGTCTCCCTGGACGCAGAAAAGGCCTTCGACAGAGTCGAATGGAAATACCTCATAGAGGTACTGGAGCGGTTCGGGCTTGGAACAGGGTTCACCGCTTGGGTAAAGCTCCTATACAACGCTCCCATGGCGAGTGTACGGACCAACAATACCAACTCCCAATACTTCCAGCTGCACAGGGGCACCAGACAAGGATGCCCACTGTCCCCGCTGCTGTTCGCATTAGCAATCGAACCGCTAGCAATCGCGCTCAGGGCAGCAAAAAATTGGAGGGGGATCCGAAGGGGAGGCAGAGAGCACAGAGTCTCACTCTATGCAGATGATCTGCTCCTCTACATCTCGGACCCACAAAGCAGCATGGACGGAATAATCGCGCTCCTGAAAGAGTTTGGAGCCTTCTCGGGCTACAAACTCAACATGAATCCTGTTTGGCTGGCGGTCAGCAGCACCGCCCAGAGCTGCAGACTGGCTGTCCGACCTCTTGGAATCTCTCCAAATGGAGAAAACCAAATTCGCCATCCGAGGGTCAGACGACGGCTTCCACAGAACGTGGGAGCCATTCATGCAATTGTTCCGGGACCTGTTTGTGGCCAACATACAAGAGGAAGAATAGTCAGGTGGTCAAGAATCAGGGGAAAATGGACGGGAATCGGGGGAGGGCTACGGGTTCGTTATGGGGGTTTGATGGCTAGCTAAGGCCCAAAACCAAACTGTAAATAAATGCCTATAAACATGTGTCTCGGCCATATTGGGGAATGTAAAATATGTATGCCGGCTAAAGGGGACGGCCACAGTTGTTATTATGAAGATGCTTACCTGTAAATATACATGTTAATTTTTGCGTGTTTTTTTTTTCTCTTTTTCTCTCTCTAATAATTTGTAATTTTTTGGATATAAAATATGAAAACTCAATAAAAAAACATTTATTAAAAAAAAACATTATCTGTTCATTAAATCTTTGACAGAGTATCAGGAAGTAAAACAATGTCTCGGGATACCACAGAGAACCTTTTATAATAAGTTTCAAAAATCTGCTGTTCATGATCATAGATGTTTCTCAGATGCTCAAAACTTCTCCCAAATGGAACATTTTGAATCACTGAGGTATGCTATTATCTTCTTTTTACTCTATACATTTCCAGCAGCTGGAACAAGAGGTAAATGGCTATATAAAGTATTATTTCAGTACGTAGAGTAAATGGTGCATGCAGCAGTCAATTAGGGGCTTTTCTTTCAACTGAGAAGCTTTATCAAATCATGATCAAATTCAAAATCGGCCAAGTCTGGGTCATAATTCCTTGATACTGTTTCATCAGCATTTAAAAAAAATATATTTCTATTCTCCTTTTTCACAATTTTTCTTGTTTCATCAGCATTGATAAAGGAATCAAAAACAGATCTAAGATATTCAATTTATGGGTAATTCTGTGAAAACAAACTTCTTTGTAGCCAAAATCTCTTGACAAGCGATTGGTGCTGAATCTTCGTATGATCCAGCAATTCTCTGCTCTAGCTTCATAGATAGGATTATGCTCTGTCTGCAGTTCACTTGGTATAAGAACATTCAGTCCAGGTTGAATTCCAAACTAAAGAACTGGTTTGTGGCAAAGTTGGCGTAGGAATGCTACGTGTAACCTTAGCATTCCTAAGCTTTAAAACGATCAGTTGTGGGCCTGCTACATAGCAGTTATTTTTGGTAGCTTCAGCAATCTCCCTCCTCATAGACCTACTGCTATTATTCTTCAATTTAAATTGCTCATTTGATTCCTGAAAAGGGTCAGATGCCGAGATGGCAATATCTGGTTTGAGGCGGATTTATATAACATTACTCCAATTATGCTTGCAAAGTTTGTGACTCCTAACAAAACAAAATTTCAGAAAGTTCTGTCCATGACATAGAATGAATTATAACCACAGACTCTAAAAGCCTAGCCGAATCAGTCAAATAATCCTTGCATCTGTTCTATGTCCAATGCTGGCCAACTGTGGGAATTTACAAATGCCTGCTGTCAGCATTCTCACAGATGAGTAAACATGCAATAGGCAGTATCTGTGTCTCAAGTGACTTCAGCTGGAAACTCTGGACAGGAACTGTGCTCTGACTAGTAGGTCTCAGAATGCACAGAAAGCAGCTGTTTCATGCCTCTTCAGCATAACCTGGCATAAATACAAAAAGTCTCCACCTAAGTCCATCCTCTTTCCGTTACATTTTATCATTTGGCTTTGTCTTTTAACTACAAGTACACGATGGCCCAAGCTATTATCCTTAATGGAGTTTAACTCCCAAATTCTCTCAAGAGGGATTATTATTTTTATCGGATAGGGTTAGTTCCATCAGTCTTTTTCAAAGCAGCCATTTTGTTAACTGCTCCATTCACCAGCTCTGACCAAATGTTGGCAATGTTCAGTCCATCCGTAAATGCAATGAATACAAATAACGGTCAAATTTTATATCCTCAAGGTTTGGAGGACTTGAAGATGCTGGGAGATTTGAAGAAATGGATTCAGTTATGATCCCAGTTGATGCTATAACCGGATGGGAAGATTTCAGAATGTAATCTGGCTCAAAAGACTGCAACTTTTATTTTAAAACGTGAAGGATCAGAGTCACGGGGCCGCTAATTAGTTTTAGCAACAAGAAAACAACATTTATTAAACGTGAAAAAATTGGATTACCCCCCTTAGCTTAACAATTATACGTAGGTTTTAGGATTATAATGGGCTCATTAACACAATCTCTTTTAAGCACACAAGATGACTGTGCACAAAGTGAATGTTTGTGGATGTCTACTCAGAATTCCACAAATTGTCACAAGAGCTTCCAAACTCCACTTCCAAAACATGCTTTAAAATCTTCTCTCATAATTATGCTTTCTCTTAGTGGGTTGCATTCCAAAATCCTGACCAGGTTTTTCAAATTATACTTTTAAACAAAGTTTCCATTCCACTTTTAGCAGTGAATCCAGCCCAGGATTTTTCAGCAACCACTTTAGGATATCTTTGTCTTGACTGCTATGCTTACAATTGCTTTAACTCTCGATTCCCAGATTGTATTAAAATGGCATCAGACGTTTGATTTACCATTGAAGACTGCTGTCCTATTTTAAATTTGGTTACTGCAATTGTCTCTTTGACTCAGAATACTTTGTTTACTCGTCCTTGAATTCTTTTGAACAATACCGTGGTCTCTGTTCACTTAACTCCAGTCATCTTAAACATTCTTTTTGTCCCAATTCCCTGGTTATCCGGTCTGTAACTTGTAGTTTAGGAAGCCTGCCTCTTTGTAGTTCCTGTCCTGTCCAGTATTTCTTCTGGCAGAGTTGAGAGTGTTCACTTCCCAGTGTCCTGTCTTGAACTGCCAACAAATTCAGCTAAAACTAAAAAATGCTTTTTTACCCTTACACAGGCCTCCAGTTGTTAAGCAACCCCTGCTAGTTCTATTTATTCTTTATGCCATAACCCTCCCTAAGCCCAATAGAATCACAGTTGGAACTTAACCAACCCCCACACACCTTTCTCCAGCATGGATCTAACTATAGGTTTTACCCATCCAGGCACAGAAACATTAAATTAAACACACTTAAAACAAAACCTTATTTCTAATGTTTACCAATACAAATGTAAATCCCGTAAACTACCTTTGCTTTCCGAACAATTCTTAACTGCAGTTTCCACCTGTAAGGTATTTCTTCTTATAACTGTAAGGTAGCAGTTCCAGTAACACAGTTGTACAAGAGAAAATATCAAAATTGCAGAAAATTCCTGAATGTAAACTAAGTAAAAACTGCCATTCGTTGTAAACACATTGTGCTCATAGCACATTCACTTTTCTAACAAGGAGTTGTCTTGCTGTCTGACTCGAGGTTCTTCTAAAAGGCTGTCAATGTAATAATGAAAACTCTGGGATAAAACTCGGATAAAAGCTCGAAACAATAACCACTCTTTTTTTGTACTTATTTGGTTGCAGTTCCATTTTGCATGAGAATTCTCATAAGAAAAAGGAAGTTGTACATGTTGTGTTATGTACTCTGGGATAACACAGGCTGCAACTGGATGCAGCTTTAACCAAAAGATACTCCAGACCTTGAAGTTAGTTCAATCTGATTTATTGAACCAGTAGCACAATTAGCACAGTTCCCTATGAGTTTGACTCTCTGCTAAGCTAAATATGGTTACTCTGTCTGACTGAACCAGACTAGCTCTTAGCCACGTGCTGGAGGTGTGATACTGTAAATACACCCTGACTCACTCTGTAGATGTTCATCAGTGGAAAGAGGCGGAATGTGAGTGCCTCGTGCCTTTTATAGTGAGATACCACCCCTGAGTATCCTGCCTGCTCATTGGTCATGTCCTGTTCTCTATGTTCATTAGCTGCCTGTCTGTGCCTGTCTGTATATCATTATCTGCATGTCTGCATATCATGACAGTACATTAATCTGAAGGACATTCTGGGAATCTTGTTGTAAGTCATTACTGCTGATTAGATCACTTAATCACTAGAGAAAATTTGTCACAGTGTATTAGGACCAAATATAATCTAAGAACTTTTTTTCAAATAAAGCCACAGTCAAAATGCAAATTTTTAGTGACCAGAATCAATAATAATGGTGAAAAGGGATCTTTCAACAGATGTGCTTTAAAATATATTTCTGGTTAAAAGAAAATAACTGTTCAATGAGACTGTAAAGTCCAGATATAAAGCTTCATTCAGATGCAAGAATAAAAATGAAATCTGTAGCAGCTAATCATAAGCAAACTGGAGTTTGCTGCAACACACTCTCCCCAATCAGTGAATTTAATTATTATGCTGAGCAAAAGGTATGGAAATTTAGTGTGGGAAATTGGGATTTGGATTTGGTTAATCAAAACATTCTCCTTCGACATATCTTTCAACAAGACTGCACAGCTGTCTGTCTTAGACAGGTTTGAGCCCCAAAGAGACAATGATCCTGTTACAACTTCGACTGACAGTGATATGCTTTGGGGAAACGATGGTGCTGAAGTGACTGAGATTCAACTAATGAATTTAATCAAATGGCAGAAAGGGAGCTCCTGGACTTTCAACTGGATGAAAGATATCTAATTCGAGAATAAAAGATGTTTATTGTGCTGTCCCACTAAAATATTTTAATATTAGTTTAATATAAAGCTACTTATTAGATTAACTTAAAAGGAACTCAAGCAAAAGGTTTTAAATGCACTTTTTCTTTCCCCCCCCAGAAGAATGGTTTCCAAATGCTTAATTTTCATCTTCAGTCTAGTTAGGATCAACACTTTGATTGACAACACAGCTTTAATGATGTATCCTGTTCGGATTGCATCTGTCTGCCAGCATTGGGGAGAAGTAGATTTAAATGTCTTTTGCGGGAACTAGTTACTTAAAAAGGTTAAATGGAAATACTCACAGGCTGCATTAGAGCACAAGCTACCAACCTAAAGTACACTGAAAACCACATAGGAGTCCAAAAATAATTTTACATCAAATAAAGAAAGGAATGAAAAGGAATGGGCTCTTCTCAAATGTTCTTCAATACAGCATTCCTTCCAACTACTATAAACGACACAATCTTCCTTCAGGTTGGATTTAAAGATTGGTGATGACATATTTATCGACTTTAACTTGCCTAATTCTTTCTATTTTCACCATTCTGCAAGTATTTGTCTCTGTATTCCTATTGGTTCCTCATTTATTTTCCTGGAACACACGATGGTAGCTATTGTGTTCCGATAACGTACTTTAGAGCATTTTACAGAATGAGTGTTAATAAAAGATGTTGTTGTTGTTATTTAATGTCTCTCAGTCTTTTGCTAATATCCCTGCTGAGTTGGGCATCAAAATGGGTGCAACAGAACCATAGGTTTTGCTTTCTGTTTTTTTTTGGGGGGGGGGGGGGGTTGCTTTCTATCCGTGGTAATATCAACTGCCTTGGTTAAGACCAACAATTCAGCATTTGAGAAATGATGCAGGAAGAATTTACATCTTACTGCTGAAATGATGCATTATAACATCACAATTTCTTCCAGCTCTGCTACGTGTGAAGATATAGCAGGTTGTTTTATTTATCTTGGTATTTATCTTTATATTTATCTTGTGTTATCTACACTTTTCTTTTTTTTAGAAAATATTTTATTGAAGCATTTGTAATTTTCACAGTTTACAGTTTAACACTTTAACATTCCTTAAACAACCGCTGACACATCCAAAAAACCTAAAAACCATGTCCCCTACTACCCCGCCCTATTTCTTAATTACCCTTGTACTAAGTTCTTTGTCCTTGTCTTACACTCCCATTTTCCTCCCCCCTCTTTTCCTCTCCCCGCTTATTGCTGACGTTCAATTTTCCTTCAAGAAGTCGATGAACGACTGCCATCTCTGGGCGAACCCCTGAGTTGATCCTCTCAAGGCAAACTTAATCTTTTCCAGCCTGAGAAACCCTGCCATGTCGCTGACTCACGCTCCTGACTTTGGGGGTTCCGAGTCTCTCCACCCCAGCAAAATCCGTCTCTGGGCCACCAGGGAGGAGAAGGACAGAACATCGGCCTCCCTTCACCCCTTGGTCTCCGGATCTTTCGATACCCCAAATATTGCCAATTCTGGACTCGGAGTCACCCTCCCTTCCAGGCCCTCTGACATAACGTCCGCAAATCCCTGCCAGAACCCCTCAACTTCGGACATATGTACATGATTCGCCGGGCTTCCCCCACAGCTTCCGCACTTATCGACCACTTCCTCAAAAAACCTGCTCATCCAGACTACCGTCATGTGGGCCCTATGAACCACCTTGAACTGGATCAGGCTAAGTCTGGCACAAGACGAGGATGAATTGACTCTCTTCAAAGCCTTTTCCCATAATTCGATTTCCAACTCTCCTCCCAGCTCCTCTTCCCACTTCCTCCACCTCTCCGATAGGGACTCCTTCCCACTCCATCAACTCCTTGTATATCTCCGAGACCCTCCCCTCCCCAACCCCTTTTTTGACATCACCTTATCCTGTAGTCCCCTCAGGGGGAGGCAAGGAAAGCTTGGAACCTGCCTCCGGACAAAGTAGGTACCGAAACCCGCTCCCACCCGGCAACTCAAACACCTCCCCTAATGCCTCTTGGCTCGGGAAACCCTCCTGAATGAAGAGATCCCCAAATCTCTCAATCACTGCCACCTCCTAAAGCCCCCATCCTGCCATCCCGGAACAAAACGTGATTGTCACAGATAGGTGACCACACTGACGCCCCCTCCAAATTCATGTCCTGTCTCCATTGTCCCTACACCCTCAGGGCTGCCACTACCACTGGGCGTGTGGAGTACCGAGCCTGCGAGAACGGCAGGGGCGCCGTCAATAAAGCCTCCAAACTCGTACCCTTACAGGATGCCACCTCTACTCACTCCCAAACTGACCCTCCCCCACTACCCACTTCCTGACCATCAATATGTTGGCCGCCCAGTAATAATTAATAAAACTCAGGAAGGCCAAGCCCGCCTCCCCGCGGCCCCATTCCAGGAGTGCCTTCTTCACTCTCAGGGTTATACCAGCCCACACAAAACCCAAGATCGCCGCATTCATTTTCCTAAAAAAGGCCTTCGGGACATAAATTGGGAGACATTGAAAAAAGAACAGCAGTCTCAGGAGGACTGTCATCTTCACCGTCTGCACCCCCCACCTGCCAGTGGCCTACATGTTTCTATCAGGGCAGCATGGTAGCATAGTGGTTAGCGCAATTGCTTCACAGCTCCAGGGTCCCAGGTTCGATTCCGGCTTGGGTCACTGACTATACGGAGTCTGCACATCCTCCCCGTGTGTGCGTGGGTTTCCTCTGGGTGCTCCGGTTTCCTCCCACAGTCCAAAGATGTGCAGGTTAGGTGGATTGGCCATGCTAAATTGCCCTTAGTGTCCAAAATTGCCCTTAGTGTTGGGTGGGGTTACTGGGTTATGGGGATAGGGTGGAGGTGTTGACCTTGGGTAGGGTGCTCTTTCCAAGAGCTGGTGCAGACTCAATGGGCCAAGTGGCCTCCTTCTGCACTGTAAATTCTATGATGATTATCGTGATAACTCATCAATAAAACCTGAACAATATTTGATGCACATAGGAAATGATGAAACAGATTGAGGTATACGAAGTTGTGAGAGCCTGGATAGAGTGGATGGGAAGGACCCATTTCCCTTAGCAAAGAGGCTAGAGGAATAGATTTAGTGATTGGTAAAAGGATTGGAGGGGAGATGAACAAAATATTTTTTTTACTGAGAGGGTGGGGTGGTAGGGGTCTGGATCTCACTGTCTGCAGGGGTAGTGGAGGGAGAAACCTTCAGCTCATTTGATAGGTGGCTGGATATGCATCTGAAATCTCATAACCTCCAGGGCGCGGATCAAGTGCTGGAAAATGGGATTAGGTTGGATGGCTTATTTTTGGACAGATTGGCCTCCTTTTGTGCTGTAAATGTTTCTTCATTTTCTAAATATCTGAAAATGAGGAATGTGGGGAGAGGGTATAGGAGTGGCTGTGCGTGAATTGTTCCTGGCGAGCTAGCATGTGCATGATGGGTCAGAAGGTCGTCTTATGTGCTGGAACAATTCTATGATTCTGGAGATAACAATTTTCCAATATTAGATTATATTTATAATATTCTTTGTTTCCTTGTGCGAACAGAATATATACACAGTCTGTTAAGGAAAATGTTAATTTTGTTGAGAACCATTTTACAGTGGCTTCAGCTTGCCACGAGGTCTACAAGAGCAAAATCATAAGATGTTGCAACACTTCCTGTGACAATGTAAACAGTGCCACATTAGCATATCACACAGTAAGAATTAACCCCTTATACTATAATATTAACAGAAATCTTATTTTAAAACGGTGATAGCGTGGCCCCTTTAAGGGGCAATCTTTCACAGGCCACATGACCTGCTTGGGGCCTGCTGCGCAAGAGTGCGTGAACACCAACTCATGGGGAAAAATCATGGGGCCCTGGGAGTGTGGACCCAAGAGTCAAGACCTGTATGATGTACCTCTGTGCCTGTATATAGTTAAACCTCATTGTCATTTCCAATAAACTTCTTTGTTATACAAGAAGCCCCCTCAGTGATACTCGCACTATTACAAAGGCTGTGAAATATCATGACCGAGACAATTGGTCCAAGGGAAAATTAGCCAGAATTGCAGGATCCAAATGGTCTGTTGGGATTTAAGGCTCAGAAATATGGGACGGCTGGGACAGGTTATTAGAAACTTGCATGGATAACAAGCTGCGTGTATAACTATCAAAAGTACAAAGGTGACAGCTAATTCAACATTTCTGATAATGTACATGCATTTACTCTCTGAGGTGCTTAAGGATCCATGAGTGCACATTATTTGAACAGGTTAATTCTCTGTTGTATTGCACTTGGGCTGATCAAGATTCAGTGTAGTCTTCAGCTGAAGGAAGGGCAAATTTTGAAAGCACAGTGTAAATAAGCATCAAGAGACGAGGAATCCTCGTCACGGATCAGAAAAAGAACGTGCTCCCTGGTCTTGCAGTGAGTCACACAGGTTCAATCCCCAGATTGAGCTGGTCTCAGCTGGTGCAATGGCAGAGTTGCCACAATTTATCTCAGCTGTCCAACAATAGGAAGAAAAACAAACACAAACAAGAGTTCAATCTACTGTTCACTGTCCATTACCCTTGATGAAAAGTTCTGTGCGTTAACATCATATTACGAGAGAATTCGGCTCAAATGTGACGCTCTAAATTTTGCCACTTTATTTGACATTCCTGGTTGTGTATGTTCATACCTTTAAGAATGAACATTATGCTGAGGAAGAGGAGAATGTTGGAGCACCTGAACCATTGTTTTAGGTAAAACAGAAAGGAAAATATTAGGCAGAAGTGATTTGTAAATTTAAAAAGGGTTGATTTCTTAGCCCCTGGAGTTCTTCCTGAGAAGTTTTACAGTTACAATTGTAGAAGAACAATTGTGAAAAATGTTTTAGTTGCGTTGCAAATCTTCTAAAAATTAAGTTTCTGGGTGTTTCTCATTTTTTAAAAATAAATTTAGATTACCCAATTATTTTTTCCAATTAAGGGGCAATTTAGCGTGGCCAATCCACCTACTCTGCACATTTTTTGGTTGTGGGGGTGAAACCCACTCAGACACGGGGAGAATGTGCAAACTCCACACGGACAGTGACCCAGAGCTGGGATCAAACCTGGGACCTCAGCGCCGTGAGGCAGCTGTGCTAACCACTAGGCCACCGTGCTGCCCTGTGTTTCTCATCTTTAACATCGCACTGTAGAAATCTACCTGAGACTGGGTAAACTCTTTTAATATGAAAGCTGCAATTGTGATTTAGAGCAGCCATATCTTACTTCATAAAAATGTTAGAAGCTGACTTTGAAAGACCAATTTAAAAGAATAAAATCAAAATAGAAGTTGTATAGGTTTTGGAACGCTCTTCATTAAACAATTATTGCATTGTCTTTTCTACTTATTTGCCTCATGTGACTTGATGCACTGCTCGATTGTACAACACAAAGGGGATGGTGTCTTGTTTGATATTTTAATAAATGGAACGACCAGACAGAATTGTGGACTGAGGAAAATGTTTCAAAATCTTACATCTTTGAAAATTACTATGACTTATTGTGGATTGTTTGCCATTACTGAACATTAATAGAGGTATGACACTCTCCTGAAAGAAACGGAAATTGCGAAGATAACCTGTGCTGCTCTTCCAACTCCTACCAGCCAAAGCAGCATTAATCCAGAACCATGAATGTAAGCACAGTCACTCTTCCACTCACTCCAAAAAGGCAAAATATCTGGCGGTTTAACAGAGAACAATCTAACAAAAAAATCTCTAACGTAAAAAGGCAAAAAAAAAATGAAAACAAATTTTAAATGATTGCGAATTAAAAAGTTTGTGGGGTAGTCTAAAATACAGTTTAACATCTTCAAGTAGTACAGCAAAGCAGGCAGACTGTTTTCAAGGAGTCACAACGTTATTTACTACTTTTTCACCTCCTTAGATCAGGAAATGGTCTTTACAAAAAGTGTTTTTCGAGCCAGAATCCTCACACAGAAGCACTGTCTGTCTTGCTTTTGCTAAACCTGATATTGTTTTCTTTGTTTTATTACTATCCCATGATTCAGCCCAGGAGGTTTACTAAATTCCTTCTCAGTTAAAATCAACATTGTCTTTCTGCACCAATCCCTACAGTTTTAGTGTTGGTTAAAACAAAGGTGAAAAGAGCTTTCAATTCAGGAATAATCACCTTTTACTTGCTCTTTTAATCAGCCCGGTGTCATTATTAATTTAACGACGCACTCCCGCTGCCTAGGCTCAATTATGGTATTGTCTTCATCTTATGATAATTGTAGTAATTACACAAGGTACTCACACAATCTGGTTGGTGTTGAATGGCACATTAGTCCTTTTGTTATATTAGGCGGATTTATTGTTCTTGACTAGGCCTAACCAATTAGCAACTTTTGCCAATCTCTGTCAGCTGGTATCGGTAAAGAATGAAAAGAGGCCAGTCAGATACTAATTTAGATACAATTCTTGGAGGGAATTCATGTATAAGTTCCTTAAAAGACAGCGCTACGATTTAATGAAGGTAACAGCTTGGGTCTTGGCAAGCCTAGAGCAGTAATTAGAAAGCCAGATGTATGCTTTCACGCTAATTAGCTGAATGAGGCAATCCCTTCCTCTAGGATTGTCCTGTATTGAACAAATGCACACACAGGAAAAAGGTCCTCTTGCTAAGAAACAAAGAGTGGCCACACAAAGTTCTCTGGAGCACACCTACACAATGCAAAGCCCACAAACCCAGCCCATGGCATTGTTCTATCTATCCGGCAGTATGCTTATTTAATTTTTCCCAAATACGCTCTCACCAGGGGCTCCATACCCTAAAAGGTCCCATCACGTGCAACTATAATTGCATCTGCATGTGTAGTATTTCACTACAGGAAAGCCAGACGTTCCAGCTCATGTACATTTCTGAACTGTCTCATACATTTCTCAAAATACATTAGGACACTCAGCTCTGTGGGTTAAGCCACAGGGAGGTGGTAGTGTAGTGTAGTGGTACTGTCACTGGACTAGTAATTCAGAGACCCAGGGTAATGCTCTGGGGACCCGGATTCTAATCCCACCATGGCAGATGTAGAAATTGGAATCCAATAAGAATCTGGAATTAAAAGTCCAACGATGATCATGAAACCATTGATTGACGTAAAAACCCATCTTCAGGGAATGAAATCTGCCGTCCTTACCTGGTCTGGCCTACATGTGAGTCCAGACCCACATATGGTTGATTCTTAACTGCCCCATTCTGAAATAACCAGCAAGCCACTCAGTTCAAGGGCAATTAGGTATGGGAAACAAATGCTGGCCCAGCCAGCGACACCCATGTCCCAAGAACAAAGTTCTGGAGCACATAATCTAGGATGTCACTCGGGAGTGCCTCGATGCCAAGGTGCTGTACTGAGAATGATGCATTAAACTGTAGCTGTGTCCCCGTTCAGGTGAATGTGAAGGTTCCATGACACAATTCAAAGAGGAGTAGGAAATTCTATGAGATTCCAAGCTGTCATTTTTTCTCACAAACCAAAACCACTAAGTTCAGAATTTACGTGATTTGCTTATTGTACTTTGCTGTGTATATTACACCATTGACTATACAGTACTTCAAATGTACTGAGGTCACTATTTTTAAAAATAAATTTAGAGTACCCAATTATTTTTTTTCAATTAAGGGGCAATTTAGTGTGGCCAATCCACCTACCCTGCAGACCTTTTGGATTGTGAGGGCGAAGCCCACGCAAACACAGGGAGAATGTGCAAACTTCACACAGACAGTGACCCAGAGCCGGATCGAAACTGGGACCTCGGAGCCGTGAGGCAGCAGTGGTACTTAGCAAGCTTTAGGACAAACGGTGGTTGTAAAATTCTCTACATAAATACAGGTGTTTTTTAATTTTAGAAATTGGTTACTTTAAACATCAACAACAATCATCAAATCAATCATATAATCAATCATAGAATTTACAGTGCAGAAAGAGGCCATTCGGCCCATTGGGTCTGCACCGGCCCTTGGAAAGAGCACCCCACTCAAGCACATGCCTCCTCCACCCCATCCCCTTACACCAGTAACCCCAATTGAAAAATGAAAATTGCTTATTGTCACAAGTAGGCTTCAATGAAGTTACTGTGAAAAGCCCCTAGTCGCCACATTCCGGCGCCTGCCCGGGGAGGCTGGTACGGGAATTGAACCGTGCTGCTGGCCTGCTTGGTCTGCTTTAAAAGCCAGCGATTTAACCCAGTGAGCTAAACCAGCCCCTATCTTTTGGGAAACTGAGGGCAATATAGCATGGCCAATCCACCTAGCCCACACATTTGGACTGTGGGAGGAAACCGGAGCACCCGGAGGAAACCCACGCACACACGGGGAGAACGTGCAGACTCCACACAGACAGTGACCCAAGCCATGAACTGAACCTGGGACCCTGGAGCTGTGAAGCAACTGTGCTAACCAGTTTGCTACCATGCTGCCCAGAGTTTAAATGACTGTGCTTGAAAAGTAATCCATTGGATGTGAAATGCTTTGATACTTCAAGAGGACAATCAAGATACTATTTTCATTAAATTGGAAGATCTATGTTACTGCTGCTGAACATGGTTTGGTTGCAAGGAACGATACATTCTGACCAGAGACTGGACAAGTCACACATTCTGCTTTGGAGCCGAAGTTGAATGAAGTGTCTGAAAAATAGCTGAAGGTGTCATTGGAGTCAGTAACTAAGACTTTGATAATAAAACTGAAAAAATGGGGATTGCACCTAACCTGCCGCAAATGTATCTGGCAAGGAGGCCAAGGACGCTGGACTTGCCAATCCAGTGTTCGATGGGGGACCTTCTGCAGGGGTGGGTCGCCATGGGAAGGGGGGGGGGAGGTGTCAACCAGGGGAAGAGGGGCAACTGCTCGAAGCACCACCATATCAACCCCTGGATCGTGTTTACCCGTTCCGGTGGCAACCCTTGTTCCTGCCCTTCTGCCCCACCGACCACCCATAACCCCACCGACTGCCAAGGCATTTGGCCACGTGGCAGAAGGCTTTTGCTAATAGGGAATTGGTAATCATGGTTAAGTGGACTTCCGGTTGTGGCTATGCCTAGGTAGGTCGCACGGTCGGCAGCTCCCGCCGATAACGGACTTTTGGGCCCTTTTAAGGAGCTCCAGCGACACTTTGACGATGATTCCTGGTGTGGGATGGAAACAGCGAGAGTCCCCCAGCGCTGTATGGAGTGGACCAGGAGTGGGGCGGTCAAAAAAGCGGCTTTGGAGAAGAGAGGAGAACGGGCGCGAAAAAGCAAGATGGCGGCGGGCAGAGATCAGGCAACGTGGGCCCAGTGGTCACGGGAACAGCAGGAGTTTTTAAGAATCTGCTTTGTGGATTTAAAGGCGGAGATGCTGGCCCCTATGAAGACGTCGATTGAAAAGCAGGTAGAGACCCAGAAGATGCAGGGGACGGCGATCAAGGAGGTGCAGCAGAAGGCCTCTGATAATGAGGACGAGATCCTGGGCCTGGTGTTAGAGTGGAGGCGCACGAGCCGCTGCACAAAAAATGGTAGGAGAAGCTGGAGGACCTGGACAATAGGTCAAGGAGGCAGAACCTGCGGATTCTGGGTCTCCCTGAAGGCGTGAAGGGGTCGGATGCTGGGGCGTATGTGACCACGATGGTGGGTACGTTGGCGTGGGGGCTTTCCCGCGCCCCCTGGAGCTGGATAGGGCGCACAGAGTCCTGGCAGGCCAAGAGCGAATGAGCCACCGAGAGCTCTGGTGGTAAGGTTCCACCGCTTCACCGACAAGGAGTGTGTCCTACAATGGGCGAAGAAGGAGCGGAGCAGCAGGTGGGAGAACACCGAGATCCGTATTAATCAGGACTGGAGTGCAGAGATGGCCAAGAAGCGTGCGGGATTCAACCGGGCCAAAGCGGTCCTCCACGGATAGGGGGTGAAGTTCGGACTGTTGCAACCGGCGAGGCTGTGGGTTACATACCAGGACCGGCACCACTATTTCGACACGCTGGACGAAGCGTGGACTTTCATCAAGAATGAGAAGCTGGACTCGAGTTAATGGACTGCAGTATGTTGTGGGGGTTGCTGGAGGGGGAGGAGGGGGTGATGTTATGTTGGGGTTTTCCCCGTGCTTTCTTGTGTTTTTGTGGCCCCTTTGCCCTGGGCCCTCGAGGCTCTGGGCGAGGTCGCATTTGGGAAGAGCTGCGTCACAGGAGTGGGGGTCGGCCCAGATAGGGAGCGCGGTTTACCCGCGAAATGGTGGGGGTGGGCCAGCATTTATTGCTCATCTCTAATTGCCCTTGAACTGAATGGCTTGCCAAGCTATTTCGGAGGGCATTTGCTGTGGGTCTAGTCACAAATAGGCCAGACACGTTAAGGATGGCAGATTTCCTTCCCTAAGCTGTAAATAATGATATATGGCCCAGGGCCACTGTGGCTGGTGATGTACTGCCCAGGGACCACTGTGAATGGTGATGTACTACCCAGGGGCCACTTTAAATAATGATATACTACCCAGGGGCCTCTGTAAATAATGATATAATGCCTTGGACCACTAGAAATAATAATAATTGGTTATTGGATAGGCACATGGAGCACACCAGAATGACAGGGAGGAAGATAGTTTGATCTTGGTTTCGGACAATTCTCGGCACAACATCGAGGGCCGAAGGGCCTGTTCTGTGCTGTACTGTTCTATGAAGCTGGGGGTTTGAGTGCACAGTATTTTGTTTTGTTCTTCTCTCTCTGTTCACACGGGGTGTAGGCGGGGGGATTCTCCCTACCCCACTTAGGTGGGGGGGGGGGGGGGGGGTTGGAGACTTGCAAGGGGAACCCACAGGGGGATTGGAGGTGGGGGCGGGAGCGGCTGGGGTCAGCATGAGTCAGCTGATATACGGGAGTGCAATGGGGGGGGGGTAGGGGATTAAGCGGATGCTTGACTGGGATGCTGCTGTGCTGACTGAGGGGGAACTGATGTTAAAGGGGAGAGTCGGGACGGGGAGCCTCCGCCTGGGGGGCTGGAAGGTGCAGGAGGCGCGGGAACGTGGCTGACCTAAAAAAGGAGATGGCTAGTCGGCGGGGGGGGGGGGGGGGGGGGGGGGGGGGGGGGGGGGGGGGTCAGGCTGATCACGTGGAACATGAGAGGCCTGAATGGGCCGGTCAAGAGGGCCCGTGTGTTTCTGCACTTAAAGGGGCTAAAGGCAGACGTAGCCATGCTACAAGAAACCCAGCTGTAGATCGTGGATCAAACCAGGCTGAGGAAAGGATGGGTGGGGCAGGTTTTCCACTCGGGGCTGGATGCGAAGAACAGGGGGGTCGCAATTTTTGTGAGCAAGCGGGTGGCATTCGAGGCGGCGGTATTGTGGCGGATAAAGGGGGTCGATATGTTATGGTGAGTGGCAGGTTGCAGAGGGCCCAGGTGGTGCTAGTGAATATGTATGCTCCGAACTGGGACGATACAGGGTTCATGAAGCGGATGTTGAGTAGGATTCTGGATCTGGAGTCATGCAATTTGGTAATGGGGGGGACTTTAATACGGTCCTGGACCCGGCACTGGATTGGTCTACATCAAGATCGGGTAAAAGGCCGGCAGCGGCCAAGGTCCTGAGGGGGTTTCATGGACCAGATGGGGGAGTGGATCTGTGGAGATTTGCCAGTCCAAGGGCGAAGGAGTTTTCCTTCTTCTCCCATGTACACAAGGCGTACTCGCGGATTGATTTTTTTCGTGGTAAGTAGGGCGCTAATCCCGAGAGTGGAGGGGGTGGAGTATTCGGCCATTGCGATCTCGGACCATGCCCCGCACTGGGTGGAGTTGGGGCTGAAGGAGGAGAGAGACCAACGCCCTCTGTGGAGAATTGACGTGGGACTACTGGCGGACAAGGAGGTCTGTGGGCGGGTTCGGAGTGTATCCAAAGCTATGTGGAGACCAATGATAATGGCGAAGTTTCGGTGAGTGTGGTCAGGGAGGCGCTGAAGGCAGTTGTCAGAGGGGAGCTAACCTCGGTCAGGGCCCACAGAGAGAAGAGGGATAGGATGGAGAGGGAGAGACTGGTGGGGGAGATACTCAGGGTGGACAGGAGGTATGTGGAATCCCCCGAGGAGGGGTTGTTGAAGGAGCCCCGGAGCCTGCAGGAGGAGTTTGACTTGCTTACCACGGGGACGGCTGAGGCTCAGTTGAGGAAGGTACAGGGAGCAGTGTACGAGTATGGGGAGAAGGCAAGTAGGATGCTGGTGCATCAGCTGTGGGGGGGGGGGGGGGGGGGGGTGGGGGGGGGGAGGGGGAAGAGAGAGAGAGAAAGAGAGAGAGAGAGAGAGAGAGGGCATGCAGGCGGGCAAGGCCCCGGGACCGGATGGGTACCCGGTGAGTTTTATAGGAAATTCTCGGAACTGCTGGGTCCGCTGTTGTTGAGGACTTTCAATGAGGCTAAGGAAAAGGGAACCCTTCCCCCGACGATGTTGCAGGCCCTGATCTCGCTTATCCTCAAGTGAGATAAGGACCCGTTGCAATGTGGCTCCTATAGGCCGATTTTGCTCCTTAATGTGGATGCCAAGCTGTTGGTCAAGATTTTGGCCACTAGGATTGAGGACTAGCATTCAGAGCTCCTGAATGTGATCATGATGCCCTCGGAAAGGGGGAATGTAGAAGTGGTAGCGGTAATGGACGCGGAGAAAGCCTTCGTTCGAGTGGAGTGGGAGTACCTGTGGGAAGTGTTAGGCAGATTTGGGTTTGGGGAGAAATTTATAGGGTGGGTCAAGTTGTTTTATCGGGCCCCGGTAGCGAGTGTGTCGACGAACCGGCTGCGGTCGGAGTACTTTAGGCTACATCGAGGGATGAGGCAGAAGTGCACCTGTCCCCCCTGCTGTTTGCCCTGGCAACTGAGCCGCTGGCCATGGCGTTGAGGGAGTCCAGAAACTGGAGGGGGCTGGTTCGGCAGGGGGGGGGGAGCATCGTATTTCACTGTATGCGGATGACCTGCTCCTGTACATTGCGGATCCGGTGGAGGGGCTGGGGGAGGTTATGCAGATTCTTCGGGATTTTGGAGACTTTTCGGGGTATGAGCTGAATGTTGGAAAAAGCGAGCTTTTTGTGATAAATGCGAGGGGCCAGGAAAAGAGACTGGGAGAGCTACCGCTCAAGGTGGTGGAGAGGAGCTTTCGCTACTTCGGCATTCAGGTGGCTAAGAGCTGGGGTGCCCTGCACAATCACAATTTAGCGCGGCTGGTGGATCAGATGGAGGAGGACTTTACGAAGTGGGACATGCTACTGCTTTCCCTAGCGGGCAGGGTGCAGTCCGTAAAGATGACGGTCCTCCCCAGGTTCTTGTTTGTCTACCAGTGCCTTCCCAGTCTCATCCCCAAGTTCCTTTTCAAGCGAATAAATAGGATTACTGCTGGATTTGTGTGGCCAAACAAGACCCCGCGTGTTAAGAGACTGATCTTCGAACGCAGTCGGGGGGGGGGGGGGGGGGGGGGGGGGGGGGGGGGGGGGTGGTACTGCTGAACTTTTGCAGCTATTACTGGGCAGCGAATGTATCCATGATTCGGAAATGGGTAGCGGAGGGAGAGGGGGCGGCTTGGAAACGGTTGGAAGTGGCGTCTTGTAAAGATACTAGCTTGGGGGCACTGATAACAGCACCGTTGCCGCTTCCGCCGACACGGTATGAAAGATGAAATGAAATGAAAATCGCTCATTGTCACGAGTAGGCTTCAATGGAGTTACTGTGAAAAGCCCCTAGTCGCCATGTTCCGGCGCCTGTCCGGGGAGGCTGGTACGGGAATCGAACCGTGCTGCTGGCCTGCTTTAAAAGCTAGCGATTTAGCCCAGTGAGCTAAAGCAGCCCCGTATACCACGAGCCCAGTGGTGGGGCGGCGACATTGGGGATCTGGGGGCAGTGGAGACGGCACAGGGGGGAGGTAGGGGCTTCAGTCTGTGCCCCGATACGGAATAATCACAGGTTCGTTCCCGGTAGAATAGACGGAGGGTTCCTAAGTTGGCACAGGGCGGGTATCAAAAGGATGGGGGGCTTGTTCATTGATGCAACTTTTGCTAGTCAGAGGGCGCTGGAGGAGAAATTTGGGCTACCCCCCGGAAAATACCTTTAGGTACATGCAAATTTGGGCATTCCTGAAACAGCAGGTGGGGGAATTCTCGCTGCTGCCTGCCCGGAGGATACAGTACAGGGTGGTCTCGGGTGTGTGGGTCGGGGATGGCAAGATATCGGAAATATATCAGGAGCTGCAGGAGGCGGAGGAGGCCTCGGTGGAGGAACTAAAGGGCACGTGGGAGGAGAAGCTGGGTGAGGATCTCGATGAGGGCCTGTGGGCTGACCCCCTGGGTAGGGTCAATTCCTCCTCATCTTGCGCCAGGCTTAGCCTGATTCAGTTTAAGGTGGTGCACCGGGCGCATATGACAGTGGCGAGAATTAGTA
The DNA here is from genome assembly GCF_902713615.1 of Scyliorhinus canicula. Classification (NCBI taxonomy): domain Eukaryota; kingdom Metazoa; phylum Chordata; class Chondrichthyes; order Carcharhiniformes; family Scyliorhinidae; genus Scyliorhinus; species Scyliorhinus canicula. The sequence goes on along the minus strand of NC_052159.1, from coordinate 50,183,585 downwards.
AGTTCTTTGGGGTGGAGGACAGGTGTGTGAGGTGCTCAGGGAGCCCAGCAAATCATGTCCATATGTTCTGGGCATCCCCGCCACTTACAGGATTTTGGAAAGGCTTCGCAAAGGCTATGTCCAAGGTCTTGGACACTCGGGTAAAACCGAGCTGGGGATAGCGATATTTAGGATATCAGATGATCCGGGAGTGCAGGAGTCGAAAGAGGCCGGAGTTCTGGCCTTTGCCTCCTTGGTAGCCCGGAGAAGGCTCTTGTTAATGTGGAGGGACGCGAATCCCCCAAGCGTAGAGGCTTGGGTCAGTGACATGGCGGGATTTGTCAGGTTAGAGAAGATAAAGTTTGCCTTGCGAGGGTCCTTGCAGGGGTTCTCCAGGCGGTGGCAACCATTCCTCGACTTTCTCGCGGAACGTTAGGTGGAGGTCAGCAGCAGCAGCAAACCAGAGGGGCGGTGGCTTGGGCGGTGGATGGATTTCATTTGTAAGGGACAGGTACTCACCTTATTTTGTTAAATTGTTAAATGGTTTAAGTTGTTTTCTGTCTTATTGCTATGTTTTCTTTTCGTTGTTTTTTCTTTTTGTAGTGGTTTGTAAAAATTATTGAAAAACTTTGAATAAAAACAAATTTAAAAAAAAATCATGGGTTAAGTGGGCATTCCATATAACTCAAATGGATTCCTGTGGGTGGGCGGGCCATGTAGCATGTGGGAGTCATTGCCTAGCTTCCCAATCACACCTTGATGCCTGGACACTGTGCCTGAACACAGCAGGAGGTAGCAGCACACACGCAGCAGCCAACATTCGAACACCCAGGGGATGGGGCACCGCTCTGGGGACATGTCCACGACCGGAGGATAGGTGGGTGCCTCGGGGAGGGGGAGATACCTGGATAGATGGGCCAAGGGTTCGGAGGTCAGCCCGCATTGCAGAAGAAAATGACAGAGCATCATATTGGTTGTGCACAAAGGTGTTTGTGTTTGACAATTCCCCGCTCTCCTGATGGTGCCGCACCCCCTCCTCTCCCACCCCTCTCCCCTGTCCCGGTGCCCTCAGTGATCCTCGATGTGCTTTGTCTTCCTAGTTCTACCACTACGTCTCGGTGTGTCCCCAGGATACACATCAGAGTTGGAGGCAGCCAGCTTCTTACCTCGTCCCGTGGCCGATGTCCCTGCCGGGCATCTTCTGGGGCTCTGAGGCCGGAATGCACCGGCTCACTTGTCGCGGCACATGCCCATGAGACGGGGCCTCATCAGAGGGGTGGAACTTGGGAGAGCTGATGACCACCATCCCCATTCCATGGGACAGGTCCAGGTTGTCACTCAGTGCCCCCTCCTCCTGCTTGGTGCCCATAGGGCCCTGGGGTTAACCTTGGGTCGGAGGGTCAGCTGATTCAAGCCCCGGCTGCCCTTGCATCATCTGGCTCTGCCAGGTCTGGCAGTTGCCCATGGTCTGCACCATCATGTCGGCGCCCTCAGCATTATTCATCGGTGACTGGGGCATGCTCTGCAGTGCCTCAGCCATTCCCAGCTGAGAACGGGACATGTCCTGCAGAACCTCATCAAGGTCAGCCCGGTACTGGGTGACATCCCCCAGCGAGGCAGACATTTATTCGAGACATTCAGCCATGGCCATCATTGACTGCGCAACGCCTTGGACATCTTCACTAAGTGTGCCGACATCATACACCAGGCTCTCCACTGCAGTCGCCACGTTCAGTGGCCTCAGTGCCCCGCATTACCGCCGACATTGTCTGCACCCATAACCTCTGGGACTTCTCCAAGTGGCTATGGATCTGCTGGGGTGTCGCTGCCGTCTCCCTCTGAATGTATTGGGTGTTCCGTAACGCCTCCATCAGCTCCGGCTAACAGGCTCTGCATCAGGCTGAGACCCAGCTGGGTCCTAGGATTGAGCAGCCCCCTGACTGGAGGTTCCTGCCTCCACCTGATGTACATCAGCAGCAATGTGGTACTTACCAGAAGCCTGACCACTAACATTTCCCATCGAGGTGCATGTATCTGCGCTAGTGGAGGGTGGGGATGACAGCTGTACGACGACTATTACGGTGGCATCCTCGGAGCTCTCTCCAAGGTAGTCTCCTGGGAGGCTGGTGTCTACTCACTCGTGCTGCCCGGTCACTGACCCTCTTGCTGCATCAAGGCCAGTCCTCCTTGTCACACTCCCTGAGCTCACAGCCGCCGTCACCTCATCTCAGGCAGCACTGGCTGCCCTATGGCTAACCCCCCTAGGCCCCCGGTGGAACAGACATCCCTCCTGGCCTCCATTGCATCTAGCAGCCTCCCCAGGTCAGCGTCCCCAAATTCTGGGGCTAGTCTCCTCGGCGCCATTGTTTTGAGCTGGTGGGGTTGGTTGAGTAAGTGCAGCTCGACCTTGTTCACGGGGACTGGCGAGCACGTTCCTGGCGAATCAGCTCGCGAGCCTTTATTTGCAGCGGGAAGACCGTGAGGCCTCCTTAAGTGGTGCAAGTAACGTTGAATAGTGTTGCCGGCCTCGCCCCCGCTACCACACTTGGAGAATCCTGCCCTGAGTGTTTCTGGGTCAGTCTCCCACTGGCTATTTTGGAAATCTAGGACAAAACACATTCCTAAGAACATGGGAAAAACAATCAAAATAAGGGTCAATGCCTTAAAATGCGGGACAGCAGGTCACACTGTCCCTGCTCCAATTCCTTCCCCAAAGCCCCTATCTCAAGGTCCATCTGCCCTCCTTTCCAGGTGCTGTTCCCAAAGGCCCCCAGCTTCAGCCTCCTGCTCTGGTTTTCCCAGCCAGCAGCTAGCCAATTTGACTGGTTGCCGGGCACACAACAAAAGAAAAGTTTATAACAAGGTCCTGCGAGATGTTTCTGACCTTGTTCCCCCCACTGCTACTACTAGCCTTCTTGGTAATATTGGGGTCTAAGGCTCCGATTTATGAAAAGGAATACTGACCGCCGTACAGAGTAGTTTTTTTGAAACCTGGAAAGTTGTTTGGCTTGTAAGCCTACTTTTTGTGACATTCCCTTTCCCCATAACTCATGACAAAATGTGTTTAACTTTGTAATTTTTCTCAAAACAAATTTTCCAAATGTCTTCAGTTTATTTGATCAGCTGCAGCCCAACCTCTGGCAATGGTTAGTTCTCCAGTAATAATAGGGCACCACCCACATGCAACAAATTATATTCGCTGAGATGTAAAAGGTTCAAATTCTAAGATTTGCCGTCCCATTTGTATAAATTGCTCAGATCCAAAATATCCAAAATAGCACAATACAATTCTCCATAGCGTAGTTCATTCATCCATACCTTGTGAGGTATATCGTGCTGCATACAGGCTCCAGTGTTACTCCATTTTGGAGGCTAAGTACTATTATGTATTTTCATTATTCATTTCAATAATTGAGAAGCATTTTGTCTCCAAAATCTAACATTTCTATTTCTACATAGCAGTACAGTTTATTTTGTTAAGTTCTATGAACGTCACTTTTGAATATTAAAGCTATCAAAAATTATTTCATTTTTTTCTGGTTGCAACAGGCCAGTATGAATGCTGAAATCAACAGTTATGAAGTATTGTGTATATATTACACAGAAGAGTTAAACTGTTTTATCTGTAATATGAATAACATGCTATTTTCAACCTATGGGTATTTGCACGAGGTGATCATTAACTTTATTGAGCCTTGTTTGCCAAACTGACCTGTGCACTCAAGCCCAGTGATTGCAAACAAGGATGTTCGTCAAAGGAAATAAGCAGAATATTCCATCGTTTATCACTGTCAACATGTTCCCATTTGGATCGCTTGAAAAACCGTGAGAAACCATCACAAAGCAATTTCAGAAGGTTTAGTGACCTTTTTGTGGACAGCCTCTTGAGAACTTAGCACGGGTCTCAAATTCTACCTGTATGCTTCTGAATATTGGAGTTTAATAGCAATTAGGCAGTTTATTTGCCATTATCTGATTGAGACATTTTACATCATGATAATTGGACAGTAGTGTAATAAAATTATACTATCACTGAAAAATAATCAGCAACTCATACAAATGTATTTTGGTACTTTGTTTACATTTACTTTTGTTTTTCTTTTTTAAAAATAAATTTAGAGTAGCCAATTCATTTTTTTAAAATTAAGGGGCAATTTAATGTGGCCAATCCATCTTGCCTGCACATCTTTGGGTTGTGGGGACAAAACCACGCAAACACAGGGAGATTTGTTTTCATTTACAAGATTGACACATTAAAGTTGTTGCAAAATTCCCCTCTCTAACTGACCAGCTTTGGAAAATTACTCAAGCCAATTTACAGCTTAAGAATGATGTACCAAAATTTTAAGAACACTTGCTATATTTAGTGCTGGCTCTAGAAACAATAAGCCATGCAAAACAAAATTCTCAAGAGACTTGTAGTGAACAGACCCTATCCTCACAATTCACCAACTGCATTAGGTATGGGATGGCAGGAATTTGCAATGTGCGGACAAGCCTTTAAAATGTACCAGCTGTTCAACACATCCCCTCACAGGGGTAGCACAGATGCTTGGAGCAAGCACTAGTGTCTGGCTTTGGTAGGTCACCACAAAACAATGTTCCACTGCAATAAGTATCTTTTTCTCCCTCCCTGCATAGTCAACGGTTTACTCTATTTTATACATGCAGATTTTACAATTTGCTGGTCTCCACATTCCTATCAAAGCCCTTTCGAAATGAAACCTGCTGCAGCTGTCAGGATTTATTTACATGGATTTCTGACACTAATTGAATTAATGAGAGTGATTTGGCTGGATTTTACTTTTCTTCCTCCACTTGGCAGCTTTTCCTCCCATCAGCTACCTTTAGTCCAGCTCAAAGTTAGTCGACAATAGTCGCACTAAATTGAAGAAGAGAAATGTAGTGGGAAAAAGTTTATGTAGCATTCTGTAATGTTAGCAAAAGAGACAGATTGCAAGCATGTCTTATAGGCCTATTAATTATTTGAAAACCTATCCCAAATTCTCAGTTTCTTAAAAAAACAACAGGACAGCTGTTCTGGAGTTAGGTCGCTCTGGACTGTTTAACTGACTGATCCAAAGTCTCAGCCTTAATACACTTTAGACTGCTGGTTACTTCCACATTGCAAGGCACACAGCAGCCAAAAGCAATTCAGAAAGTTCTATTCAGGTGAACATTTGTTTCAGATTTGACACTTCCATTTTGTAAAATGAGAATACATTTTCTGGATTATATTTTTTGGAAATATAGTGGGGGTGTATTTAAAATTAATAGTACTCCCCAGTTAGAGGGTTGGTCATGGGCTCTCCAGAATGCTACTGAACTGGGAAGAGCACTCTCGTTTTAACCCATGTCATGTCAAAATTTAAAAATATATTTTTGGCGGCATGGTGGCGCAGTGGTTAGTATTGCTGTCTGCAGCACTGAGGAGCCGGATTCGATCCCAGCCCCGGGTCACTGTCTGTGTGGAATTTGCACATTCTCCCCATGTCTGCGTGGGTCTCACCCCCACAACCCAAAAAGATGGCCACGCTAAATTGCCGTTAATTGGAAAAAATTTTTTGTTTTAAAATATATTTTTTAACTGTCCTGTTGCAGACACTACACCTCTGAACACTAAGGGGCAATTTAGCATGGCCAACCCACCTAACCTGCACATCTTTGGACTGTGGGAGGAAACTGGAGGACTCGGAGAAACCCCACGCAGACATGGGAGAATGTACAGTCACTCAAGGCCAAAACTGAACCTGGGTCCCTCGTGCTGTGAGGCAGCAGCGCTAACCACTGCGCCATCATGCCGCCTGCCCTGGTTCTCTTGCCTCAAGAATCTAAAGGTCCCATAAGACCACAAGACTATAAGACAGAGGAGCAGAATTAGGCCACTCGGCCCTTTGAGTCTGCTTCGCCATTCAATCATGGCTAATATTTTTCTCATCCCCATTCTCCTGCCATCTCCCCATCATAGCCCCTGATCCCCTTATTAATCAAGAACCTATCTATCTCTGTCTTAAAGACACTCATTGACTTGGCCTCCACATCTTTCTGTGGCAAAGAGTTCCACGGTTCATCACCCTCTGGCTGAAGAAATTCCTCCTCATCTCTGTTTTAAAGGATTGTCCCTTTAGTCGGAGATGGTGTCCTTTGGTTCTAGTTTCTCCTACAAGTGGAAACATCCTCTCCACGCCCATTCTATCCAGGCCTCGCAGTATCCTGTAAGTTTCAATAAGATCCCCTCATCTAAACTCCGAGTACAGACCCAGAGTCCTCAACCGTTCCTCATACAACAAGCTGTTCATTCCAAGGATTATTCTTGTGAACCTCCTCTGGACCCTCTCCAAGAACATCCTTCCTTAGATATGGGGCCCAAAACTGCTCACAGTACTCCAAATGGGGTCTGACCAAGGCCTTATACAGCCTTAGAAGTACATCAATGGTCTTGTATTCTAGCCCTCTTGACATGAATGCTAACATTGCATTTGCCTTCTTAACTGCCGACTGAACCTGCTCGTTAACACGGGCTCCAAAGTCCCTTTGTGCTCCTGATTTCCCAAGCATTTCCCCATTTAGAAAATAGTCTATGTCTAAATTCCTCCTTCCAAAGTGCATAACTTCACACTATTCCACAATATATTTCATTTCCCACTTCGTTGCCCACTCTCCTTGCCTGTCCAAATTCTTCTACAACCCCCTTGCTTCCTCAATACTACCTGTCCCTCTACAGATCTTTGTATCATCTGAAAACTTAGCAACAGTGCCTTCAGTTCCTTCTTCCAGATCATTAATGTATATTGTGAAAAGTTGTGGTCCCAGCACAGACCTCTGAGGCACACTAGGCACCGGCTGCCATCCTGAAAAAGACCCCTTTATCCCCACTCTCTGCCTTATGCCAGTCAGCCAATCCTCTATCCATGCCAGGATCTTACCCTTAACACCATGGGCTCTTAACTTATTTAACAATCTCCTATGCGGCCCCTTGTCAAAAGCCTTCTGGAAATCTAAATAAATCACGTCCACTGGTTCTCCTTTTTCTAACTTCCTTGTTACCTCCTCAAAGAACTCTAACAGATTTGTCAGACATGACCTCCCTTTGACAAAGCTGTGCTGACTCAGTCATATTTTATCATGCACTTCCAAGTACTCCACAATCTCATCTTTAATAACAGACTCTAAAATCTTACCAAATACCAAAGTCAGGCTAACTGGCAAATAATTTCCTGTCTTCTGCCTCCCTTCCATCTCAAACAGTGATGTTACATTATCCACTTTCTTGACTTTGTGACCCTTCCTGCCTCCAGTGATTCCTGAATGCCTCCACAATCTCCTCAGCTATCTCTTTTAGGACCCTGGGGTGTAGTCCATCCATTCCAGGTGACTTATCCACCTTCAGACCTTTCAGTTTCCCCAGAACCTTCTCCTTAGTGATGGCCACTGCACTCAACTCTGCCCTGATTCTCCTGGAGCTCTGGCATCCCATTGGTGTCTTCCACCGTGAAGACTGATGCAAAGTAACTATTCAGTTCGTCTGCCATTTCTTTATTTCCGATTATTACTTCTCCAGCCACGTTTTCCAGTGGTCCAATGTCTATTTTTGCCTCTCTCTTACCTTTTATATGTTGAAAGAAACTCTTCTTATCTTCTTTTATATTACTAGCTAGTTTGCACTCATATTTCATCTTCTCTCCCCCTATTGCTTTTTTCGTTGTCCTCTGCTCGCGTTTAAAGAATTCCCAATCCTCTTGCTTCCCACTAATACTTGCCACTCTGTATGCTTTTTATTTTGCTTTTATGCTGTCCTTGACTTCTTTTGTCGACCTTGTCCTGCCCTAAGCATGTTTCTTCCTCATTAGGATGAATTTCTGCTGTGCCTCCTGAATAACCCCCCAAAACCCCTGCCACTGCTGTTTCACTGACTTCCCTGCTAATCTCCTTTTCCAATCAACTCTGGCCAGCTCCTCCCTCATGTCTTTGTAGTTACCCTTATTTAATTGTAATACTGTTACATCTGACTCCAACTTCTCTCTCAAATTGCAGGGTCAATTCTATCATATTGTGGTCACTACTCCCTAAGGGTTCCTTCACCTTAAGATCCCTAATCAAGTCTTCCTTATTACACATCACCAAATCCAGAATTGCCTGTTCCCTAGTGAGCTCTACGACAAGCTGATCCAAAAAAAAACATTCCACAAATTCCTTTCTTGGGATCCACGACCAACCTGATTTTCCTAATCCATGTGCATATTGAAGTCCCCCATGATTATTGTGATATTGCCTTTTTTACATGCTTTCTCTATCTCCTGATCTATTTTCTGGCCAACATCCTGACTACTACTAGGGGGCATATACATAACTCCCATCAGGGTCTTTTACCTTTGCGATTCCTCAACTCTATCCACAGAGATTCTATGCCTTCTGATTCTATATCGCTCCTTGCCATTGATTTAAGGCAGGAGTTTGACATATAATCTAGACTAACACTTCAGTGTGACACTAAGGTATGTTACACTGTCTGAAGAGCTGTACTTTGGATGAGACATTCAACTAAGAATCTTCTGCCCTCTTGGTTGGTTGTGATAAATTCTATAACACTACTTGAAGAGCAGTGGAGTTCTCTTGGTGTGGCCCAGTAAGTTAGTCCGCAGCACAGTAGCACAAGAGGATAACACTGTGGCTTCACAGGGCCAGGGTCCCATGTTCGATTCCCCGCTCGGTCACTGTCTGTGCGAAGTCTGCACGTTCTCCCCATGCCTGCGTGGGTTTCCTCTGGGTGCTCCGGTTTCCTCCCACAGTCCAAAGACGTGCAGGTTAGGTGGATTGGCCATGATAAATTGCCCTTAGTGACCAGAAAAAGGTTAGGAGGGATTATTGGGCTTTAGGGATAGGGTGGAAGTGAGGGCTTAAGTGGTCGGTGCAGACTCAATGGGCCCAATGGCCTCCTTCTGCACTGTATGTTCTATGTCTATGTTGGAATCTCAACAACAGAAAGAACAATTTTTGACAGGGCAGCATCAATGACAGTTTCAGCAAGTATTAAAATGTTACCATGGGAAGTAAAGAAGTAAAGCAAAATATATATTTCATAATCATTAATATAACTAAGAAAAAAGGAGGATGTTTTGAGAACAGAAGAAACAGTTAAAGCACTTGCCTCTTGCAAATCCAACATGTGAGATCCACCAAACATTGTCAGGGATATATCTGGAAATGCAGTTTAGGGTAACTACAATAGGGTTACATGCAATTTATTTCAGTTTGCATTGCAAATAATGGGCCATAACCTTGAAGCTTCAAGGCTTGGAAGTACTCCAAGGGCTACTGCGCAGTACTGGGAATCATTCAAAATTTATATTGTGAACTTCGGCTGTGTTTTTAAAATTATTTAGTGCCCATCCCATTTGCCCTTAAACAGAGTGGCTTGCTGGGCCATTTCACAGAGCATTTAAGATTCAACCACATTGCTACGGATCTGGAGTCATATGTGTGGTGATATGTATGTGCACATCAATGTATGTAGTTATTGGTACAACTTCCAACCAGCAGGTGGCGATAGAGAATCACCATGTGACTCGAGAGATTCGGCAGTTGATAGTAAGTCGTACTAGAGGACAGTCGCACTAGAAGTAGCTCCATGAGAATTCACTGAATTAATTTATTTTGTTACCTTTTGTATCATAGTTCGTTAGTTATCTTTCCATGTTTTCATCTTGTTATTAAAACGATCTTACTAGTTAAAGAACTAGATGTTCTGTGTGCATCTGTGCTACGGCCACAATGCAGAACATAACAATATGTAGGCCAGACTAGGTAAGGATGGCAGATGTCTTTCCCTAAAGGATATGAGTGAACCAGATCGTTTTCCCCAAAGGATACGAGTGAACCAGATTGTTTTTATGACAATCGACAATTGTTTCATGCTCATTATTAGAGTTCTATTTCCAGATTGTGATTGGATTCAAATTTCACCATTTACCATGGTAGGAATCGACCCTAGGTCCTCAGAGCATTATATCTGGTCTCTGGAATACTATTTCAATGATAGTACCACTACCTCACCCGCCTCCCCATTTTATCAAAGTTACCCAGAAAAAGTTAGTAGAATTAAAAAGAATTAAAACCATTTCCGTTACTCCCTCCGTGGAACTCTTTTCAACCCCCACTCCCACCACCATGGGCAGGTAGTCCAGTAAAAAAGGCTTACTTACCTTCAGCTCTACAGCTCTCGAAGCTAGGCTCCGGGAGTGTTCTGTACGGCCCAATTCTCACCCAGCCTGAGTTGGGAGATTGGGAGAGATATGTTTGCCTGAGTTTCAAGATATGATTGGCTGGATTTCAAGTTAAGAACTTTAAAATGGCAATCTGACTCAATTGCTACTCTTCGCCATCAGAAATTAAAAGTCCACTGTCTTGGAGGTCTGTATTTTATAGCATCAGTAAGCAATGTAATTTTTTAGCTTCAGTTAGTCATGTACAAATTGCTTCAGTAGATGTGCTTCAGAAGCACCATTCTGTTTAAACTTCAGCAGGATTATAGTAATCAACTTGCACCTTCAACATAAAAACAATCCCAAGGTGCTTTTCAGTTAGGTAAATTCATGTCAAGCTGAGAAAGGGGTGAACATTGCGAACTGCATATGAGGGGCGAAATTCTCCGACCCCCCGCAGGGTCGGAGAATCGCCCGGGGCAGGCGTAAATCCCACCCCCGCCGTGGCCGGGTCCCCGCGCCGATTGGCGTGCCCCCTGCGGCGATTCTCCGGCCCACGATGGGCCAAAGTCCCGCCGCTGAGAGGCCAATCCCGCCGCCGTGGTTTCAACCACCTCTGGTGGCAGCGGGATTGGCGGCGCGAGCGGGCCCCCGGGGGGGGGGGGGGGGGCGCGGGGCAATTGGACCCCGGGGGGTGCCCCCACGGTGGCCTCGCTCGCGATCGGGGCCCACCGATCGGCGGGCGGGCCAGTGCCGTGGGGGCACTCTTTTTCTTCCACCGCCACCACGGCCTCCACCATGGCGGAGGTGGAAGAGAACCCCCCTACCGCGCATGCGCCGGTGGTGACGTCAGCGGCCGCTGATGCACCGGCGCATGCGCGAACTGGCGAAGGCCTCTCGGCCAGCCCCGACGCCGGGCAGTGGGCGTCCAAGGCTGTTGGCGCCGGTTTTGGCGCCAGTCGGCGTGGGCCTAACCCTTAAAGGAGAATTCCGCACCTTTGGGGAGGCCCGACGCCGGAGTGGTTGGCGCCACTCCGCTACGCCGGGACCCCCGCCCCGCCGGGTAGGGGAGAATCCCGGCCGAGGTCCGAGACTGCCCACAATTAACTCCATAAAAGGTTTATTTGTAAGTAGTAAAACGTGAAATGGATCATGGAGTTTTTTTAACAGCAACAGTTCACATTGTATCCAGATAGAAATATACTGTATAATTTGGATTTCATTTATACTGGGCATATACCAGTTTTGCACTGTGTCCCGGCTACTATATACCATTAAATTTAGAATGTCCATTTCTCTTCATATTATACAGTGTTCATATCATTGCTGCATGACATTTGCAGTAATTTTCTCAACCTAAGTCAGCAAAGATTTGGTAATATTTTATAATAATCTTGATTATTGTCACAAGTAGACTTACATTAACAATGCAATTAAGTTACTGTGAAAATCCCCTAGTCGCCACACTACGGTGCCTGTTCGGGTAAACTGAGGGAATTCAGAATATCCAATTCACCTAACAAACACGTCTTTCGGGACTTGTAGGAGGAAGCCGGAGCACAAGGAGCAAACCCACGCAGACACGGGAGAATGTGTAGACTCCGCACACACAGCGACCCATGGCGGGAATCGAACCCGGGACCCTGGCGCTGTGAAGCAACAGTGCTAACCGTTGTGCTACCGTGCCACTTATATTTAATTTTCATGTTCTTTTCAAAATTATGTGTTTGACTCGAACATAGACAATAAAAATATGTCGAGTAGTGATTAAGAAATACAATTAAAAACCATTGCTTGAGGGCAGCACTGTGGCCTAGTGGTTAGCACAACCGCCTCACGCCGCTGAGGTCCCAGGTTCGATCCCGGCTCTGGGTCACTGTCCGTGTGGAGTTTACACATTCTCCCCGTGTCTGCGTGGGTTTCTCCCCCACAACCCAAAAATGTGCAGAGTAGGTGGATTGGCCACGCTAAATTGCCCCTTAATTGGAAAAAATAATTGGGTAATCTAAATTTATTAAAAAAAAACCATTGCTTGCAACATGCCTATTGCATGTGTTTGAAATCAAATTTTTAAAAGTAAGCCACTGAGTGACATAAACCACATTACTCGCTGGTGTAGAGCTACAGTTTACATGCTTACTTTTCAAGACTCACTGTTGCTGTGTAGCCTCATATGTATGCTACACCCCATTCAATGCAAGGATACTTGAGTGAATAGGGCCAAAGCTGACAGGATGTTATCTCTTCTGTAAGATAGACAGGGGATTACAATTGAGCCCAATCCTGTCCTCACCCACACTTCCAAACAGGGATCACTGGATAGCATCCATAATGGACCCAGATTTATATAATACCTTCCTGGCACAGGGCATTGGCACAACTAATGCAGTTATGTTTCAATTTATTATTAGGAATAAAACCAAGGACATTCCTTGTCCATGTGCTCAATACCTCACTAGGAAATACAGTTATCAAACAGGTATTAGAGTACTGGTAAATCACTCTCTAAAAATCAGACCAATTTCTAATAATCTGCTCAATGATGATGCACCTACTCACTTCATTTGAGCTTACAAACATCAGTTTTAATGAAAGCACTTCTCAATGGCAATTAGGGATGGACAATAAATGCTAGCCTGGCCAGCAAAACCCATTTCCCAGAAATGAATAAAGAGTGTTGAACAAGTTTCCACCATTTCCACCACATTCAGCATGATGTCACCACCAGCACATCTTTCCTCTACCCTCACCTTTTAGTATTCTGAAGGACCCATTTCCCCATGATACCCCGGTCCACTCCTCAGTCACACCAAACATTGTTTTGCTTTTATCTTTCAGTTAGCACCATAATAATAATAATCTTTATTAGTGTCACAAGTAGGCTTACATTAACACAGCAATGAAATTACTGTGAAAATCCCCGAGTCGCCACACTCCGGCGTCTGTTCGGGTACACCGAGTGAGAATTCAGAATGTCCAAATCACCTAACAGAACATCTTTTGGGACTTGCGGGAGGAAAAAAACATATGCGTGTGATTCGCTGGCCCCCGCTCATACCTCTCACACTCATCTGCTACCTCCTGAAATAACCCATTCATTCTCGCCCGAGCCATATGCACCCTGTGCATCACCTTAAACTGTATCAAGCTCATCCTTGCACAAGAGGTCCCGTTCACCTTACGCAGTGCCTCACTCCATACTGCCCAATTGATCTCCCCTCCCAACTCTGCTTCCCATTTCTCCTTGATCTTCACCACCCGCTTACCTCCATGCTCCCCAGTCACTTGTATATATCCCCAATTCTTCCTTCCCCTTCCACATCCAGAAGCAGCAGTCACTCCAGCAGAGTATAACCCCCTCCAGCCCTTTCGCGCAAAGTCCCTAACCTGCAGATACCTGAACTCACTCCCCCTTGGCAACTCTACCCTTCCCCCTTAGCTCCTCCAGACTGGCGAACCCTTCCTCCAAATACAGATCCTTCACCTTGACCAGCCCCACTTCCCTCCACCTCCTGTATTCACTATCCATCCCTCCCGGCTCAAACCCATGATTCTCGCACAGCGGCGTTAGCACCGACATCCCTTCCACCCTAAAACGCCTCCTCAACTGATTCCATATCTTCTCTGTGGACTGCAGAACCGGGCTCCTTGAATACCTACTCCGAGCCATTCGCAACGGTGCCATCACCATAACCCCCAAACTAGACCCGTTTACAAGATTCCTCCTCCATCCTAACCCACTCTACCCTTTCTCCTTCCCACCACCGCCGCACCTTGTCCACATTCGCCGCCTAATAATAATGAAACAAGTTCGGCAACGCCAACATCCCCTGCTACCTCTGCCTCTGTAGCAGGGTCCTCCCAACCCTCGGCACCTTCCCCGCCCATACAAGGTCAGAAATAATCTTCCTTTTGTCCTTGTCCAACCCATCTATTGCTCAAAACCTAATGCGTCTCTAATTTTCCCAAGTTCTGATGAAAATGCACTGACCTGAAAGATTAACTCTATTTTGGTCTCCATACAGATGCTTCCCAACCTGTTGAGTTTCTTGCCAGCATTTTGTGTTTTTATTTCAGTTCTAATGATGGTTACGTGTCAGGACACTTGGAGAACCTGCTCTTTGAGTGGTGTCATTTAATTTATTACACTCAATGAGTGTGCAAAATGTACCAAAGAAAGTTCTAAGTGTGACTTCAGTTTCTAACCTTGGATCTTCCTCAACATCAGGAATGGATCTTACTGCAGGGTACTACTGTCCTGGATATTTGAGGCACATTTGTCATACTTTAAATTTTTTGGATAATGCTCCTGTGAAGTGGCTTGGAATGTTTTACCACATTGCAAACACAATGTAATTGCAAATGTTGTTCTGACAACTGTTAAAAGGTGATCTCTGTTGTGGAGGACTTGAACTACTGAAGTATTTGAGAGCAGAAACATTTTGTAATTGCAATTATTTTTTAATTTTTAAAATAAATTTAGAGTACCCAATTATTTTTTCCAATTAAGGGGCAATTTAGCACTCTGCCAATCTACCTATCCTGCACATCTTTGGGTTGTGGGGGTGAAACCCACACAGACACGGGGAGAATGTGCAAATTCCACACGGACCGTGACCCAGGGCCGGGATTCGAACCCGGGTCCTCAGCGCCGTAGACAGCAATGCTAACCACTGCGCCAACGTGTTGCCCTTGTAATTGTAATTATAAAACGTGACAAACATTCCTGTATGTGTTGTGGAACCTGCAGTATGGTTGGTGACTCCTATGTAGAACTTACCAAACCTCACTTCTTTAGTGCAGCTACTTGTTATGAAGGTCTGAACCAACAGCATCCCTAATTATTTGTATTTGCTGCTGGTGGCACACTTTGTATTGATGGTTCTGTGAGGGGGATTTTTGTCCTGACAGAAACTTTACAGTCATGGTGAAAATAATTCATGGATCTTTGTTTTATTCAGTACCAGCCTTGAGGGTAGCACGGTGACATAGTGGTTAGCATTGCTACCCCACAACGCCAGGAACCCGGGCTCGATTCTGGCCTTGGGTGAATTTCTGTGTGGAGTCTGCACATTCTTCCTGTGTCTGTGTGGGTTTGCTCCAGGTTCTCTGATTTCCTCCCACATTCCAAAGGTGTGCAGGTTAGGTGGACTGACCATGCTAAATTGCCCCTTAGTGTCCAAAAAGGTTAGGTGGAGCTACAGGGATAGGGTGGAGGTGTGGGCTTAGGTAGGATGCTCTTTCGGAGAGTCGTTGCAGACTCGATGGGCTGAATGGCCTCCTTCTGCACTGTAGGTATTCTTACGAAGTAAAATACTTTCACCACCAAAATAAATATTCAAAGGGCTTCAGGTTGTTCAATTCTACATAGAGACTATCAAATGTAGTGCAGGCTGATCTACGCATTCAACAATGCTTGGCCTAATTTTGTACTGCAATGTAAAGCTTTGATAAAGCTTTGCCTCCCACGACAGCCTCAGTAGTTTATATCAGAAGAGACCACCTTTTACCTGCATTCATAAGTATCATAAATATGCTATCATGATTTGCAGCAGTCACCCAAAACAAAAATTAACATGAGCCCAAGGGCACTGAAAGCATCACGGCGCTAGCCTCAGACTCTGCAGTGGCACCAGAATCCTCACGATCCTGAAACCTTTGTCACATCTTCAAAAATACAATGAACATTTTTTGTATTTTCACTCACTTTCAGCCTCCTTGAAAGTCTAACCTTGTAACCTCCACCAACAAAACTTGTCAATTAGGATTAAAAGGAGGTTCCAGTAATTTTATAAAAAAACATACTGGCTCAGACCTTGCAACCAGCAACAAATAGCATTGACCATTCATTATGCTTACAGCTGTCCACAGATTTTTCACACGCCTTTCCATGGCAAATTACAGTAATCGAGAGTATGATACAGTGTGGCACCCTATACAGGAGATCTGAGACCTGGGAGAACAAGGAAAGCAACTGCATAGCTCTTCAACCAAACATATTAAAGAATCCTTACTGAAGCATACAGAGTTTAAGTCAGGAAATACAAGACAAATACTTAATTGAATAAGAAATCATAGAAAGCAAAATAGAGAGGGAAGAAAGATGGGATTAGGAGAAAAAAAAGAGGCGATAAAAATGTAAAAACATTATTTTGGGCGACATGGTGGGGCAGTGGTTAGCACTGTTGCCTCATGGCACCGAGGACCCAGGTTCAATCCAGTCCCCGGGCCACAGTCCATGTGGAGTTTGCACGTTCTCCCTGTTTCTGCATGGATCTCACCCCCACAACTCAAAGGTGTGCAGGGTAGGTGGATTGGCCACATTAAATTGTCCCCTTAATTGGAAAAAAATTAAAAAACATTATTTTAAATTTGAGGTTGATTAAAAAACAAATCGTTAATAGTATACAAATCTGAAGGCATTTGACTTCAGGCTTGTCAAAGTAATTTTTCAGTATTAGAGAGGTGGTTTGGTAGTAATTAAGACTTATGAAAAAAAATGAAAATCGCTTATTGTCACGAGTAGGCTTCAATGAAGTTACTGTGAAAATCCCCTAGTCGCCACATTCTGGTGCCTGTTCGGGGAGGCTGGTACGGGAATTGAACCGTGCTGCTGGCCTGCCTTGGTCTACTTTCAAAGCCAGAGATTTAGCCCAGTGTGCTAAACCAGCCCCTTGCAATTTTGCAATTCCCTTACTCTTATGTGGTCAAGCCCTAATTATTCAGGTGTTTTTAGTGCGTATCTTGTGTATTCGTACTGCAGCTGCTAGTACTTCATGTGCTTGAATGCCACAGCTTGCGATGAGATACCAGTGTGGTGAAGCTTCTGGAGGAGTAGCGCAACTCAAGACAGCAACCTCCAAACTTCTATATTTAATTGCACATGTGTGAATGCAGGAAGTTGTTTCCCAATTTACTTCTTAAATCTGTGGGCTTTGATAACCCGACTGTTGGTCTTACCACCAAATCCAAACTACTTTATCTGATTGATGGTGCTTGCTTCCATTCCTAAGCTTATCAGAGGGCTTTATGGCACAGGAGGAGGCCATTTAGCCCATATTATCTGCTCTCTAAATGAAAGTTTCACCTAGTGCCACTTTCCTGCCTTCGCCCAGTAACCCTGTTTCTTTTCAACATCATCTAATTCCCTCTTGAATGCCTCAATTGAACCTGCCTCTATCACATTCCCAGGCAGCGCATTCTAGACCTTAGCCACTCGCTGCATGAAAAAGATTTTCTCATACAGCTTTTGCTTTGATATACCATCAATTCACTGCGAGACTGTGAGAACGAGTGAACATAAGGCTTTATTATCCAGGAACTCACCTGCCAGGGTCTGCTGTACAAATGAGTACCACCCACAGGTGGCCGGTCTATATATCGCCCCGGGAAGAGCGGAGCCAGAGGCGGAACCCACTGGGGTTCCAGTACAGTACCTGGAAGTCGACCGTATTATAATTTCCTGGTCACAGCACTATACAGACAGTTCATACTTAGGTGAATATATTCACCACATTGCCGGATTGTGTGGAAAACACACTTCTCTTTGTTATATGCGAGGTTGAGGGATTGGGCGGCCTGGAGGAGCCTCTGAAGGTTGGCGCCGTGGTCCTGCTGATCATGACCGCAGATGGTAACATTGTCCAAGTACGGGTATGAAGCCCGTAACCCGTATTGGTCCACCATTCGGTTCATCGTTCTCTGAAAGACCGAGACTCCGTTAGTGACGCCGAAAGGGACCCTGAGGAAGTGGAAGAGTCAGCCGGCTGCTTCAAAGGCAGTGTAGTGGCGCTCTTCCGGGCGGATCGGGAGCTGGTGGTAGGCCGACTTCAGATCGACTGTTGAGAACACCCGGTACTGTGCGATCTGGTTGACCATCTCCGCTATGTGGAGGAGGGGGTACGCATCCAGTTGCGTGAACCAGTTAATGGTCTGGCTGTAGTCCACAACCATCCGATTCTTTTCCCCGGTCCGGATGACCACCATTTGCGCTCTCCAGGGGCTGTTGCTAGCCTCAATGATCCCCTCCCTCAACAGTCACTGGACCTCCAACTTGATAAAAATCATATCTTGGGAAATGTGCCGCCTGCTCCGGTGGCGACGGGCTTACAGTTGGGAGTGAGGTTCGCAAAGAGCGAAGGCGGGGGAGGGGACGGACGACCTTATAGCGAGGCTACATACCGTGAGGGGGGTAAGGGTCTGCCGAACTGTAGGGTCAGGCTTCGGTGACCGCATTGGAAGTCTAACCAAGCAGTAGGGGGGGCGCAGAGGTGAGGGAGGACGTACAGTTTAAAATGGGCATACTCAGAGCCCTGCATTGCGAGGTTTGCGATACAGTACCCCCGGATCTGAACTGAATGGGATCCGGAGACAAGGGAGATTGTTTGGGATGCGGGGTAGATGTGAAGGGAGCAGCGCCTTACCGTGTCAGGGTGAACAAAGCTCTCAGTGCTCCCGGAATCCCGGAATCTCAGTTCTATTTACTTATTAAATGTTTTTCCAAAATGGTGCAAAGGGTTTGGACTTACATGACATAAAATTTTACGAAAGCTTTGGTCATAAATGTTTTCTTTGTTGTTTGGGGTATTCTAACACATGGCAACAGTCGTATTTTGAGGGATCCTAGTCAGCATTTCCAGGCAGGAACAACGATGCTCGGTCTCTCTGCCCCAATCACTCCCCCTGAATCGAGTGGCCGATATACCAGAACACGTCTTCTCAGCACTAAATGCTAACCGTCAGGTTTGGGTGGCAAGTGGGTGCTTGGGAAAGGTAAGGAGAATGGATGGCAGTGGAAGAGTTAAATAGATGGCAATGAAGGTAAGAGGAAAAGGGGAATTGGAGAGAAAGCAGCATAGCTATGTGTTCTCAGACATGGGAGGGAAAAGTTGAAAGATACACTTTTGAGAGGTGGGGAGATGGGAAGAGACTGAAGTGAAGGGGGACTTCTGGCATGAACAGAGGGAGTGAAAGGAGAGTGCCATCATGATTTTGGGTGGGAGTGACAGAGAAAAACACCAATTTGATCTGGGAAAGTGGAAGCCAAATCAACAATTGAACTGAATTTGAGGAGGAGAAGAGTGCCAGAATGAATGGGGAGGTTGAAGAAGGTAGTGTTTGCACAGAAGTAGGGCTGCATGGGTACAATGTATGTAAACGTGTCTGAAATGGCTTGCGTGCTTTTGGGAACTGAAACAGTTAAGTGGCTCGATATAGGAGAGGACTGCTGAGTTAATATTTGGGTAAAATGTGGTCCGGTTGATTTGCTGAAATCCAAATGCCACTATTTTTAAAAAAAATCAAACATCTATCAATTATAGAACATAGAACATTACAGCGCAGTATGAACTATTTAAGAGCTTAAAATGAACCATAAAACAACAGTTTTAGTGTCAGCATTCAAAGATTTTCACGGATGCATTCCCTGGATTTCCTAAATATCCATTACCATTTTGACACAGAAGTGCAATGAATATGCCAGCTTTCAGTGAATAGTTGCTTGGGAAGATACACTACCGGCCTTGTGGACAGCACTCCGAATGTTGACCTGCCTTTTTCTGGCACCATTGTCTATTTTGTCCCTCTTTACATAGCTAACTTGTTTTAACTGTTCACAAATTGTTTGGGAGCTTTTATTCGTCTCTTATTTCTCGGAAAACGCTTCCTTTATTCTTATACTGTTATCGCTTCTGTCATTCAACCATCTCCTGGTCACCTCTCAATCACTTCATAGCTAATTTTTTTTTTAACGTATGTGGCCTTAATAGCAAGCAACCTTGTAAATGTTTAATATTGATAACATAATCCATTGGCTATCATTTAGTATAAAACATTCGTACTTACCTGTCCAAGCATATCTGGTGCTATCGGTATGGTGGGCCAGAAGGATGAGTAGACTCCTAAAAAGGCTAACCACATCAATATGCTGCCCCACACAGCCAAGTGACTGAACTAAAGAAGGAATAAATAGTTTATTAAATGGATAAACAAATTAATAACAAACTAATAACACCGCAACATGCCCAAGGTGTCTTATGCTGTGGGACTGCTACATTAGCCATAGAATAGAATTCATAAAATCCTTACAGTGCAGGAGGAGGCCATTTGGCCCATCAAGTGTGCACCAACCTTCTGAAAGAGCCCTTTACCTAGGCCCACTCCCCCGCCCTATCCCCGTAACCCTGTGCATTGATCATGACCAGTCGATCTAACCTGCACATTCTTGGACAATTTAGCATGACCAAACCACCTAACTTGCACATCTTTGGGAGGAAACTGGAGCACCCGGAGGAAAGCCATGCAGACATGGGGAGAGTGTGCAAACTTCGTACAGACAGTCATCCATAGCCAGAATCGAACCCGGGTCCCTGGTGCCATGAGGCAGTAGTGCTAACCACTGTGCCATTCTTAATCAATACACCAATATATCAATTGCCAGCTGGTCAGATAAAGCTGCAGTCCACGAAGGGGCATAGGCATCTCTCTCCATTAGAGAGGTACAATTGGAGTACCACTCCACATCGAGAATGGGGAAAGGCAAGGAGCAGGGCTCAATTAACTACCACAGCTGGTACAGAGATTGAATCCATACTGAGTCATTTTATACCATACTAACTGTATCAAACTGACCCCTCAAGCCGAGTGATTGTGTTTTCTGCTTATACACTCAAAATTATGTGCACTGTTGCTCTGACCAAATCAATGATGCAACCAAATCAACCTTTAGAATTCTAGGTCGTAATTGACAGAAAACTGGCCTTTGAAGCATTTATTCCGCCAAAGCCATATTTATGAGTATAATTCCAAAACAGATGGTTGGAACTAAGCAGTTCAGATTTTATAAAAGTAAAATAAATTTATTTACAGACTTTGGTATATATTACCTAAAATATGGCATATTTGTTAGCAAAAGTAAAACTTCTATAAGGAAGTGAGAACGGGGAAAAGGAAATTTGTCAATGGTTAATATTAATAATGCTTAATTAGACAATGCGTAACACAAAAGTTGAAAAAGAAAACCTTGAGAACCACAGCTACAGAAAGCCAGAAATTTCCTGAAGTTTCCAGTATTTTAATGATGTACCTAAATTATTTTATATGTAAGCTTAAATTCACAACAAAGTATGCGCCTACCTTTGTCCATGCCGTTGTCTCAAAGCCAGCTTTCAAACATACAGTTACAACAACATACTGTAGAAAAAGATGGAAATATGGCAAAAAATGATCAAAGGTGATTTTTAATACAATATATCATAATGTAATAGGAATATAAAAATTAAGTTAATTTGAAACTAAGTTAAAGACACTGAGATCTATTAAATGAAGTACGGTGGTGGCTTTACTGCAATTACCATCAATAATGTTACATGAGTCCGTCAAATTAGCTTTGAGTAGTGTATGGCAACAGCCCAGTTATATTTGGAATAAACGTCTTGAAGTTCTTCAGCTCTTTTTGAAATGCTCTGTTTGGATTAATTTGTGTTCAAAAAGATCCTCACCCAGAATGTTAACATGTCTTTTTCACTTTCATACATGGAAACATTAGTTCTGAAATGAATTGATTTTCTGATTATCCTTCCAAATAAGAGCTGATCTGTAAATGTTTAAGGCGATCAGCTGGAGCCTACTCAAGAATGCTGCATAGATCAAACAGTACGTGTTTGTAAGAGTTCTCAGAAAGAAAAAGATGGCATTGGTTGGGCAGCAGACTAGTCAAATTCAAATAGAAAAGACTCAATTTGACTTTCCCAGTCTCTGCCACATCTGTTCTGATAAGGCAACCTTCCATCTGTGCTTCCATTATGTCTCCTTTTATTCTCAACTGGGGATTCCACCCCCTTCACTGTGTTTGCCACATTTTCTGCACTTCTTCTCTCACCTTGCTCTACCTCCCAGAACTATGATAGGGTTCCCCTTGTCCTCACTATTATCCGACCAGCCTACATATTCAACAGGTAATTTTTTGCCATTTCCACTATCTTCAGCATGATGGCATCACCATCGGCCACTCCTCAGTCCCCACGTTCCCAGAGCACCTTTCCATGCAAACACAGGAGATCGAACACCTGGTCTTTTAACTCCTCTCTCCTCCAAAAACTCCAGGCGAAGCAGCAATTCAAGAGTGCTTCTTGCAATCTAGTCTACTATATTCACAATACAGTATAGCTTCTTCTACACTGGGGAGACCAATCACAAGTTGGGTGACAGCTTTGAGGAACACCCTTGTTCTGACCGCAAGCATGACCCCAAGATTCCAGTGGCCTGTCATTTTAATTCGCCACCTTGCTCTCAGGCTGACATCTCAATCCTCGGCCTGCTACATGTTCCAATGCGAATCAACATAAGCTTGCACCTCATTCTTTCAATTAGGCACTTTACAGCTTTCTGGACTCAACATTTGAGTTCAACAATTTCAGTCCGTAAACTCTCTTTGCTTTGGTTATTTCAGTTTTTGTCTTTCAGTTAGCAGCACCTGCTCTAGGCACATTTGTGGTTTCCTTTCTTGCCCTATCTCCTTTCCATTTGGCCCTGGAGGGCTAACTGTTCTGTCATTTAATCTATCCTATCTTCCGTCATATTACTGACCTTTTTTTGTCCTTGTCCCATCTACTCCTTGCTCAAAACCTATTACATCTCTAACTTTTCCCAGTTCTGATGAAAGGTTAACCAGAAACTTTAACTCTGTTTTTCTTTCTACATATATGTTGCCTAACCTGTTGAGTGTTTTTCTCTTTCTATTTCAAATCAAACAGACCATTTCCTAGCTCGGCGATTAGAACTGTAATGGGCCTTGATGTACCATCAATTGGACTCGAGACACGGTGAAGATCCAAACTGTGGCTTTAATCAGCTAGTTGTTAGCCCGGTGGTCGACTACAGAGAAAGGCCGACCGCCGGGAACTCTGGGTACTTATACCCCGCCTCGGAGGCGGGGTCTACTTGCCTCTCGACCAATTGGTGAGCAGTCACATGACTAGTCCCAGCCAATCAGACGAGAGGCACATGACCAGCCAGAGCCAATGGGAAACCAATGCTCTGCACCAATGGCAGTGCTCCCATTCATACCACCACTGGCCTGGAATGAACTAACAATGTTTTTGGTACTGGGTCTGTTACACGCAAAGGATTTATAATGCCAAATGTTAATTTACCAGTTTTGCAGTGAGCATGTCACAATTTAACAATTTGCACCTCAACTAGATACATATGCTAGCAGACACAAAATAAATGTATCACCAAAAGACAACCAGCAATATTCCTACCCATAAATTTGCTTTTCATGTTACTGCAGAAATGGTTTGACTTACTGTATAAACAATGTTTCCAAGAAATAAATAGTCCGTAGCTTGTCCATTCATTAAAACTGAATCTGAAAGAAGAAAGGCAAAATTAAAATGTGGTTATGATACTTTAGTGTAAAAGACTGCTGCTCCTTCATCATTGTTAAAAATCACATGAAATTTCATGGTATTGTAATGTATAGCAGCATTGTCGTAATGTTACAGTAAATGTAATCTAGATGCCTGGATCAATGCTCCAGAGACACAAGTTCAAATCCCACCACGGTGGGTTTGAGGAATTTAAACTTAATTAAATAAATCTGGAACGGGACTTCCGGTGGTGGTGATGATCGAGTGAGCCGCACATTCGGCGGGCTCTCACTCCGGCGTGACTTCAGGGCCTGATTCCCCGTGATAGCGGGACCACGGAGCGGTAAAAAGACAGCCGCGAGAGTGCTGGAGAGCGGGCTGCAACCTATGGAACCGTGGGAGTCCAGGAAACAGAGGAAGAGAGAGAGAAGTTTGGTCTGCTGTTCCCGGCCCGTCTTTGGGTCACGCATCAGGGTCAACACCACTACTTCTCCGAGCCTGAAGCAGCGATGGACTTTGCGAGAGATCAGGGGCTGGTCCCGAAAAGAGGTCCCACGGGCGCGAATTAGGACCCAAGAACTACCGTATGAAGGGATGCCGAATGTGTCTGGACCGCTGTTCAACGGTTTGCTGGGTTAAAGGTGCTAAGCAGGACATTTGGGATGCTTCTCTTTGTTTTTGGTTACTGGTTGTTTCTTTTGTTTTTGTTTTCTTCCTCTTTTTCCTGTTTTTTCCTTTTCGTGTGGGTTTTTACTTTTTGTTGGGCTCGCTGAGGGCACTGGAGCCGGCACTGTAACTAAGGGTGGCCGGTCAGCTAGGGGGGTTAAGGACGTGGATTGGGGGTTTTTGTTTTACGGATGTCTATGCCTTCCTGTACCAGTGAGTTTGCTCCAGTGGGTTGGGGAGGGGGATGGGGCGCCGGGGAGTGGGGAGGAGGACGGGGAAACAATGGAAATGAGACAGGTGGGCGCCGGAGTGATGAGTCACCGGGCTAGCAGATTGGCTAGTCAAGGGAGTCAGGTGGGGGGGGGGGGGGGGGGGGGGAGAGAATACAGCCAGTGGAGGGCAGGGGTGGGGTTACCGGGGATGTTGCTGGGGGGGGGGGGGGGGGGGGGGGGGGGGGGAGTTGTTCTGCTGACGTGGGAGGGATTTCAAGTAGGCAGTGGGAAGGAGGTCGAGGGTGGAGGCAGCCAAGAGACGGGCCAAGAATGGTGCGACGCACGGGCCGGGGGCCGGCCCAAGAAAGGCTATGGCTGACCGGCGTGTGTGTGTGTGTGTGTGGGGGGGGGGGGGGTGGGGGTGGGGGGTGGGGTGGGGGGGGGGGGGGATTGTGCCCCCTAACCAGGCTGATCACCTGGAATGTCAGGGGACTGAATGGGCCGGTAAAGAGGGCGCGGGTGTTCGCGCACTTGCGGGCTCTAAGGGGCGGACGTAATTATGTTGCAGGAGACACATCTGAAAGTATCAGACGAGATTATGCTAAGGAAGGGCTGGATTAGCCAGGTCTTCCACTCGGACTTGGACTCGAAGTCCAGGGGGGGGTGGCAATCATTATCAACAAGCGGGTGCAATTTGAGGCGGAGGTCATAGCCGAAGACAGGGGGGGGGCAGATACCTGATGGTAAGGGGTAGACTTGAGGGGAGAAGAGTGGTGCTGGTGAAAATATATGCCCCGAACTGGGATGGCGTTGACTTTATTAAAAGAGTGCTGGGGAAGATCCCAGACCTGGACTCTCGTAGGCTAATAATGGGGGGGGGGGGGACTTTAACATGGTCCTTGATCCGGCGCTGGATCGGTTGTGTCCCAGAACGGGTAGACTCCCAGCAATGGCAAGGGAGCTGAAAGGGTTTATGGAGCAAATGGGGGCAGTGCACCCCTGGAGAGCCAGACAGCCGACGGGAAGGGGCTACTCGTTTTACTCGCACGTCCATAAAGTATATTCTAGGATAGACTTCTTTGTCCTAAGCAGGGACTGTATAGGGAAGGTAAAGAACATGGAATATTCGGCAATCACTATCTCGGACCATGTCCCGCACTGGGTAGACCTGCAGATCGGAGGGGCGCATCTCCAACGCCCACAATGGAGGCTAGACGTGGGACTGTTGTCAGAGGAGGGGATCTGTGAGAGGCCTCGGAGGTGTATGCAAAACTACTTGCAGGTGAATGATACTGGGGAGGTCTCAGCGGCGACCCTGTGGGAGGCGCTAAAGGCAGTAGTGCGGGGAGAGTTGATCTCAATTGGGGCCCACAGGGCCAAGGCGGACAGGGCAGAGATGGACAGATTGGTTAGGGAAATGTGTCGGATAGATGAGGAACACGCGGAGTCCCCGGGGGAGGTTTTACTCAGGGAGAGGCAGAGACTACAGGCGGAACTGGGGGCGCTATCCACGAGTAGGGCCGTGGAACAGCTTAGGAAGGCGAGGGGCGTGGTGCACGAGCATGGCGAAAAGGCTAGCAGATTGTTAGCGCAGCAACTCAGGAAGAGGGAGGCGGCCAGGGAAATAAGTAGAGTGATGGATGGGGAGGGGTGCAGAGTGGAGGACCCGGCAGGATTGAATAAGGTATTCCAGGACTTCTATAGCAAGCTGTACACTTCGGAGCCTCCGGAAGAACCGGAGGAGATGAAAAGGTTTCTGGACGGGTTAACATTCCCAACAGTGGGTGGGGGGCGAGTGGGTGAGCTGGGGCCCCCAATTAGAGTGGAGGAGGTATTGGAGGGCCTAAAGGCCACGCAGTCGGGGAAAGCTCCGGGGCCGGATGGATACCCAGTAGAGTTTTATAGGAAGTTCTCTGAGTTAGTGGGCCCGGACTTGGCGAGGGTTTTTAATGAGGCAAGGGACAGAGGGACCCTGTCGCCGCCAATGTCGCAAGCCACTATATCACTGATATTGAAGCGGGATAAAGATCCGAATGCGTGCGGGTCCTACAGGCCAATCTCCCTGATCAATGTAGATGCCAAGCTGCTGGCAAAGGTACTGGCGATTAGAATTGAGGACTGTGTACCGGAGGTGATTGGGGATGACCAAACTGGGTTCGTGAAAGGCAGGCAGCTGTCGGCCAACTTGAGAAGATTACTTAATGTGATAATGATGCCCCCGACGGGCAGGGAGGTGGAGGTAGTGGTGACGATGGATGCCGAGAAGGCCTTTGACCGGGTGGATTGGGCTATCTATGGGAGGTGCTCGGACGGTTTGGGTTCGGGGAGGGACTGGGGAATTGGATCAAGTTATTATATCAGGCCCCCAAGGACAGCGTCAGGACAAACAGAGAAGTGTCAGAGTATTTTAGACTATACCGCGGGACCAGACAGGGCTGTCCAATCTCCCCGCTGCTGTTTGCGCTGGCCATAGAGCCGCTGGCGATGGCGCTGAGAGCCGCAAAGGGATGGAAGGGGATGGTTAGGGGCCGGGGTGGAACATAGGGTCTCTCTTTATGCAGACGACCTGCTCCTGTACGTGTCGGACCCATTGGCCGGGATGGGAAGTATACTGGAAATGTTGAGGAAGTTCGGTCAGTTCTCAGGATACAAATTAAATATGGCCAAGAGTGAAATGTTTGTGGTACAGGCAAGGGGCCAGGAGAACAGATTGAGAGGGCTACCATTTAGGCTGGTTAAGGAAAATTTCCGGTACTTGGGGATCCAGGTGGCGCGAGACTGGGGCAGGCTGCACAAGTTAGATTTGGCCAGGGTGGTGGAGCAAATGAAGGGAGAGTTTCGGAGATGGGATGCACTCCCATTGTCGCTGGCAGGGAGGTGCAGACTGTAAAGATGACAATCCTCCCTAGATTCCTGTTCATTTTTCAGTGCCTCCCGATCTTTATCCCACAGTCCTTCTTCAAAAGGGTTAACAAGATGATCATGAGCTTTGTCTGGGCGGGAAAATCCCCGCGGGTGAAGAAGGCGATGCTCGAGAGGAGCCGCAGCGAGGGAGAGCTGGCATTGCCGAGTCTGATTAACTATTACTGGGCGGCTAATATCGCTATGATAAGGAAGTGGATGGTAGGTACGGGGTCTATCTGGAAGCGGGTGGAGGCGGCTTCGTGCAGGGGCTCCAGCTTGGCAGCCCTGGTCACAGCTCCTCTACCGCTGCCGCCGGCCAGGTACTCCACTAGTGGTGGTGACCCTGCGGATATGGGGCCAGTGGAGGAGGCATGTAGGGGAGGTGGGGGCGTCTGTCTGGGCGCCAATCTGCGACAACCATTGGTTTGCCCCCGGGAGAATGGATGGGGGGTTTCGGACATGGCGGCGGGCGGGGGTGGGGAGGGTGGGCGATATGTTCCTGGAAGGGAGCTTTGCGAGTTTGAGGAGCTTAGAGGAGAAATTTGGTCTGGTAAGGGGAAATGATTTCAGGCACCGACAGTTGCGGGACTTTGTCCGTAGACAGGTCCCATCCTTCCCACGCCTCCCACCATTGGGGATCCAAGACAGAATAGTCTCTAGGGGGGAAGGAGGGGAGGGTAGAGTCTTTGATATTTATAAGGTGCTCATGAAGGAGGAAGGGTCCCAGACGGAGGAACTGAAACTCAAATGGGACGAGGAGCTAGGCGGGGAAATGGAGGACGGGATGTGGGCAGAAGCCCGGAGTAGGGTGAATTCGACCGCAACATGTGCCAGCTCGGCCTGATTCAATTTAAGGTCGTTCACTGGGCTCACATGACGGTGGCTCGGATGAGCAAATTCTTTGGGGTAGAGGACAAATGCGCTAGGTGTGCAGGAGGACCAGCGAACCACGTACACATGTTTTGGGCATGCCCAATGCTTAGAGAGTACTGGAGGGATTTGCGGGGATCATGTCCCGGGTGCTAAAAACAAGGGTGGCGATGGGTCCAGGGGTGGCAATGTTTGGGGTTTCGGAAGACCCGGGAGTCCAGGATGAGAAAGAGGCCGATGTTTTGGCCTTTGCTTCCCTGATAGCCCGGCGACGAATATTATTCGCATGGAGGGACTCAAAGCCCCCGAAGACTGAGCTGTGGCTTACGGACATGTCGAGTTTCCTGGGTATGGAAAAAATTAAGTTCGCCTTGAGGAGATCTGTACAGGGGTTCGCCCGAAGGTGGCAACCATTCATTGACTTCTTTGCGGGAGAGTGAGCGTCAGCAGGGGGGGGGGTTAGAGTTGAGTAGAGTAGGAGGGATAAATTGGCGGGTAGTGCCGATGGGAGAGGAGTGGGCTTGTGCAGTATGTTACAATTGAAGTATTGAATGTACGTGGATGATTGCACATATTTGCCTTTTTTGCTTTCTTTCTGTTGATGTCTGTAACTGTTTACAATGACAGTATTGAGGTAAAAAACTACCTCAATAAAATTGTTTGTTAAAAAAAAATCTGGAACAAATTAAAGCTAATGTTGGCATTGACAATCATAAAACTATTGGAGTGTTGCAAAAACCCATCAAGTTCATGAATGTCAACTAGTGTAGCTTACATGTGGCATAAGATCCACAGCAATGTGGCTGACACTTAACTGTCTTCTGAAATTGCCTAGCAAGCCACTCAGTTGTATCAAACCACTGTGGAAAATTGAAAAATTATAAAACCAGATGGACCATCCAGTATCAATCTCAACACCAGATATTGTAAAGGCACACCCTGCCCAGTTAACCTCACCAAGTCCTTCTCAGAAATATCTGAAAATGTGTCAAACATTGAGGGTACTATCCAGGGCCGGCTCAAGGCACCGGCAACTCGGGCAATCGCCCGGGGCGCCATGTGCTAGGGGGCGCCAGAGACTCGGGTCCCGCGCATGCGCAGTTGGGCCGGTGCCAACCAGCGCATGCGCGGTGGCTGCCCTCCCCCAGGGTGTTCCCCCCCTCGGTCCGCCCCCCCTTCGGGTCCGCACCCCCCTCGGGTCCGCCCCCCCCCGCCCGGCCCCCCCCCCCCCCCCGCCCGGCCCCCCCCCCCCCCCCCCCGCCCCCCCCCCCGCCCCCCGCCCCCCGCAAGGGCGCCGAAGTTCAGCTTGCCCGGGGCGCCAGCAACCCTAGGGCCGGCGCTGGTACTATCCCAAAAACTACTTGAGCAACAGTCTGCCAGTGATACCCTCGTCATAATACTGACGGCACCCTCTCTCATGTTAATGGTATACTGTATTATTAAGGTTAAAGATATATTGGGCACCGATTTAAGTACCTTGAGTACATATAAAGAGAGACTTTTGGAACGCAGTGTTGGTTAGGGAGGAGGAAAACATTTAAATGCAGCATTCTGTAAACAAATCTTGATTAAGTAAAGGATTGGTGTCTGGTTTTATGCTTCAGAATAAATTAACATGGTAACAGAGAATGGTTGCCTAAAAGGTGAAGATTGGAAACTAAGATTTTTTTTCTGAATCCAAGCCTAATGACCAGTGGAAAAGTGAAATGGATAATGGACATACATTGCGTCATCACCAAAGACAAAACAAGGTATGTCATTGGAAGTTTTGCTTCTTAACAAAAGTAAAATCAGAAGCAAAGTATATTGAGAGCTGGATGCCCATCAGTTGGATACTGATGAAGGTTTCGATATTTTCTTAAACTTCATGGATGTAATGTACTTATAACAATGTTGATCTATTAGATGCTTATGTGGCATGGTCAGACTTTGAAATTCTATTTTAAAATTCCGTATTCAGTGCTTGCATTTAAGTTTCTACATTGTGCTAAGGTGACACATATGGATAGACTGGCCTTACCTGGTGTTCGTTCTCAGAAAAAGACACCCTTTAGGATAAAATGTTTGCTGCTTCAAAAAAAAACTCCTGGGGATGCAGCTGTTTCCAGAAGTTTTAATGGCACAAATGCGACATTCTGCGGTGTCACAAAATATGGAGGACTGAATGATTGGGGAACTTCAAGATCATTCAGTAGCGGCAGTGGTAGCATATTGGTTAGCAGTATTGCTTCACAGCTCCAGGGTCCCAGGTTTGATTCCTGGCTTGGGTCACTGTCTGTGCGGAGTCTGCACGTTCTTCCCATGTCTGCGTGGGTTTCCTCCGGGTGCTCCGGTTTCCTCCCACAGTCCAAAGATGTGCAAGTTAGGTGGATTGGCCATGCTAAATTGCCTTTAGTGTCCAAAATTGCCCCTGGTGTTGGGTGGGGTTACTGGGTTATGGGGATACGGTGGGGTTGTGGGCTTGGGTAGGGTGCTCTTTCCAAGAGCCGGTGCAGACTCAATGGGCTGAATGGCCTCCTTCTGCATTGTAAATTCTATGATTCTACGATATGATATGGAGCGGAGGCTTCAGTACAACAGAGGAGTTACAGATGGAAGGAATGAGGATGAAATTTACTTGGTTGTCCAAGAAAGGTATTATTTCATCCACAAGAACAGAATCATCAAAAGCTTGACTGGAGAATTCATCTGGCTATGGACACAAGACACAGCCACTTGCCAGTTTTGATGTATTGGAACAAAGTACAATAATAAACATGCTACATATTTTAAGGACAAGGAAAACGTTAAAAATACAAACTTGTATTTGTCCTTTGTTCATCTGGTGACTAAGGGCACCTGGGTAAAATGTTTGAGTAATAAACTGGTTGAAGTGTCTGAGAATTTTACAGACAATATAACATAATGGGGCAATATTGCCGGCTTCCAATATTGTAATCTGAGGTTTGATTTCTGGAGGGGGCTGTCATGCCATTTACTAGCTGCAAGTGTAATGCGCTCTGAGATGTCAAGTTATAGCTGAGATTTGTTAGGCAGAGTGGCTAGATTTTAAGGATTACAAACTAATAAACTTTCCAAACCCTTAACCTGGAATAGTATTTTTTTGATAGCTTGAAATGAATTTGTTTTAATTAAGGTGAGGGATCTTGGTCCTTGGTAATGGAATATATTCTACTGCTTCTTGCACCTAATTTCTGCATAAGACATTTCTAAGTCAGCCATTGCATAGGTTAGAAACAACTAAAGCTTGCTCCACTCACTCTTACAGACATGTTTTAACTCAAATCTCAGGAGGGTAACACTTAACAGTGTCAGTGGCATTTCCATTTCCAATATAAGCTATTCTTCTGACCCACTGGAGTGAAACTGCCAATTTAGTGCTTAATTATTGGCAGTTTTGTGCAGACTGTTCACGTCCATTGGGATTTGAGACTGTCCAGACTAATTTTGTTTTCAGTGTTCATCTCCTCAGTCTGGGTTGGATTCAAATCTGTGTCCCAAAGGAGAATGAGTTTTCTAATGCTTTGCATCACCCAGTCCCTCCTGGATTTGTTATTTGAATATACATATTGATTACCAGACGTGTTTCTGAAAAGAGATACTGTAAGAAGATACTGTCCATCACCCGATTATTGCACAAGAACAAACTGTATTTATACGGCACCTTTAACATAGTAAAATATCCCAAGGCACTTTACAGGTACATTATCAAATAAAACTTAAACGCTGAACAATGTAATTTAAGGCGACTTAATAATAATAATCCTTATTGTCACAAGTCGGCTTCAATGAAGTTACTGTGAAAAGCCTCTAGTTGCCGCATTCCGTCGCCTGTTCGGGGAGGTCGGTACAGGAATTGAACCCGCGCTGCTGGCCTTGTTCTACATTACAAGCCAGCTGTTTAGCCCACTGTGCTAAACCAGTCCCAATCAAACAGGCAGGTTTTAAAGAACAACCTCAAGGAGGAGACAGATATAGAGTAGAGGGCTTTAGGGAGGGAATTCCAGAGCTTAGGGCTGGAACAGCTAAAGGCATGGTGAAGGAAATTGGCGTGCACAAAATGCCAGAATTGGAGAAGTGCAGATATTTTGAAGAGTTGTAGAGTTGGAAGAGATTAGTAAAATAGAGAGGGGCAAGACCATGGACTGAGTGGGAGGGGGGGGGGGGGGGGGGGGAGAGATTACATGAAAACATACAAAATAGGAGCGCAAGGACCCAATTTGGCCCCTTGAACCTGACCCACCATTCAATAAGATCATGGTTGAGCCATCTGTGTTTCTAATTCCACATGCCCATCTATCTCTAATAATCTATGATTCCCATGCCCAACAAGAATCTATCTACCTCTCCTTTAAAAATATTCAATGACCTCGCCCTGCTGCCTTCTAAGGCAGTGTTCCAAAGTTGCACAACCCCCCAGAGAAAAGATTTCTCTTCATCTCAGTCTCAAGAGCACTCCCCCTAATTTTAAAACAGTGCCCCATAGTTTTGGACTCACCCACAAGAGGAAACATCATTTGGGCTTCCATCTTGTCAAAACTGGTCAGAATCTTCTAAAATTCAATCAAGTGTCCTGTCACTCTTCTAAACTCCAATGGAGACACGCCCAGCCTGTCCAAACTATCCTCATAAGACAACCAGTATCAATCGAGTAAAACTGCTCTGAACTGCCACTAACTCATTCACATCCTTAATTAAATAGGAGACCAAAAAATTAGACACAGTATGAATTCCACATGTGGTTTCACCAATGCCCTGTATAACTTAAAAAAAATGTTTTTAATGAGTTTCCATATTTTATAATCCAACAATTTAGAAATTGCAAAACCACTTCCGGTTGCGGCTATGCGGAGCTAAGCCGCACGTTCGGCAGCTCCCGCCAGAATGGACTTTTGGGCTCTTTTAAGGGCCCCCAGCGGTACTTGCTCGACGGTTCCCGACGTGGGAAGGTGTCTGCAGCAGATCCCCAGTGGTCTATGGTCTTGACCAGGAGCGGGGCCAGCAGAATAGCGGTGGCAGCGCCTAAGAAAAAGCGGGGGAAGAAAATCAAGATGGCGGCCGGCGGAGGCCTCGAGGAATGGAGACAGTGGGCGCAGGTGCAGCAGGAGACTCTCCAGCGCTGTTTTCAGGAGCTCAAAGTGGAGCTGCTGGACTCGTTGAAGGCGAATACGGACAAGCTGCTGGCGCGCAGACAGCCCAGGGGGTGGAGATCCGGGAGCTCCGACAACAAGCCTTTGAAAGAGAGGATGAGGCCGCGGCCCTCGCGGTAAAGGTGGAGATGCACAAGGCACTCCACAAGAAGTGGCAGGAGCGGTTCGAGGAGATGGAGAACCGGTCGAGGCGGAAACATAAGCGGATCCTGGGCCTTACGGAGGGGCTGGAAGGGTCAGACCTGGGGGCCTATGTGGTTGTTTTGTTGAACTCGCTGATGGGAGCTGGGTCCTTCCAGGGGCTCCTGGAGCTGGAGGGGGCCCACAGAATACTGGCCAGGAGGCCCAAGCCGAATGAGCCACCACGGGCGGTGCTGGTGTGGTTCCACCGGTTCGTTGACCGAGAGTGCGTGCTTAGGTGGGCCAAGAGGAGCGGAGCAGCAAGTGGGAGTACACGGTGGTGCGGATCTACCAGGACTGGAGTGCGGAGGTGGCCAAGCGGAGGGCCGGGTACAATCGGATGAAGGTGGTGCTCCACAGAAAGAGTGTGAAGTTTGGCATGTTACAGCCGGCAAGTCAGTGGGTCACCTACAAGGACTGGCACTTTTATTTTGAGTCCCCGGAGGAGGCGTGGGCCTTTGTGCGGGTCGAGAAGTTGGACTCTGACTGAGGGTCGGGGGTTTGTAAATAACTGTGTTAACCTTTGGTGGGAAGGATCTCTGTTTTATGCTGTTTCATGCTATTTTAAGCTGGTTATGTGTTGTTTCTAGGGTGGGTGGGGTGCTGTCTTTTTTTTGTGGGGGCGGGGTAGGGCAGCGGGAAAGCGCGGGCTTTTCTTCTGTTTCCCGCGCTGAGGGTGGATGGGGGCGGGGTCGGAACTGAGAAGCGCAGGCTTTTTTCCCGCACGAGAGCGGGAGGGGGAGGAGGAGGAGTAGCCCCACGTTGGGAGGGGTCGGAGGTCTGGCGGGAGCTGCCGGGGTCAGCAGAAGTTAGCTGGCTCACGGGAGTGCTGCGGAGGGAGTAACGCGGCTGGGAGGGGTCCTAGTTGGGGGGGGGGGGGGGGGGTACCGGGTTGCTACTGAAATGGCCAGGAAGCAGGAAGGAGCTGGAGTCTGAAGGGGGGCCGAGCTGGCCTGGGGCGGGCAGGGGACGGGTTATGGCTAGTCGGCAGGGGAGGGGGCAGGGAGCCCTCTGATCCGGCTGATAACTTGGAATGTGAGGGGGGTGAATGGGCCAGTCAAACGGGCCCGGGTGTTTACGCACCTGAAGGGGCTGAAGGCGGACGTGGCTATGCTCCAGGAGACGCACCTGAAGGTGGCGGACCAGGTTAGACTGAGGAAGGGCTGGGTAGGCCAGGTGTTTCATTCGGGGCTGGATGCAAAGAATCGGGGGGGTTTTCCCACGTGCATAAAGCCTATTCCCGGATCGATTTTTTTTTTCCTGAGCAGGGGGCTGAATTCGAGGGTGGAGGATGCCGAGTATTCGGCCATAGTTATTTCGGACCACGCCCCGCACTGGGTAGACCTTGGGCTGGGGGAGGAGAGGGACTTGCGCCCGCTCTGGCACCTGGAGGTGGGACTGCTGGCGGATGAGAAGGTGGGCGGGCGGGTTCGGGGTTGTATCAAGAGGTACTTAGAGGCCAATGATAATGGGGAGGTCCGGGTGGGGACGGTTTGGGAAGCATTGAAGGCGGTGGTTAGAGGGGAGTTGATTTCCATCCGAGCCCATAGAGAGAGGGGAGAGCAAAGAGAGAGGGAGAGGTTGGTGGGGGAGATGGTGAGGGTGGACAGGAGATACGCGGAGGCTCCGGAGGAGGGACTGTTGAGGGAGCGACGTAACCTTCAGGCCAGGTTCGACTTGCTGACCACCGGAAAGGCGGAAGCTCAGTGGAGGAAGGCACAGTGAGCGGTGTACAAATATGGGGAGAAGGCGAGTAGGATGCTGGCGCATCAGCTTCGTAAGTGTGACGCGGCCAGGGAGATTGGTGGAGTGACGGATAGGGGAGGCAATGTGGTGCGAAGGGGGGTGGACATTAATGGGGTCTTCAGGGACTTTTATGGGGAATTGTACCGGGCCAAGCCCCCGGTGGAGGCGGGGGGAATGGGGCGCTTTTTGGACAGGCTGAGGTTTCCGAAGGTGGAGGAGGGACAGGTGGCGCCGATTGAGCTGGAGGAGCTGGTCAAAGGGATAGGTAGCATGCAGTCGGGGAAGGCGCCGGTGCCGGATGGGTTTCCGGTCGGATTTTACAAAATGTATGCAGACCTGCTGGGCCCCCTGTTGGTTAGGACCTTTAACGAGACAAGGGAGGGGGGGAGGCTGTCACGGGCGCTGATTTCCTTGATCCTTAAACGGGACAAGGACCCCCTGCAGTGTGGATCATATAGGCCGATCTCGTTGTTAAATGTGGAAGCCAAGCTGTTGGCGAAGATCTTGGCCACAAGGATAGAGGACTGTGTGCTGGGGGTCATTCATGAGGACCAGACGGGGTTTGTGAAGGGAAGGCAGGTGAACACCAATATACGTAGGCTTCTGAATGTTATCATGATGCCGGCGGTAGAAGGGGAGGCGGAGATAGTGGTAGCATTAGACGCGGACAAGGCCTTTGATAGGGTTGAGTGGGGGTACTTGTGGGAGGTGCTGGAAAGGTTTGGGTTCGGGGAGGGGTTTGTCAGTTGGGTGAGGCTGTTATATGAGGCCCCGATGGCGAGCGTAGCCACGAATAGGAGGAGATTGGAGTACTTTTGGTTGTACCGGGGGATGAGACAGGGGTGTCCCCTGTCCCCCTTGCTCTTTGCGTTGGCAATTG
Organism: Scyliorhinus canicula; assembly: GCF_902713615.1. Classification (NCBI taxonomy): domain Eukaryota; kingdom Metazoa; phylum Chordata; class Chondrichthyes; order Carcharhiniformes; family Scyliorhinidae; genus Scyliorhinus; species Scyliorhinus canicula. Next base: position 50,147,426 of record NC_052159.1, on the reverse strand, counting down.
AACCCCTGGCCATGGCGTTGAGGGAGTCGAGGAATTGGAGGGGTCTGGTGCGAGGTGGGGAGGAGCACCGAGTGTCATTATACGCAGATGACTTGTTGTTATATGTGGCGGACCCAGTGGGGGGAATGCCGGAGGTGATGGAGATCCTTAGGGAATTTGGGGGCTTTTCTGGGTACAAGCTCAACCTGGGTAAGAGTGAGCTGTTCGTCGTGCACCCGGGGGATCAAGAGGAGGGGATTGGTAGGCTCCCACTGAAAAGGGCAGGGAGGAGCTTTCGGTACCTGGGAGTCCAGGTGGCTAGGAGCTGGGGGGCCCTTCACAAACTTAACCTCACTAGGTTGGTGGAGCAAATGGAGGAGGAGTTTAAAAGATGGGACATGTTGCCGCTGTCGCTGGCGGGCAGGGTGCAGTCCGTCAAGATGACGGTGCTCCCGAGGTTTTTGTTCCTGTTCCAGTGCCTCCCCCCTTATCCCGAAGGCCTTTTTTAGGAGGGTCAATAGGAGTATTACGGGATTTGTATGGGCGCATGGGACTCCGAGGGTGAGAAGGGTGTTTTTGGAGCGGGGCAGAGATGGGGGGGGGCTGGCGTTGCCCAACCTCTGTGGGTACTATTGGGCTGCCAATGCAGCGATGGTGCGTAAGTGGGTAATGGACGGGGCAGGGCAGCATGGAAGAGGATGGAGATGGCGTCCTGCGTGGGCACGAGCCTGGAGGCGCTGGTAACAGCACCGTTGCCGCTCCCTCCAACGAGGTATACCACGAGCCCGGTGGTGGCGGCTACCCTTAAAATTTGGGGGCAATGGAGACGGCATGGGGGGAGGTGGGGGGCTCAATGGAGTCCCCGATACGGGGGAAACACCGGTTTGTTCCAGGGAGCATCGATGGTGGGTTTCTTGGCTGGCATAGGGTAGGTATTAGGAGGTTGAGGGACCTGTTTGTGGATGGGAGGTTTGCGAGCCTGGGTGAGTTAGAGGGGAAGTTTGGGCTCCCCCCGGGCAACATGTTCAGGTACATGCAGGTTAGGGCGTTTGCCAGGCGGCAGGTGGAGGGGTTCCCTCTGCTGCCCCCACGTGGGGTACGTGACAGGGTGCTCTCGGGGGTGTGGGTTGGAGGGGGGAGGATTTCGGACGTGTACCACGTCATGCAGGAGGTGGATGAGGCTTCGGTGGGGGAGCTGAAGGGTAAATGGGAGGAGGAGCTGGGTGAGGAGATTGAGGAGGGGACGTGGGCGGATGCCCTGGAAAGAGTGAATTCCTCCTCTTCCTGTGCGACGCTTAGCCTCATACAGTTCAAGGTGCTGCATAGGGCCCACATGACCGGGATGAGGATGAGTAGGTTTTTCGGGGGCGAAGATAGGTGTGCTAGGTGCTCGGGGAGCCCAGCAAACCACGCCCATATGTTTTGGGCATGCCCAGCGCTGGGGGAGCTTTGGAAGGGGGTAGCAAGGACGGTGTCGAGGGTGGTGGGATCCATGGTCAAGCCAGGCTGGGGACTCGCAATTTTTGGGGTTGCAGTGGAGCCGGGAGTGCAGGAGGCGAAAGAGGCCGGTGTTCTGGCCTTTGCATCCCTAGTAGCCCGGCGGAGGATTTTGCTTCAATGGAAGGATGCGAGGCTCCCAAGCGTGGAAGCCTGGATCAATGATATGGCGGGATTGTGTTTTTTCTTTTTGTTGTTGTTACTACGGTTTTCTTGCTGTTATTTTATGCTTTTGATATGTTTTTGAAAATCTTAATAAAAATTATTTAAAAAAAAAGAAATTGCAAAACCACGCAAATATTCACAAGCAAATATCTTTACAACAACAACTGTGCTGTGACACCCCTTTGACCAACAGACATATTTCACATTCCTCAATATTGTCAAGACACATATATACAGGCATTTTTATACAATTTGGTTTGGGCCTTAGTTTGCCTTCGGACTGGTCCCTTACGGCTTTGCCCCTGCCGATCCCTCATGTTAGATAGAGATAGATAGAGAAATACAGCACAGAACAGGCCCTTCGGCCCACGATGTTGCGCCGAACTTTTGTCCTAGGTTAATCATAGAATTTTGGACAATTTGTCATGGCCAATCCACCCAACCTGCACATCTTTGGACTGTGGGAGGAAACCGGAGTACCCGGAGGAAACCCACGCAGTCACGGGGAGGATGTGCAGACTCCACACAGACAGTGACCCAAGTCGAAATCGAACTTGGGACCCTGGAGCTGTGAAGCAATTGTGCTATCCACAATGCTACCGTGCTGCCCTTAAGAAGTTAACCTACACTCCCTTATTCTACCCTAATCCAAGTACCTATCCAATAGCCGCTTGAAGGTCCATAATTTTCCGACTCAACTACTACCACAGGCAGTGCATTCCATGCCCCCACTACTCTCTGGGTAAAGAACCTACCTCTGACATCCCCTCTATATCTTCCACCATTTATCTTAAATTTATGTCCCCTTGTAATGGTGTGTTCCACCCGGGGAAAAAGTCTCTGACTGTCTACTCTATCTATTCCCCTGATCATCTTATAAACCTCTATCAAGTCGCCCCTCATCCTTCTCCGTTCTAATGAGAAAAGGCCTAACACCCTCAATCTTTCCTCGTATGACCTACTCTCCATTCCAGGCAACATCCTGGTAAATCTCCTTTGCACCTTTTCCAAAGCTTCCACATCCTTCCTAAAATGAGGTGACCAGAACTGCACACAGTACTCCAAATGTGGCCTGACCAAGGTTTTGTACAGCTGCATCATCACCTCACGGCTCTTAAATTCAATCCCTCTGCTAATGAACGCTAGCACACCATAGGCCTTCTTCACAGCTCTATCCACTTGAGTGGCAACTTTCAAAGAACAATGAACATAGACCCCAAGATCTCTCTGCTCCTCCACATTGCCAAGAACCCTACCATAAACCCTGTATTCCGCATTCAGATTTGTCCTTCCAAAATGGACAACCTCACACTTGTCAGGGTTAAACTCCATCTGCCACTTCTCAGCCCAGCTCTGCATTCTATCTATGTCTCTTTGAAGCCGACAACAGCCCTCCTCACTATCCACAACTCCACCAATCTTCGTATCATCTGCAAATTTACTGACCCACCCTTCAACTCCCTCATCCAAGTCGTTAATGAAAATCACAAACAGCAGAGGACCCAGAACTGATCCCTGCGGTACGCCACTGATAACTGGGCTCCAGGCTGAATATTTGCCATCCACCACAACTCTCTGTCTTCTATCGGTTAGCCAGTTTGTTATCCAACTGGCCAAATTTCCCACTATCCCATGCCTCCTTACTTTCTGCATAAGCCTACCATGGGGAACCTTATCAAATGCCTTACTAAAATCCATGTACACTACATCCACTGCTTTACCTTCATCCACATGCTTGGTCACCTCCTCAAAGAATTCAATAAGACTTGTAAGGCAAGACCTACCCCTCACAAATCCATGCTGACTATCCCTAATCAAGCAATGCCTTTCCAGATGCTCAGAAATCCTATCCCTCAGTACCCTTTCCATTACTTTGCCTACCACCGAAGTAAGACTAACTGGCCTGTAATTCCCAGGGTTATCCCTATTCCCTTTTTTGAACAGGGGCACGACATTCGCCACTCTCCAATCCTCTGGTACCACCCCTGTTCCTTTGAGTGCCTTCGCTCTCCCTTCCTCAGCTGCGCCCCGCTCCCTTCCCTCCCCCCATTTCCTTTTCCTCTCTGTCCCATGGTGTCTCCTTGTCTCCTTTCCCCTCCCCTCCTTAAATGCCCTGTATAACTGAAGCATAACATCTTTACTTTAAAAAAAAATTTAGAGTACACAATTCTTTTTTTTCCAATAAAGAGAAGAACGGTGACTGCAACGATTTTTGACAGTTCCCGAACAAAGGGAAACCCCAGAGTGCAGGGGCACGTCCACAAGGTAAGTATGGTGGATCCTGCAGGAACGGGGTGGACAAACCCCCCCCACCAGTATAGTCACCTGGAACGTAAGGGGACTTAATGGCCTGGTGAAAAGATACAGAGTCTTCGCCCACCTGAAAAACATGAAAGCTGACATGAGTCGCACCTGAGGGAGAAGGACCAACTGTGGGACAGATCTACCACTCCTGCTACATGATGAGGGCCAAGGGTGTAGCCATTTTGCTAAATAAGAGGACGATGTTCATGACGACAAAGACGGTTACGGACACATGGGGACGGTATGTCATGGTCAGCAGTGTACGCTCCCAATGGGACTGCACGGAGTTATACAGAAGAACATGGCGGAAATCCCTGATAAAGATATGCATCACCTGATCATGGGGGGAGGGGGGGGCGGGGCGACTTCAACTGTGTACAGGACCCACGGACTGACAGGTCGAATCCCAAAACGGGAAAGACTTCCAACATGGCCAAGGAACTCAGCCTATTCATGGAGCAGAGGGGGGCGGTGAATCCATGGCAATTTACCCACACAGGGGAGGAGTTCTCCTTCTTCTCCCAAGTATATAATGTTTATTCATGGATTGACTTCTTTGTAGTGGGAAAATCGATGCATCCAGGACTAGAAAGGGCGGAATACTCAGTGATCGTAATCTTCGACCACGCTCCACATTATATGGATATGAGGTTGGAGATTGGACTTGGCCCTCCTGGCCGACAAAGCTTTTTAGGAGAAAATATCACAGGCCATGGATAAGTATATTACTAATAACCAGAAAGGGAAGATCTCACCCTCCACGTTCTAGGAGGCTCTAAAGGCTATGATCAGGGGAGAAATTCTGAAGCACAAAGGGATAGGGAAAAGAGGGCAGCTCGGCAACAGCTAGTTGACTCCATATTGGAAGTAGACCGGCGATATGCCGAGGCCCCGTCCGTAGAGCTCCTGGTGGAGAAGAAAAAGCTGCAGATGGACTTTGACCTGCTCTCCACGAGGAAAGCAGTGCACTAACTCCACCTGACACGGGGAACCCGTACGAACACGGAGACGAGGCTGGCCGTCTTCTGTCTCACCAGCTGAAAAAGCAGGCAGCCACAAGGGAAACAGCACAGATCAGAGATAGCAGAGGCAAATTAGTAGAGGAACCGGACAAGGTTAACAAAGCATTCAAAGAGACCTTCTACCATGGGCTGTACACCTCGGAGCCCCCAGCAGGGGACACGGGAATGAAGCCGTTCCTTGATCTTCTGGACATGCCAGTCGTGGGCGAGGATGGGAAATGGGGCCTGGAAGCACCGCTAGAACTGGGGGAGGACATGGAGAGTATTAGCTCCATGCAGGCAGGGAAGGCGCCGGGACCAGACGGTTTCCCAGCGGACTTATCCAAAAGATTCGCCACAGCACTGGCTCCGCAACTATGGGAGATGTTTGCATACCTGTTGGCGAGGGACACACTGCCTCCTATGCTAGCACTAGTCTCATTCTCGCTGATACCTAAAAAAGACAAAGACCCAACAGAATGCGGTTCCTACATACCCATCTTGCTGCTATATGTAGACGCAAAAATACTGGCCAAGATCCTAGCCCAAGACCCTACCAGAAGTGGTTGCAGAAGACCAGACGGTCTTTGTCAAGGGCTAACATTTAACATCAGGTGCCTGCTGAACGTGATCATGACCCCATCCGGGGAGAGAACACCTGATGTGATCGTCTCCCTGGGCGCTGAAAAGGCCTTCGACAGAGTTGAATGGAAATACCTCATAGAGGTACTGGAGCGGTTCAGGCTTGGAACAGGGTTCACCGCCTGGGTAAAACTCCTGTACAACGTTCCCATGGCATGCGTATGAGCAAATACCACCAGCTCTAAGTATTTCCAGAAGCACAGAGGCACAAGGCAGGAATGTCCGTTGTCCCCGCAGCTGTACACCCTAGCCATCGAGGCATGAGCGATTGCACTTAGGGCGGCAAAGAATTGGAAAGGGATCTGGAGAGGAGACAGAGAGCACAGAGTCTCGCTCTATGCAGATGACCTGCTCATCTACATTTCGGACCCACAAAGCAGCATGGAAGGAATCAGGACACTCTCGAAAGAGTTCGGAACCTTCTCGGGCTACAAATTTAACTTGAGCAAAAGCGAGAGCTTCCCGATGAACCCGCAAGGGGGAGGGGCAGAGCTGGAGGGGCTGCTGTTTAAACAGGCCCGACACAAATTTCACTATCATGTGATCTAAATCGCTCATAATTGGACAGGGATCCACAAGTGGAACCTGACCAGCCTGAGGGAGGCAGTTAAAAAGGACCCGCAGAGATGGAAGACACTCCCACTCTCCCTGGCGGGGAGGGTGCAGACGATCAAAATGAACATACTGTCCAGGTTCCTCTTCCTGTTCAGATACATCCCGATCCACAACCCCAAGGCCTTTTTCAACTCACTGAACAAACCCCAAAGGGTGTACTGCGGAGAACGCAATCCATGGGTGGCCTAGCCCTCCCAAACCTGCAATATTACCACTGGGCACCGACCGCAGAGAGAGTAAAGGGGTGGATAATGGAGCTGAGTGGGTGCTTATGGAGGGGTCCTGCAGAGGGACCTCCTTCCGGGCCCTAGCCATGGAGTCACTCCCATCCCCACTGAATAAATATTCAACGAGCCCAGTGGTGGTAGCAACACTCCAGTCATGGAACCAACTGCGACAGCATTTCGGGCTGTGGTGTCCAATAAAGCCCCCATCTGCATCAACCACAGGTTCACGACGGTTCATAATAATAATAATAAGAATCACTTATTCTCACAAGTAAGCTTCAATGAAATTACTGTGAAAAGCCCCCGTCATCAAGGAGGTATTAGGAGAATTTAGGCGATTTTTAGGCTATAAGTTAAACATGGGAAAAAGTGAGATGTTTGTGATACATAGAACATAGAACAGTACAGCACAGAACAGGCCCTTCGGCCCTCGATGCAGGCACGGGGCAGCACGGTAGCACAAGTGGCTAGCACTGTGGCTTCACAGCGCCAGGGTCCCAGGTTCCATTTCCCACTGGGTCACTGTCTGTGCGGAGTCTGCACGTTCTCCCCGTGTCTGCGTGGGTTTCCTCCGGGTGCTCCCATTTACTCCCACAGGATTGGCCATGCTAAATTGCTTAGTGTCCAAAATGGTTAGGAGGGGTTATTGGGTTGTCGGGATAGGGTGGAAGTGAGGGCTTAAGTGGGTCTGTGCAGACTCGATGGGCCAAATGGCCTCCTTCTGCACAGTATGTTCCATGTTCTATGGGGGCAGGAAAGGAGGCTGAAGGAGCTACCTCTTAAAGTGGTTGGGAACAGTTTTAGGTATCTGGGGATTCAAGTGGCCAAGGTTTGGGGGCAGCTTCACAATTTAAATTTGGGCAAAGCAGTGGATCAAATGAGAAGGGGTTTTGGTAGATGGGACATGCTCCCATTGACGCTGGCGGGGAGGGTTCAGACAGTGACTGTCCTTCTGAGACTGCTTTTCTTTTTTCAGTGTCTCCTGATTTTTGTCCCAAAGGCTTTTTTCAGAAGTATTAATGTGGCGATATCAAGGTTCATATGGGCGGCTAAAACCCCGAGAGTAAAGAGGGCACTCCTGGAATGGGCCCACGGGAAGGGGCATTGGCTCTCCTGAGCTTTATTAACTATTACTGGGCTGTCATCATATCGATGGTCAGGAAGTGGGTAGTGGGGAAGGGGTCAGTCTGGGAGCAGATAGAGGCAGCATCCTGCAAAGGTACGAGTCTGGAGACTTTACTTACGGCACCCCTGCCGTTCTCGCCGGCTCGGTACTCCACACGTCCTGTGTGGTGGCAGCCCTGAGGGTGTGGGGGCAATGGAGGCAGCATATGAGACTGGAGGGGGCGTCAGTGTGGTCACCGATCTATGACAATCACTGGTTTGTCCCGGGGGGGCTGGATGGGGGCTTTAAGGCATGGCAGCAGGCAGGGATTGAGAGGTTTGGGGATCTATTTATCCAGCAGGGCTTTCCGACCTTGGAGACATGAGAGGAGGAGTTTGACTTGCTGGGTGGGAACGAGTTTCGGTACCTTCAAGTGTGGGACTTTGTACGGAGACAGGTCCCAAGCTTTCCTCGCCTCCCCGAAGAGACTACAGGATAAAGTGTGTCAAAAACAGGGGTTGGAGATGGGAAGGTTTTGGATATACAGGGAATTGTTAGAGTGGGAAGGGGCCCCTATCAGAGAGGTGAAGAGGGAGTGGGAAGAGGAGTTGGGAGGGGAGCTGGAAACTGAACTGTGGGGAAAAAGCCTTGAAAAGGGTAAATGTATCCTCATCCTGTGCTAGACTCAGCTTGATTCAGTTCAAGGTAGTCTACAGGGCCCACATGACGGTAGCCCGGGTGAGTAGGTTCTTCAAGGAGGTGGAGGACAGATGTGGGATGTGTGGGGGTAGACCAGCCAACCATGTTCATATGTTTTGGGCATGTCCGAAACTGAGGGAATTCTGGCAGGGATTTTCAGATGTTATGTCAGAAGTCCTGGAAGGTAGAGTAACTCCGTGTCCAGAATTAGCAATATTTGGGGTGTCGGAAGATCCGGGGGCAAAGGTGGAGGGGGGGGGGGGGGGGGGGGGGGGGGTAGGCCGATATTCTGGCCTTCTCCTCCCTGGTGGCCCGGAGACAGGTCTTGCTGAGATGGAGGTAAGCGGAGCCCCCAAAATCAGGGCCGGGATTCTCCCCTACCTGGCGGGGCGGGGTCCCCGGCGTAGCGGAGTGGCGCCCCCGGCGTAGCGGAGTGGCGCCAACCACTCCTGCGTCGGGCCTCCCCAAAGGTGCGGAATTCTCTGCACCTTTGGGGGCTAGGCCCGCGCCGGAGTGGTTGGCACCACGCCGACTGGTGCCAAAACCGGCGCCAACGGCTTTTGACGCTCGCCGGCCGACGCTAGGGCTGGCCGAAAGGCTTTCGCCCGTTCGCGCATGCGCCGGTGCGTCAGCTGCCACTGACGTCACCACCGGCGCGTGCACAGTAGGGGGGTTCTCTTCCGCCTCCGCCATGGTGGAGGCCACGGCGGCGGCGGAAGAAAAAGAGTGCCCCCACGGCACTGGCCCGCCGGCCGATCGGTGGGCCCCGATCGCGGGCCTGGCCACCGTGGGGGCACCCCCCCGGGGTCCGATCGCCCCGCGCCCCCCCCCCCCCGGGGGCCTGCTCACGCCGCCTATCCCGGAGACACAGTGGAGGAGGGCGCAGGGCGCGGTATATGAGTATGGAGAGAAGGCGAGCAGGATGTTGGCGCATCAGCTCCATAGGCGAGATGCGGCTAGGTAAATTGGGGGAGTGAAGGATGGGAGTGGAAATGTAGTGCAGAAGGGGACAGAAGTAAATGGGGTCTTTAGGGACTTTTACGAGGGATTGTACCGGTCGGAACCTCCGAGGGGGAGAGAGGGGATGGAGAGCTTCATGAACCAGAGGTGGTTGAAACCACGGCGGCGGGAGAGGCCTCTCAGCGGCGGGACTTTGGCCCATCGCGGGCCGGAGAATCACCGCAGGGGGCTCGCTGATCGGCGCCAATTCCCGGGTGGCGGAGAATTCTGGCCATGGCGGGGGTGGGATTTTCGCCAGTCCCGGCGATTCTCCGACCCTGCGGGGGGTCGGAGAATTTCGCCCCAGGAGTGTGGGTCAGCGATATGGTAAAGTTTCTCAGTCTGGAGAAAATCAAGTTTGCTTCAAGAGGATCAATACAGGGATTCGCCCGGAGTTGGCAGGCTTTCATCGATTTCTTTAACAAAAACTGTATGTCAGCAGTAAGGGGGGATAAGGGGGGATAGTAGTAAGTGAGAATAGTTGAAGTAAAGCAATGTAAAGGGAGGGACTAAATGAGAAGTGTGGTTACATGGGAGTTTATAAAATTTGGATCAAAACTGAATACAAAATAATCCTT